>NW_009646934.1:1071177-1135722 GCF_000708025.1 Charadrius vociferus | reverse complement strand
CAAATGTTTTATAAACATGAAAATAAACTTCTCTTGACTATCTCTGTGCTTCTAAAGGGAATGGGTTTGATTTCATCCCCAGGCTGAGAGCACGGCTGTAGAGCACGCCCGCCCGTCCATCACCCACCGCAGCATCCCTTACCTCAGCAAGGATGAGGAACCGACGGTGCAAGGAACCATCTGTGACAGAGGCTGGGCTTGCGAATGCGGAGGAGCTGGTTCTGCTTCCCTTTGCTCTGCCTAGTGGAAAAAACCCCACCCCTAATATTTAAATAAAATTCAGATGTTTTAGAGCCAGGCAGACTCCAGAGGAGTAGTAAGTCAGGACACAGAATGAAGTTAAGACCTGTCCTCAGTACACCTCCCAGGTGTACAAACCTTCTCCTCCCCTTTCAGTCCCTCCTCACAAAGGGAAAAGGACCCCAAACCCAAGCTGAAGCAGAGAAGTGGACATGCCAGGTCCCAGCCAGTGAATCTCAAGCAAAGACACCTCACTGCCGACCTCCATGACAGAGGCGCTGCTGTTTGGAGATGCATACAGAAAGCAGCTCTCTGGGTGTGGGGGGTGGCTGTTTTGAGAGCTTTTCCTGGCAGGAGCAGCCCATCACTGACCCACGGCAGCCACCTGCTGGTACCTGCCTGCCCGCATCCCTGCCTGCATTGCCCACACACACATCTGCGCCTGCATCATCCACCTGCATCATCCCTGCCTGCATTGCCCATACGTGCACCTTCTGCACCTGCATGGCCACCACCATCCACATGAACCGGGGGAGATGGTGGCATGGGTGAGGGTCTTGCTGCTGTGTCTGTCCCACGGGATGGCACTGCGCCTGTACTCTGGCCTTTCCCAGAGACTGGGGGTGCTGGGGGACAGGGTGGTGGGGCACCAGGTGAAACATCTGGCTGCCTGAATGTAAAGAGTTTCTGGTTTTATTTTTTTTATTTATTTATCATTTAAAGCTGGCCCTGGCAGGTGGATGTCTAAGAAGAGTAGGTTATCTGCTCAGACAGGGTCAGGGTGCTGGTGCTTGCCCCCACCTCCCCACCAGTGCCCCCATCCCTCCCAAGCACCCACAGAGAGTGGGCGTTAGCAAGGAGCCCACCCCGTCTTCCTGACCACCAAAGCAAGTCAGACACACGTCCTGTGGCCAGAAGACCTTTTCAGCCTACTGTTCTGCTCCAGCTTTACTGTGCATCAAAACACATCTTATTGTGACTCCAGGTAATACTTTTTTTTTTAAAGATGCTGATCTAAGAGCTGCTAGTTTTCATTACACTTTTCCAGGGACTGCTGAGTCCTTTCTCTGTCTCCCCAGTGGTAGGGAAAAGAGACAGGCCAAGGTGACCAAAGCTGGAACACACAGCAATAGAAGCTTTTTGGGTCAAAACACAGCCCCATGCCCATCCACCAGAAATCACCACCTTTGTTGGCCACCTTATGCCAGCCAGAAGGATGCTTCCCAGGACTGAGCAAGCCAAAGCCCTGCTGTCCTCCTGCCATGGATGAGTGAGGGTTTCAGATCCTCCTCTGAGTTTGCACATGATTCTCTCCAACAACCGAGTCCCTGTGCACAGCCACGGTGCCCACCTTGCTGCCTTGGGACCACCAATTCATCCCGGCAGGGTTATTCCTCAGCACAGCAAATCTTTGTAAGTCAGTCTGAGCAGAGGTACAGAATGGCAGGCATCAATTTGTCAACGGATAAAGGCTTTATTTATTAAAATAATACTTTTTTTTTCTTTGTGAGGCAGAAAACCTGCTAAGTGGTATGTGTTGTGACATGGGTAACCAAGTCCCAGGGCTGCATCCCATCACACATATCAGTAACACTGATGAAATATGTTGAATATTTTCCTTTGTGGCTCCAAGGGCTCAGAGGTGAAGCGGTCTCCGCTCCACAGCCCCGTCGGATGCCGCATCCAGGTCGTGCTCCTCCAGGTCCCGGGTGAGGTCTACAAACACCTGCAAGGCACCACAGCAGAAACGACCCTGTTATTGCCAAGGTCTGATGGTACCTACACTGGTCACAGGCTATTTCTTCTTTTTATACAGGCAGTTTCTAACCTGTAACTTCTACATCAACATACCTGTTGCAAAGTGTGCAATGACAAGCTGTACTCCTCGAACCTGAAATTCTGTTTAGCTGCGGAGGGATGGAGAAGACATCCTTAAAACACAAATCCATGTGAACAATTTGAAAGCAGTCTTCACATTTAATTGATTGTTTCCTTTTACCTGCTTCTAGCTTGGAGAAAGACTGGGACAGAGGTAGTGCATCTTCCATTGGTATCTTGTAGGTGAGCAAAGAAGTCGTCCTGCAAAAATAATAAAAAAAATGAATTCATCATTTCGTGACTCAGCACCAAGATTTGGGGGTGCTTGTGGGGTTATTGTACTCCCAGGTGAATTATTGAGCAAGGTCAGTAGGAGCAACGGAGCATTCCAGCACGAGCCCGGGCTGGGTGTGTAGCCCACAGGGTAGTGACCTTTCTTGACGAGCCGCATGGGGGAAGAGGCGTAGAATTTCAGCGTGGAGAGCATCGCTTTGCCCCGTGTCCGTCATTTTGACTTCTAAGTGGTAACTTGTGCCAAACTTACTTTTCACATCCTCAAGGGAACCGATGTACCTGCAGAGGGGGGAAAACAGTGCTCAAACCATCACAATCAGCAAATACAGCAATTGCTGGATATGAGCAGCAGATATACATACATCCTCTTATTCATCAACTGTTTATATTGTGCTGCTAAAACAACCTACCTCCTCACAAAACCGTATTCATTACACACTTGGGATAAACCAAACACACATTTTCTATTAGATGAAGAAGAAAAAAAAAAAAGAACAAAACACACCCAACAAAAAAAACCACCACCCCACCCAGACTAAAAATCTGGTGGCATCCTGGAGAGCGATGCAACCCCGGTGCCCACCGTAGCTGCCCCGACACCAGGATGGCCACCCGGTCACACATCGCCGCCACCTCCTCCAGGTACTGCGTGCTGAGGATGGCTGCCCGCTCCTTGCCTTTCACGGCGGTCTGAATCACTTTCCTGGGAACAGAGGGATGGAAGTTACTCCCAGAAACAGCCAAAGAAAATCTCCTGTTTTGTGTCTCCCTCCCCAAAAAAACAACTGAAGTTATAAAACCATTAAAAAATGGATGGTTATTTAAAAGATGAGTTGTCTTGCTTGAAGATAACATGTGGATGTGAATACTACATTGCAGTTTGTCATGTCAGCATCCCTCCAAATTTTACACTTTCTGTGTAAACCATTGATGAAAAGCTGGAGCGAGCACTAGGGCTGAGCGATGAGAGGAAGAACTACCTATAGTTTTTTCTCATGCTCTGAAGAAACTGGAATTTGTGTCTTTTGTACCAAATGCATGGGTTCTGCTGGAATCTACTCATATTTTTTTGGTGCACTACCATTAAGATTACATCTGATGGTTTGCAAGGGTTTACTGCCTGCTGTGTAAGGAGTTTAGTGAGTGGTACCTCATCCCCTGTGCATCAGGAAAAAGAGAAAACACAGATATACTCTGCTGCCGAGCCAGAGCCTCTTTGCCTGCCCGACAGCTACCACAAGACAGAGGGTAAGACTCATCCTCTTAAATCTGTTATACGCTTCTCAGTTCTGCTAAAACAGGGCTGCTCACCACATACAGCGCTGCCCTTTCAGGTCCATGCTCACCGACGGCTCATCCCAAAGCATCACCGTCGGATCTCCCAGGACGCTCAGCACAAAACACAGCTGGAATGGGAAACACACCCAGGTCAGGTCGGGTCTGCTTTTACTTTACCTGCAAAACTGGTGAGTTGTCATGCTATACCTTAATCCCCGCGAATCTTTCAGAAGCTGAAGCTCTTGATTCCAAAATGCAGGAGGAACAGGGAGGTGAAAAAACCCACCTCAGGTGTTCTCATTTAACATTTTAATCTTTCCAAATCAGCCTTCCCCCAAACTCCCAAGCCTGGCAAAGATCTAAAGGTGTTTTCCATCCCATTTACTGGCAGATGCACATGGTGGGGCACAAGGTGATTACCTTGTAAATCCAATTTGTGCTGAGCATTTATTAAACACACAATGGAGGAGAGTGGGGAAAGAGGAGGCAGTGAGGGGATCCTGCCAGGCTGGATTCAAAAGCTATTGATGAAATCAAATCATGCCAGGGACCCACTCTGCTGTTTGTGCTTCTGTGTTAGGAGGAAGTAACTCCCTTTGAAACCATAAGGTTCTTTCATAACAACATCAAATTTGCAGAAATTTTTATTTGACTTGAATTTCAGGCTTTGCTCCAAGAAGAAAATTTCTGCTTTGTGAGAGAAAAAAATTGAAACTTTTACAACAACAAGGACCATATTCTGCTCTCACTGACACCAGGGCAAGGAGCCCAACACATCCTCAAGCTTGAATGAAGGTTTTCTGTGCACCACGTTCAAGGACGAAAGAGCAGGATTTGCTCAAGTACCAAACACAAACACAACACGTACCTTTCTGGCTTCTCCAGCAGATAACCTCCTAGCTGGGGTTTTTAAAAGCTTCTGGAGATCCATGGCCTTTGCTATGCTGTGGGGAATGGAAAGGAAAAATACTGAAAGGACCATCTCTGTGTGCTAACGCTGCGGTCAGGGGTATGAGGAACCAGAGACAGTTCTGGCATCGCTTTGCGTTACTTGGTGACTTTACTTCTAGCTCAGACAGTACATTAAGGAATTTTGACAGAAATTCAAGATTGTAAGCACAGCTAGTGAGAGGAGTTATGTATGTAATACTGATAGGATGAGGGGCAATGGCTTCAAACTGGAAGAGGGGAGGTTTAGATTAGATATCAGGAAGAAATTTTTCACTCTGAGGGTGGTGAGACATCGGTCCAGGTTGCCCCGAGAAGCTGTGGCTGCCCCATCCCTGGAGGGGTTCAAGGCCAGGTTGGACGGGACTTGGAGCAACCTGGGCTGGGGGGAGGTGGCCCTGCCCAGAGCAGGGGGTGGCACTGGATGGTCTTTAAGGTCCCTTCCAACCTAAGCCATTCTACGATTCTATGTAACTGGCCATGAAATGGAGCAAGTTTAATGTTTTTTCTGAGGTTTTCTAGATGAACTAGGGTTAAAATCTTCACAGACAAGGGATTGAGAACAGTGTAAGGTAGCAGATCTCATCTGAAGGAGATCCAGTTTCTCCAATGTGAAGACGCACCGAAGGTGCTGTCTCTCATTCGCACTACCCAGGTTTGTTAGCAGAAAAACCTTCCCCTCTCCTATACCTCTGGAGAAAGGAAGACCTGACAGCTAGAACCATTTGGCTTTGTACCGGCTGATGGTAACAGCTGCGTCTTCTTTCCTCATCCCCCTGATGGCGGTGTAGGTCTCCAGATGCTGGTGCACCGTGAGGTCCGGCCAGAGCGGGTCCTGCTGCGGGCAGCAGCCCAGGCACCCCGGGCTGCCCAGCCCCGGCGGGGAGGCAGCTGCATCGCGGCCCTTGAGCAGCACCTGCACAAACACACACGCCTCCCTCGCTGTAGCGTGTTATTCTGGGGTGAATCAGTGAAAACCTTGGAAAGGCAGTAATGTTTTCTCCCCGTGTTGTGAGGAACCTCAATAGCGCATGGGAAAGGAAGTCCAGCATCACTGGAGCCATCATCTCCACCTACCGCAACTTCTGCTCGCCTGAAACCCAGACAGTGTTTTCACAAAACCAAACAGGATTTTCTACCATAAAACCAACATAGTACCAACATGAGGCTATCTTTTCCTAGTAATACTTTTCTATTTCAAACATTCAGTCCCAAATCTGTAACAGCAATGGTATTTCCCCTCCCCCAGCACATGTCATTAATCATCCTGCGCATAATTAAGTGATGGATTGTTACTGGCCCAACCCTGTTCACATTCGTTTTTAATTTCCTGGTTTTGCAAGGCTGTTTATGAAGAGTGTTAATTTTTTCTTAGATGTCAACACTTCTTACAGGTCTGGTGACATTTCACGGTGGGTTTCAAATGCACACCAAAGATTTTGCGTAGCTCAAACCCTTAAATCTGTACCATTGACTTTGATGAAAACTAGAATGTGCTTTGAGTAAAATCAACACTTTCTTCTTACTTCTGTAACTACCCAGGGTTGCATGTATGTAGATTCCCTGACTGAAGGGCCGCATTGCCACATCCTTCATTTATAAAGGTACCAAGATCAACCTCCAAACGCTCCAAAGGAATCACCTACCTCCCCAGCAGTCACCGCTATGTCTCCAGAAATCATGTTTATAGTTGTGCTTTTTCCAGCTCCGTTGGGTCCTATCAGACCTAATACTTCTCCTAGAACAAATATGCAAGAGCTGTTAATACTAATTATTTTTAACAAGACCTTCTTCCTTGTGTGGTTGGCAATATCTAAAAGTACTGTAGGAGAAAGGGCTGTTCATTAACTTATCCCCATAAATCAAAAGTGCGAATGCAGGAGCACAGGGGTGTTGGGTCTGGTTGCACACAAGAAAGTTCTAACAAAAACATGGTCTCCAAATGTGACCTTCACATTAATTTTCAGAGACTTATGGGGGTGCAGCAAAATACTTGAACCTTTTTTAACACTAAAAGAGAGGTTTTTGACAGCGATTTTCTTCTTTTTCTTAAAGATGGAACTGGCTTTCTTGTCTTCATATTCCTTGCGCAAACTGTTGACAATGATAACCGAGTCCTGTGAAGAGATGAAGCGGGAAATAAAAACTCTTCGTCTATCCCCATGAGACAGGTCATCTGTTCTTACCATTAAGTATGACTCTTTAAAAAGAAAATTTCTAAATTAAAAGTCCAGGAAACAGAGCAACAGGAAAAAAAAAAAAAAAAGCAGAATGGGAATAAAAATCCAGTGCCAGCTAAACTCCTTCCAGTGCCAGGGCGACCGCGGGCTGGATGGCAAGATGTGCACTTGGACATCAGATCCGTAAATAATACATGCATGAGCTGAGAAAGCAGAGCCAGAGCCCGAAGGTGGAGAGTGAAAAAGAAAACAAGGCAGAAGGCTGCCTTCACCTCCTCCTGCTGCAGCGAGGCCATCGCGCTCCTCACCCTCTCCCTCTCCGCCTGCACCTCTGGGGACTCCTCCCCGGGGGGATCCCTGTTCTGGTGGGCGACCACTCTCCTCTGCTGGATCCTACGAGCGGAGGAGGAGAGATGGTGTCACCGGGAATCACTTCCAAAAAGGCTCAGGTTTACGAGTTCGTTCCCAAGGCAGAGCCAATGCAGCACCCCACACAATTTGTTTGAATTCAGGGAGCTGTTCCACAGGCAGCGTTTGCTCAAATATTTATTTGAGGGAGAAAGAAAAAAAGAAATATCCCACTGGCATGCATGAGAAAATGAAGGCCAGCTATAGCTTTTCTTTCATCACTAAGTATTGACTGGTCCCCAGCTCGATACACGCCAACGATCTGTTCAAGGAGAGTTAAAATACACGGGGCGGGTTTTCAAAGCTATTTGGGCACCTAACTCCTAGCTGAGACACATTTGTTGATGTTTGACAATTTACTACTTTTTACAAATCTTCTCCCACTTGACTTCGGCGGTCAGTGACATGCTGTGGGACACAGATAAGCAGAGAGCAGGTAGCAGACGACCTCAGCCTGATGAAGCTTTAGGGGAAGTCTCCGTCCTGCAGAGAGCAATACTGACACATTTGAAAGGGAGTTAAAATGTTGGAGTTCACTTTGTAGCTATTAATTTAGCCAGTTGTAGTGAAATTTCCTGAAACCTCAGCTATGAAGATTCGTAAAAAAAAAAAAAGCTTAAATCACACGTATTATTCTCTCTAGGACATTGTAGTTCAACTGACCTTCTATTGCAACACACTGGGTGGGAATTTGCCTCCAGACACATTCAGGAAAACTCCAGTAAGTAAAGTTGGAAACTGCAATGACCCAAAGGAATAAAAAAAATCCCTCCCTTTGTTCTCAGTTTCCTCCTCTCCAGATAAGCTGGTTAAAACTAAAAATATGGAATTATCCACACTTTGCAGCATGTTTTTCAGCTCCCTCAGGGGTGAGCCAGGAGGGTCCTGCTTGGCCCCGCAGCCCCGAGCGCCCCCCGCAGCCCGGGATCACCGTGGCTGGCAGGGCCCCCCGGCCCCCGCCTGCCCGGGACACACCTGAAGATGGGATCAAGTCTCGTAACTGCTTCTCCGTATCTCATCTCCAAACAGCGCAGGAGGAAAGCAAGTATCACACAATGGATGTAAGGCTAAAAAGCAATAATGAATTAGGTTTGTAAGGAGACAAGGTAACAACACGCAGTTAATTTTAATTATAAGGGGATGCAGGGATCTGTCTCATTTACTTCAGCTATTGAAAAGACAGTCATGTAGCTCCAAAAGGGGAAGAAATTAAATTGCTCCTTCACATACATTTCCATCTTAAATGCAGATCATTTGCAAAAGCCTTGACTTCATGCTGCAGCTTTAGCTCAGACAATCTGCACCCCAACAGACATCCCACAGGTTCAGAGATGACACCGTTCTCTTGTAGAAGCATCATTAGACTGATTAGTCGATTAATAATATCTCTGCCTTATACACGAGCCCCACTTAATCCCCCACCATTTTCCCACATATGGTACAGCAGCCAGGGGTCACATGAGACATGGGTCTGTGATTACTGGGATGACCCTCCCCTGCCAACATTTAACGGGAAATTTTGGCCACATAACCCACGCTTTATTTATAGGGAGAGTTACACAAGCCCAGTGCAAGTCCATCTCATTAGAGCAGTCATCCTTTCCAAAACGAACATCATCAAATTGCTCCTTACTGCAAAGACAGCTACAAAGATGTGATTCCATGACTCAAGAAGACCTATATTGTGAAACGTTGAAAAATGCTACAAGAAAAAAAAAAAAAACAAAAACAGTTGATTAGAAAAATTCTGCAGCACAGTGCAGGGTTGGAGCAAGTGTAGGATCTAGAGATGCTTAGCTTTTCTTCAGGATGCGATAAAGGAGCTTTGATCTGTACTTATTTTTCAGGGTTCATACTGCCTCAAAGAGCTGCAGCTTCCTTGGCTGCAGCTGATTCAGTGGTGCCTCAAATCAGCCAGGTTAGATCGACCTTTTCCATTGCAGCTTCTCTCTTCCCAGTCCTTTCACCTCCTTCTGCCAAGCTCCCTTCATCCCTCCAGGTCTTCCCACTCCACCGCCTTCCCCTCCCATCCTACCCTGGCTGCCAAGACACAGTCATCGTAACAGCTTTTTGAAACTAAATAAACAAAAAACCAAAAAATTTCCCAATCAAACAATGGATTAACAAGTCAAATCTTAGTCCTTTCTCTCACTCCACAGCCTGGACCTTTTCTTCTCCCGTTGTCTTTTCTCACTCTGTCTTTTTTACAGTTAGCACTTCGAGACAGGGACTTTGGAAAGCGCTTCTTGCTTTTCCAGTTTGCACCATTAGGACCGTTATTGAATTTAGTAGGACACGTTCACTTACTGGTATAGTAAAGATCAACCAGCCCAGCAGTGGAAACACGGGAATCAAAGTAGAGAAGGTGAAGTAAAGTGCTTTGTGCAGGTTACTGAGCATATAGAGAGTGAAATTCACCTGGAATAAAGCAGAGAAAGTATTTCCATTATTAATGCATTGTTGCTGAAAAACAGGCTATTTGTTACTGATTTGGGTATATTCTGCTGAATATCAATATATTTGAAGGGAAACCTCCAGTGGCGGGATGTGTAAATCAAACACTTCAGAGTGAAGATTCACTTCACTTACCAGAATGAAGGTGAAAGACCAAAGGTAACGATTGCTTCGTCCCGTGCGAAATTTAAAAGCAATTAAATAGATGAGGAGGAAAAGAGATACTCCATAACCAATGACACAAATGATCTAGAAAGAGAGACTGATGTCAGTGAGTAGGAGATGGATGTGCGCATATGAAAACCTGCCTAGAGCAGTCCGTTCTGATTAAAATATTTAATGCAAAACCTCACTGCGAGAGGAAGGAGGGGGATTTGTGCATGTCCATTTTCCCGCACGCAGAGAGCTCACCAGCAGCAGCACCGCGCTGGCCTGCAAGGGGAAGATGTGGTTGAAGAGCAGCATTATCCCAAACATGAGGCACACCAGGGCCCAGAAAAGTGGGACGTCCACCAGCGCCTGCCCGCACCAATACGCCGAGGGGAAGAGCCCCGCGAGCCGCAGCTGAGCACGAGCCTGCAGCTGTGAAAGCAAATGGGAAAGGGGAGATGATCCAGCAGAGCCCAAAACATCGTTCCTGCTCCTCCTCCTTCACCATTACCTTCGCTCCTTCCTTCCCTGGCTGGGCCTTCCTCTCCCTTCCAAACACTTTCAAATCTTTCTTTGGTTTACTGTTGTTTGAAAACGCATAATTCTTAAAAATAAAAATAAATAAACAAGTGTCCTGACCCCAAAATCTTTATTTACACCCAAATTGTTCATAACCCAAGCTGATTCCTTGGGATGAAGGTAATGCACTTTGGTACGATGTTGTGCAGCTGTATTTCTTCTAGCATCCTACCTAGAAATGCCACCACCCCACGGGCACACCAAATGCTGTCCAGAGACATCGCATTTGCATTCATTTCTTGTGTAAGACCGCTTTCAGCGCATGCTTTTTACCTTGTAATCCTCCATGCTGCTTACTGCAAAGAGAGGAGGTAAACCAGCAGCCAAAACCAGCAAGTAGCTGATACAGATGAAAAAAAGGTCACTCTTAATTTCTGTCTTTAGTATCTGCGGAACAGAAATTCAGAAGTCATCAGTAATCAACCACTGCCCAAGGAAAATCTGGCTAGGTCAATGCTCATAGGATGACTAAACATGCAAGTGAGCAATAACACTCATGGTAAATAATTCGTGCTTAAGAACACAAAATAAAACAATAAACAAAAGCACTTAGGGAAAAAATATTCGAATTACTGTAAATTGTTGAGGATAGAGACCGTCTTTTTGATGCTGATTCTCACCAAATGGATGCCAAAGCAAGGTAGGGCTTGCAAGTATTAGTGCTGTATTCCTACATATTGCCACATAACTCATACTTAAGCGTCTTTGGCACTGGAACCCTATAGAGCTCTTAAACACTGCAGAAGAAATTCTCAATAAATATCCCTGGTATTGACTGCTGAGAAATGCCCCCAATAGTTGGACCACTGACTCCAGGCCTTGGAGGTTGCTCATCCAACCTCATTTCCAGCCCATCCAGTCCTTATCACGTCAGCACAGCTGTTTCAATTAATTTTCACCAAGTAAGGCAGGACACTCACGCCGTAAAAGGGTTCGCTCCAGATGCGGATACGCGCGGTGGAATTGAAGAGCCTCAGGAAGGTGTTGCTGAGGATATTCACAAACATGGGGAAACAGTTGATGGGTTCTGCACTGCACATGACGGTGAATCGGTAGCTCTGAAGACGTAAGAGCAAAAGAGGTCACCTCCGTGCTCGTGAGAGGTGTGAGGAGGAGTTGGCTGCAAAGAGGGGTTTGGAGAAAAGCACTGAGAAATGCAATCAGACACTTTTACTGAGGAGCAGGAACACGGAGACCTGGAAGTGTGCTAAGAGGTCCCACGAGCAAAACGATCGATAAAGACAGTAATTTCTGGAGAAAAGCCCAAAAGACTTACATTAGTGCTTTTCTGTAAAGCTCAGGCTAGAAAATCGTACGGAGGAAAGAAGCAAATACAATCCCGGTTTCCCACAAATGGGGTTACTGATAATGTGTCAAATAAATATTCTCCCTTTTGCTGGTGTCTGTATTTCTCTGTGCCTCATTTAAACACATTTCGGAAAATCCCATTGACACATAGGATGAAAGAAGAAAAAAAAATCCTTCACCTTGCCTTCCAGGGATATTTTTATAGCTCCATTGTGTAGTGGAATGCTTGTGATGTTTTTCTCAAGAGCTATTTCTGGGTTTATGTTTTGAGTCTTCAAAGCAGCAATGAAATCCTCAATTTCTGATCCTGAAATCAAGTCAAGAACTTTTTTTTTTCCTTTAAATATAAACAGTTTCTTATAGAGATGTTCCCACTTGCGAAGCAGAGGTACGTTAAAAAAAAATAATTTAGAATCCAAGCAAACTTATATTGTCTCTATTTTTTTTTTTCTATTTTAATTAAGCTGGTTCAACACAATGTACGTTTTCATAGTTTGTTTATTGCTTTTTTTTGAAATTTGCCTGGTTGATTACTCTTAAAATTTGGCTACACAGTTTTCACCACCAAAATTGGATTTGCTTTTGCTCAAGAGAAAACACTTCCCAAATCCACAAATATATAAAGGAACATACAGAAAGAGTAAGGCAAAGTTGGTCTATCAACTCTAAGTGACCCAGAATGGTGCAGAAAGCAAATCAACATCACATGTCCTTCTTCACCTGTATCATTGAAGACGAGAAGATTTGTTGACTTATTTTGAATTTTCTCTGCGGTGGGAAGAAAATACGAGCTAGCCGTGATTTCCCAGAAGCTGGAGCTGTCCCACAGTTGAAATCCAATGAAAATCATAAGCATTGGAAGGATAAATATTCCAAAGAACAGCAATCTAGATGGAAAAAACAGACCATGAGCAGGTCCAGGGGATCTCCACCTTTAATGAATTGTGTGATTCATGTTGAGGAAGGCAAGGGGAAATTTAAAACTTAAGCAATTCAGAGCTCTACCAGTAAATTCTAACTGTCCTTATGACTGCAGCATTTAAACATTTCCCACCTAATTCTTAGCTTCCAAACATCTCCACTAGTATTTAAGCCTTCTCTCAGGCACTCAAGGGAATGATCAAGTCCTTTGGAAAGCACCAAGACTGCACAAGGGCTGCAGATTGGGCGAGAGCTCCCGTACTTACATGGACCTGAGAAACTTTCCTTCATGCTTCAGTTTTAAGAAGCGAACTCTCATCACGGCACACACTTGCTGCCTCCAGAGTGCCATCCCGCTCACTGTCATGCTCCCCTGCTCGGAAAACACCCGGAGGCTTTGGTCCCTCTCCTCCAGGTCTCCGTCTTCTGCATGTTCACCACGAGAAACATCATTATCCACAAAGAGCGTTCAAAGGACACGTTTAAGCACAACCAACCAACAAGGATCTTCTGTTCTGAATAGAGGAACACTTTCATTTTTAGCCAGAAAAGAAATAAGGGCAGAGAAGAAGGATGATAATTTATCCAGAACATAATTTACATTGGTGAATTCAGACTAGCTGGACCTGGGCTCGTATGGCAACACATCCAGTATCTTCACTGGCCTTATGAAATGCCTTCTGGCTAGTTTATCTCTTCTCACCTCCTGATCTGGGCAGGATACTCTTCAAAAGCAAATACCCTTCCAACGTCAGTCTTAATTTCTGTGCTTAAAAGTTTGTGCGAAGTCGAGAATGAATCATCTAGACTTCTTCAAGAAGATATCCTTCTCTAAAGGAGAGCTGAATACAACTGAAACTCTTAACCTCTCAAAATTCACATATAAATGAAACTCATGAGATATTCAGTTAAAACATATGTATATATGGAACTGTAATTGTGCCACACTTGCAAATGGGAGTCAATGTTTTACCTTCTTGACCGACAGCTTCCTCACCCTCCAGCCGCAGGAAAACATCTTCCAGGGTTGTCCTGCTAACCTCATAACTAAGAACCCCCTGCAGAAGACTGCTCTCGAGATGGCTGAACAGATCTGCAACGCAGAAACAGCCAGATTCAGCCCAGTGACCAAGGTTAGTGTTGAGCAGAAATTCAGACTGGCATGATCAATGTTTTGCTTTCTAGCGTTCACATCACTAATCTCCGTAACTTAAAAGCCATGGCAAAATTATTGTGCCTTTAGAGGTAAGCAGAAAATTCAGAGCTCTTGATTACCATGGTGTTCCTGGTGGGAGAAATCTCATCCTCAAACCAGAGGAGGCTCAGTGGATTTTAGTTTGTGGATTAGTTGTTGGATTTTCTTTTGTTCATCTGCAGTATTGATATTAATATGTCCATAAGAGGCTTTCTTTAAGGCTGATGTTTATGCAGCTCTGACTTTCCTAATCCCATGCAGTATGGACCAGTGGGTATAGTTATTCCCTTCTCAGCAACTTTGTTTTCTGCTGTTCCCACCACTTGGTTTCCCTTTACAACCCTGGCACGACAACAGGTTTTTCTTACCCGGGAAGCTGTCAGTGTTCTCCAGAGGTAGCGTATACCCCAACTCCCCCCACTTCTGTCCCGTGAGCGCGGCACCGGGGATGTACTGTCTGACCAGGGATGAGGTAAGCTCAGGGTCACACACGTCATTTATGCGCATCCTGTTTGTATTAAAAAGCAATTGCTAGTATAGTAAATGAGAAAAAAAAATGCAGGCATCATCCATTTAAAACACAAAGCCAGTGGTCGTCCTTCAAGCTCTAGGGAAAACTCCAAAACTGGGCAGCATTTCAGGGGGATTTTTTATGGATGTCTGCAGTGCCCCCGGTTTTGCCATGCATGCGGGAAATAGTTGAGGTTAAGAATAATGATCCTGGCCAATACTGCTAAACCAAGAACACAGACATTCAAATCCGAAGGAAAACAACTTTACATTAAAGCCATCGTACGTCACTCTGGCACCACAGAGTGTGTGGAAATTGCAATTCATCTTACTCTGGTCCCCTTTCAGCTGCGAAGGAGGTTGCAAAGTCATTTTAGCTGCATGCTCAGAGCTTTCAAGATTGAGTTCCAAAGAAAAGCAACTTGCTATCCAAAGCAAGATACTTTTGGCAGCCTCAAAAGTCTTCTAAAATGAATTGTCAAGATTTCTATTACTCTATATAGAAACTCTGTGGAGACACGGACTCTACAAGACAATGCTCACATCAACTAGAAGCTTTTCATAAAAAGAGTGATGTCCAAAAAGAAAAGGATTTACCTTAAGTGATAGCCAGTTCCCCATTTTCTCTTCAAGTACAGAGATGAGCCAACACACTGTAATCTCCCATTTGAGAGAAAAGCTTTCCGATCTAAGGAGGTATGAATACGAAGGATTTAGGGGGGATTTACAGCAGTGCAGCAGACTGACCTCACTCTGCTCCTTCTGAACTTAACAGACATTTTTATTATGAAGTCAAGAAGAGTAAAACCAGACCAGAGCTGATGGTGGTTTTTTTTTTTCTTTTTGAACCACTGCCTTTCTCCTAAGCACCAAAGTTAATCTTTTAATTATGTATTCTTGTAGGCTGGTGGAAAATTTCCCATGCAGCCCAGAAGCAGTAAGGAAATATGAAAGGTATTAATTCAAACGATATCACTACTTTGTGTGGCAGCTGCTAGTGGCACATCCAGATAATATGGAATTGCTTCATCCTGAAGCAGAGCATGAGCAAAGTCTTGGAAGGGCGCGTCAGCCCAGTTTTAGCCTCTGCCCAGCCTGGGTTGGGTGGTCACTATCAGACAAGACGTGTCCAGTGAGCACAGAGTGCATTGTGGCAGGACCCATACGTGGGGTCTGCAATGGGAAACCCTCATTTTCAAACCGTTGGTCAACCACAGTGTGAAAATCTGGGCTCACCAGCATGAACATCGGCCTCCTCCATGGACTAAGAGCGTCACGCGGCCGGCCTGGCGCTCCTTCAGAAGGCTCCACACGTGGTGCCTGGAGCAGGGATCCAACCCAGCTGTTGGCTCGTCTAAAAGCAACACCTGCAAAGGTGAACAAGTTCAGACCTCCACGCGTCCAAGCCAGCGTTTCCATGCTTACATCATTTCATTTCATTTCATCCTTTTTATGATCTCATTCTAAGAATGAAATGCATCCTCAAATATCAGCCATTTTTATTGCTCTTTCTCCTATTGCAATATTATTACTGTTTTTATTTAAAATACAGTTCTCATTGACCCAGATTCCTCATTCCTTCCAGCAGCCAAGTGAATTAGTAGGTCAGGAGACTTGGAGTGCCAGGGGAAGAATACAGATGTCTGCGTGCCAAGTCAAAATGCAAAACTATATGCTAAAGCAGTAAGCAGTGTGTGTGTAAATATGACAGGTCCCTACCTGGGGATTCCCTAAAATTGCAATTCCAAGAGACAATTTTCTTTTTTGTCCGCCACTCAGAGTATTGGCGCAGACATCCTGAACGTCGGTGAGGTCCAGCATGGCGAGAACTTTCTGCACCTTGGCAATATACAAAGACAAGAGCCAGATTTCCAAAGCGCTGCTTGCATTTTAATTCATACGTGGCTATGCACAGTACAGGGGAGTATAACTTCAAGATTTTAAAATTATCTACTTTAAAAGGATTTGCTTAAGTACTGCAAATCTGAATTATAACTCTTATGATAGGAGGATAAGAAAGAATTGAAAAAACACTTCTCCCCTAAATTAGGGTTGTTCTCATCTCCACAGAACATGATGCTGGTGATGATCTTCTATAAAGAAAGCTCAAAGTGTCCAAGATGCTGTAAAACAGAGGTCGGACAAGCACATACCAACCTCTTGCTCTACTTCCTTCTGCTGAATCCCCTTGACGTGAGCAAAAGTTCTCAGGTTTTCCTTCACCGTTAAGGCTTCAAAATGCAAATTAAACTGCGGGCAAATCCCAACCATTGCCTGAATCCCTTCCATATCCTGTACTTCAGACACTTTGTAGTTGTATATCATTGCAGAACCTGCACGCAGGAATGAATGAAACAAATTTCGTATTGTACGGTATTTCCCAGTAATAAGAGGAAAGCAGACTGCTGTGTGTTCATACCTTTGACATTAATTCCAGCATTGTGGGTGTTTCTCAAGTGTTTGGTTTGTTTGGTTGGGTTTTTTTTAAAGGCAAAATAACTTTGTGTTGTCCAAAGCTTTAACACCATTCCCAAATATTTCAGAGCACCAAATCTCTCCCTTAAGAACTAAGACATATTTCCTATAGGTATGCAGCTCACGGAAAACATCAGGCCATCCAGATGGAGAAATAACCATCTGGTTTTGCTTGCACACATGAGCGTATCCGCAAGGGATGCATTAGCCCTGAAGCTCTGGTTGAAGGAGCAATCTGCACTGACAACAAGCCAGACTGAATAACTGAGGGAAAACTTGGGGGTTTTTGCGTCTTTAACCCCTTACACTTGAGAAAAACAAACAGCTTGTCCTCTTCAGCATTCAGGTCAATCATCATACCTGCTGAAGGCTTGGAAAACCCACTGAGCACATCTAAGAGAGCAGTTTTTCCAGATCCACTATGACCGAGTAATGCAGTGATCTGACCTTCATAAACACTTAGAGACAAACCTAGAATAGAAATAGGATAACATTAGGATGGACGCTTGTGAGAAACAGGCTTGTACCTGTAGCTTGCTGCCAGATACAGCAGAGTGACATTTCTTTTGGAGCCAAGAGGGAAAAACAGAGATCTAAACCCCCGGGTGGCATCTTCAGAAGTTTGGACTAAACTTAGTAAGGAACTTGCAGTCACGTCTTGATTGAACTGAGGGAACAAGTGTATTAGCCTCAATATTAAAAGAATTTTGACGTCTGTTTTCTACGAGGTTCATAACCTTTTATTTTAGCGTGGCCAAGAGAGAGTCCACAGCAAGAGAAGAGCCCATAGCCTTTCCAACGCGCGAGATATCAAGAGATTTCAGAGCAGCCAGACTTTCCTACCCCATTTCTTTTTTAAAAAAGAACTTATTTTGCGGTTTTGTGCGTTGTTTGTGTTGGGGTTTTTTTACTCAATATAAACCTTTGAGGCAATACCCATATTTACACTGTCACTTGGAGTTCTTGTCAAACAAAGACGTTTACCAAATATCCCACAACTATGCTGTGACTACACCAACCACTTGTCTACCCGTGGTGGGCAGATGTGGACGTGCTTGGAGAACACTGCCGAGCCAGCGGCAGCAGATTCGGCTATAGCCAGGGACCAAAAAACCAAGTTCTGTTTGCCCAAAAGAGTTTACATTTTCAGAGGGCGGCTTTGAGAGGTGATTTTTATAGTGGTCCATGGCTGCAAAACCCACTGCTTTTAAGGAGACGACCGCTGTTGCAAAAAATAATAAATAGTAATTTTCCTGGAGTGAAGAGGAAGATAACAACCTGGTAGAAATTTGCCAGTAATTTACCCCAGCAGAAACGATCGTTGCATAATGCATTTTAACAGTGCTGGAGGCAGAATTAAATACACCTAGTACATTTCAAAATAGTTTAAGTTCATATCTAGGGAAAAATGAAATTAAAAGAATGCCAAAACCTCTCTTACCCCTTAAAGCTTCAGTTCTCTTGTCCTTCTTCTTGTATAATTTTTTAATATTGTTTAATCTAAAGGAAAAGTAAGCAAGCCATTACTATTGAATCTCACAATTTTGGCATGTTTTCTCTGCCTCGAAGTAACCTTTGAAAACCACTGGAAGAATATTTCTCAACCTCCTGCTGGAACTGCTCCTGCTCATTACCATCAGGGGTTAGTGTAATTCCATCTGAAGGGATTGCTTTATATAATTCATTTCTTATACACTTAAAAGCAGAATTAACTAATGTACTTTTCTGAAAGATGTTTAAATGGTTTTAAAGTCAAACTTGAAAACATGTGGTTATACAATTAAAAGCGATGACCTAGCTATTACTTTAGCAATTTATGTTTGCTTTCTAGTAATAAGCAATGGGCAGCAACAGCAACGGGCCAAACTAGCCCCGTAGGGTGTAAATAACAGTGTCTTATGCAGCACAGTCCAGCAGCAGTGTTCCTAAAGGCGATGGTGAAGGGGAGCAGACTCTCCGCTGCCCTGCAGAGAGGAAATTTCTGGGCAGTAAGTCGGTCCCTGGCACAGAAGATACCCCACGTCCAATAAATGTTCAAATCCAGCTCCGGAGCAGAAAGAAACACTGAACAAACCCTCTGCTTCAAGTATTTGCCATTAGCCTTACCTGTATACGTTAGGTGGTTCAGTCTAACATTCACCGGTACAATACGGCTGCACTCTCTAGAGTCAAATATAGTGTGTAGTGTTATATTTTTCATGCCTACAAGAGTCTTTACCTGATCGCTTCCTTTCCATCAAAGCCTGGAGGCATCGGCTCAGTGTTGTTGCTGAGGATGGGATCGTGGCTGCTCTCGCCGCCAGCTCGCACCCCCACGTACCCGCTGCTCCTGGGCTTGAACCAGTACGACCGTCTCAGGAAGAATGCAGGTGGATACGGTACTCCGTACTTGCCTAACTCAGGAACAAAGAAGGTGAAATATCAACCAAAATCTGCTACTTTGATAAATGTCATGTGCAGCCACCTCTTCCTCTGCAGCTGCAGAATAAACGCAGCCTTCCCGCACAATAAAAGGATTGATATGTTCTGCAAAGTTCTCCACTCGTCCATATCTGCAAATGCAGGTGGGGAACAATCACAGCAAAGACCTCACTGATCACCTCTTTGGCCCAGAAGTTATAGGAAAATCATGTCAAATCCTACAACATCCTTTTAAATGGGTGGTTAGGGCTGCTGGAGTGGATGTAAAGGATCTCAATGCCTCGCTGCAAGATGTAACGTTCCTTTTGGAGCCTGTTTTTGAGGCAGGACCCAAAGAGGCAGCCTCGTGCACCCAGCTTCTGGGAAAACAGGATTCTTCCCAACCATTTTTTCCTGAGCAATACAGCAAATGCCGTTTTCAGCCCCTCACGTAATGTGGCATGGCTCGTTGTTGTTAAGATGCCATCCCACAACCTGACCGACTTGCTACCAGGACACCTTTTTTGTTGCTCCACATAGATTACAGCCCTATCCCACCACTTCTTCGGCACCTTTCTCCTTCTGAGGGGAGAGGATTATAGAAAAAAAATACCAGGAAATTTGTATTCTTTCCTTCACGGTTCTACTTACCAGGCAAAACCTTATCAAAGTAGATGGCCAACAGCAAATACAAGACACCATCAAGGGTCAGTATGATGTATAGGTTAAATAAAGGGTACAATTTTGGTGTAAAGGCTCGTCCATATTTTTCTAATTTTACCATCTAGGAGGGAAAAAAGCACAAGTCACATGCGACACTTCCTTTAGGATCAGAAGTGCTTCAGTAAGCTGATTTCAAAATTGTGCAGAAGAAGTTTCTACACCAGAAGGATGATGCACACAGCATTTGCTGGGGCAGCACTTCAAGACCTCGCGGTTCTTGCAGATCTTGGTACCCACCAGACACATCCCACCGCTGCAAAAATTTTCCAGAGATGGAAATTTATTTTATACACAGAGCTGGTAAAATTCATGATGCAATTGAGAGTCTAATAATATTTGTTATGAACTAGCATGTACTTTTTGGAGTCAAATTTTCTTTCTACAAAACATCTAGGGCACAGGGGTATGATTGGGTCATCATACAACACAAATCGTGTGCCGCAGCTACTGTTGTTTGGCAGAAGTCTGCAGCGTGTTTGCTGAGGGCTGAACTTTTATGAAGTGCCGGCTTTATTTTGAACGTACCTTTGAGATGCCAGCTGTAAAGGCAAAAGGACTGAAGAGATTAAAAATCCATTCCAAAGACGGTGGTAGTTTTTCAAACAATGTCAAAAAGCCCAGCAATCCAAAGATGATGTGAAGGACAAATCCCACGAAACTGGCAATATTTGGCTGCTTTAACAACGAGCTGAGCATGAAAGAGAAGTGAATCTGCAGCAGAGGAAACCAGTAGTTAGCAGGATGCATTTCTGCCGACGATTAAAAAACAACATGTAAATCCAACAAGCAACATCAGAGACCCAGCTGAGTTTCAGTTGTCCCCCTACAGATGCGCTTGGGGCTGGCATCTTGTAGCAGACAGCTCTGATGTTTAGGGCTGGTCTATAGGGGCACACAAATGAGACCCTCTCGGCCTCCCGAGGCGGCGGGATGGAAGGAGAAAGCCCTGGTCCCAGGGGCACGCAACATCAGCCATCCCACCAATGCTGGTGCTAGCACCTCGCTCTACTCCAATTTCAAGCCAGAATCTCCCAAAATGTAACAGGAGTGATATATTAGCCTACAAATTATAACAATTAATCCCAATAGTGGAGAAGGTTGTGTTACTTTCTCATACAATGCCCAGCCCCAGAGTGCTCTGCAGTCTTTGAGTTTTAGATGTTTTGATTAGGAAATGGAAAAAATGGTGCATTGTTTAAGAGCACAAAAGTGGACTTACGGATGCTATGCCATAAAAGAGATAAAAAAAAAATATTTCAAAAAAGTTGTGATCATGGATGACTGCTCGAATGGTGATCAGTGTCAGCAGACTTGCCGTTATTGAAACGTAAACGGTGTACAGCAAACTCCACGATAACCTACAAATGAAGGCACAGTTATTTTTGCCTCTGTACATGAGAGCACTTGCCATGACACAGCCAATACAACACTCACTCTTTTTAATTCAAATACTTTGTCATCCCAAATACGCTTCCATTGAGAGTTTCCAGACTGGAAAGCTGCAAATATCCATGTCTTGCACCTACCCAAGTCTCTGCAGATACAGCGATGCCCACAAAGAGCCATGGGGCATCTAAGCACGGGCTCTGCAGCCAGGAACACTTATTCTTATGCTTTTCCTAACGATGTGAAATACTCGTGCTCAGAAGGCTCTAGAAACCCATTTTGATAGACCCTATGTCCCCCTGTGCTTCACCATTTGCAGTTTTCTCCAAAATTTGTTTTTTCTTCCCTTTTTGTGTTCTCCGTGCTGGAGACAAGCAACACCTCAAACCCAGAACCTTGCTACGCGCCTCTCTGCTAAGCGAAGAGTGCGCTCTCTCTTTTTTGGGGGAGAGGAGAGCAGAGCTGAGTGTCAAAACCAACAACAACTACAACAACAAAATCCCGTATCAGAACAATGTGCCTGGAAACTGAGGTCCTTCAGCAAATGGTACATCACAGATAAAAGCAGCAAAGGTTTTGCTTCAATAACATGCAAATCTTGGCTTCAGAGAGCCCAGAGGGATGGTGAGGTGACTGCAAACCGCTGCTGCGGGGCGCTGGGGAATCACTGCTTCTCTGCTGAGCACTGGTACCAGACCCGCATCCATCCTGCACGCTAGTATATGTCTGATATGCATAAGACAATATAATTTCTGTAACTGCACAGTTTATTTCTGTGAGACTTACCAGAATGCGATATCTTGCAAACCCATTGCTCTCATTAACACCTTGAGCTTCTTTTTCTCTCTTATAACTTTCACTGATAAAAAGTACATATATGGGGAGAAGCACAATATGATGTAAATAATGAACCAGATATAATCTATCTTATACACAAGTTTGATCGGGGGCGATTTCAGGCGAACGCCGCTAATTGACTTCATCTCTTCCCAAACAGAATGGTTTGTTTTCATCTAAAGAAAAGAAATTAGCCGTTAATTTGATTTTCTGTAATGAAACAGCCAACATCAGAATAACCAGGTTTTCATAAGCATTAAAATTATTAGTTAATCAATAACAATGTTACATTGTAAGTGGCGAATAACCTCAATATTTAGTACCTGTTTGCATTGCCTTGTAATAAACACTAACGCTGCCTTGAGCCATGAGAATGATCTATTACTCTTTTAACTCTTGCATCACACTATGTATTTAAAAAGTTAATGATGACAAAAAATGAACTGGTGGTGGTTTTTTTTTTAATTATTATTGTGGTTGGTTGTTTTTCTAAATTTACAAATAATTCTGGAAAGAACAGAAAACATACTTTCCATCAGGATCGTACTTACCTGTATGATTGCGGCATCAATGCTGGACTGCACTGATAGGAAACCCGCATACCAGTACGATGGGACTTTGCAGTCACTGGACGAAAAATTGAAGCAGGTATCTGTGAGAAAGAAAAAAAAAAAAGGATTTGATCTATATTTTCCATAGATATGTGTATATGTGTGCTTATGTACATGTGAGGGGTTGAAAATGTATTTGAGTTAAGAGAGGAAATCCAGATTTAGTTTTACTTGTCCTTTTTGCTGGGGCGGCCGTTTGTCTCCAAGAATAATGTGGTGTGGGGCGTTGGTGGCTTTGGCTCCATGGGCTGTCTGGTGTGGCATCAACCCTGTCACCAACCCTGTCACCACCGTGCAGAAGAGCCGGCCATACTCAGCTCTCCCGTTTTGGCAGGAGCCCGAGCTCAAAGCACAGCGCCGGCACCGGTGCCCAGCGCCGAGGGCAGGAGAGGAACACCTCCAGGAAACCCAGAGAGCACTGGAGCTGGGGGCGCGTCTGCCAGGGGCGACCGGCTGGGGTAGGCAGAATGCATATCCTCTCCACCATTTCCATTTTCCAAGAGCCATTCTTAGCAAAATACCTTTTCCCCGCCCTCCCAGCAGCTGAACTCCTTTGACTTTTTATCTGATAAGTTTATTTTTTGTTTCTGTTAGGTTACTACTTTTAGTTAGTAAATAGGGGTGTATTCGGCCAAAGAAGTAGCAATATGGACAAACGTGTGTGGAGGTTTATGTTTTAATGTATTAAACAGATGTCCATGCACTATACATTAGAAGCACATTAGTGCACACACAATGTTCATTTTCAGGGCATGATTTGACATGATAAGACATAGAAGGGAGAGGGACTACAAGGACTGCGGATAATGCGTATTATTTCTTAATTTCTCCTCAGACATTTGATTCCTTCTAAGTGAAAAAACCCTCAAACTCTAATTAATATCTTTCTTGAACCATTTAACACATACAGCCTTGTTGCCTTCTGAGTGGCACGGGAGCAGAGAGATCCATCTAAGTATTTTTTTAAATGTAAAATCAAGCTCTCTGGTTTCATTTATTTTGTTACCGATGTGTTCAAAGGCATCATTTGGAGGCACCACTTTGTAGTTTTGAAATCGGAGATGATAGGAGAAGTCATCCTTAAAAACAACACCAATAAGGTCTTCCTCCAAATTTCCTCTTCTTTCCATTTTTTCCTCATTTTCTACCCCTTCTAGTATTATACCTGCCATTAAAAAAAAAGGCGAAAAAAATAGGAGAAAGAAAAAAGAATAAAAACCATGACAGCTGAAACTTCGATTAGTCGTGCAACAACATGAAAATGTGCACCAGCCACAAATTGTACCCTCAACATTTGTATTGTCCAAAGCCTTTTCTCCCCCCACCACAATGCAGACCGCGGTGCCCACAGCGCAGAGGTGGGTTCAGGCACTGCAGCCACCGGGGGTTAAGAGCAGCGTTACCCATCATTGCCGACTCCGAAGCCACTTTGCTCATGATTCGCCTGGTGGTGTTTGTTACAGGTGTGTACGCCAGCGTAACTCCCGTAGCGTTAAAGGCAGGATCGTCTAATCGTCCAAGGAAGTCGTAAGGGATTTCTTGCCGCGGGGAGTGAAATATCATACCCGATGCCGTTTGTATTATTAAGAGAAAAAACACTGATGTAATCCATTCCTAGACGAAAGGAAGGAAATGCAAATGTGAGTGGCAGCACAGCGACGTGGAGGTTGGGTGGTACGGAAAGTGTCTTTGTCATCCAGTGCTGCTCTGGCCTCGCAGTCCGGCTCCTCCAGCCGTGAATGACTTCCTTCTGTAAATGAGGAAGAGCTATTTCACAGGTGTAATAATGTGAAAACATGAGGAATGTCCCAAGTGAAAAACATGTTTTCTTAGTACCAGAGCCAACGAGGTCTGCTGATAATTTTATACCCGCAATGGTGAATTGGACATTGTGTTCCTCTGCACAGCGCAGAAATGGGATCAACAACCAAAAGCAACAAACCAGCTTTGTAACAAGCCCGTATTATGCCGTGGTATTGTAGTGTCACGGGAAGAAGTGTAACTGCTGACATTTTCCAGAGACCCACATCACCAGCTGAGTCTTCTCATATATCACGCGGTATAAAGACAATGCAATGTAAAAACACTTCATAGTAGAAATCTTTGCTTCCCTTTGGAAGAACCAATACTCGCCTGAAAACTTTCTGTCTTCATCCTCCACACCAAAAGAATATTTTTCCACAGGAGAGCACGGGTTTGCTGAAATGTTTTTGAGGCTTTCTTGAACATCCCCTGCATTTTCCCTGCTAGGATGAGAAAGATAATATCATTTAGAATAAAACAGATCACTGGAAGTTAATGTATTTAGTCGAGTAAACACCACTTCAGAGGAAGCCAATAACATGCCAAAGGTTAAGAGCTTTTCTCAATTTTACAGTTTGGACAACCAAGGAGAAGTTCAAAGGAAGTAGTCCAAGATCATGCAAGGGGACAGAGACATGGGCTGGACTCAGCTGCCTCTTCCCTGTGCAGGGATTCGTCCTTCTTCATCCCGAAGAGGCTTTGTAGAAAAAGGCATTCAACTGGCTATAGTTTGATTCTTCACCTACATAAAATTAAGAACAGAAAGCCAGTCTGCCCTGTACTAAAAATGTGAGAAGACTGAATGGCATATGGAAGAAAGAAGACATAAATTTTAGTTTTCTTTTTGTTACATAGTTATGCAAAACGCTTAAAACGTACACGATCTGCAGCAGCCGCGCCAAGTCCAGCTCCTGAGTGCAGTAGCTCTGCTTTATGTGGCGCATCTGAGCTGAGCCTCAGGTCCTGTGTTTCTTGCCGTGAATTTACATCTCGCCTTAGACACGCGGTAACGGGACCCTAAAACATCCCCATTACACACATGCCTTCTCCCCACATCATCGTTTGGGGGTTGGACTAGATGATCTCCAGAGGTCCCTTCCAACCCTAACCATTCTGTGATTCTGTGATTCTGTGAAGGCAGCTGCCAGCCAGGAGGCGGTTAGATGCTAGAAGTAGCCTATAATAGATGCTGTCAATGTCTCCCTTAAGCAGGCTGGTGAGAGACTAATTTTTCATGTTTTCACCCAAATGCTAATATAATGAATTATATCTCTAGTACAGCCAAAGCAGGGAAGCATTAAAATGCCAGTGCGGTTCTTTATGTCCTCCTAGATACGAGCAGGGAGTATTTATCGGGGCATATTTTTATGGGGAATGTGTTTTTTTCAGCTCCAGTTTGGATCATGTGGCCAAGCAGCAAATCTCCTCTGCAAGAACAACAGTGATTTCAGAGTGAGTGGTTTCACGACCTTCCCAGAAGCAAAACAGGGGAGGGAACCTCAGAACATATTTTTGTATTTTAATCCTTTAAAAATGGCTGAAACCAAAAATCAAAGCAACCTCAAACGCATTGTGCTCTTTTCCCCTTGGACATGGTTTCCTGATTTCGTGGATTGGGCAGCTGGAGTTAATAAATGCTTCTACTACTCTGTTCCCTTCATTGTTTGTTTTTGGAAGAATTAAATATTTGCGTACTCCAGGGGCGATGGATCCAGACTCCCTGTTTACCTTCTGACTGTTAGCACACAGCTTATCTCCCCGGCCCTCTGCTTTCCCTGCCCGGAGCTTTCTCCCGTGCTTCCCCACCGCAGCCCGCAAGGAGGGTTAAAGGCAATTAGGAAGGGATTTCTAGGAAGCGCTACTCTTTTTTTTTGCCCAGGTCTGGATTTCAGTCGTTGTGAACTGACTGCAGCAGTCCAGCCTGGGACATTGGGGCAGTAAACAAAGGTTCACGCTGGAGTATTTGGATAACGTGGAAAATATGATGGTTTTGTAAAAACAGCACTGAATCTCTACAGAGGTAACAAATACTTCATTAAAAAAAAAAAAAAAGGACCAAATCTAAGACTTTTTAAAGCATTCCAATTAAATGTCTGTTGGTTTTAATCTTATTTTTGCCTTTGGAGCAAGAAGCAAACGTCCCTGGAAGCTGAAATGTGAAGTCTGAAAGTCAAACAAATGCTGCCGCCTACAAACGCTGCACAAACTTCTTCAGGAAGAATTCAATTTGAATTAGATATCAAGAGACGCAAAACGAAAGCAGGAGAGATGCCTCTACAAGACCTGAGGTTCAAAACTGCAGATTCAGAAAACAAAACCAAACATCAGAAATGTATTTGGAGGCAATGCTGTTTGAGAAGCCTTAAACCAGCAAGAGCATCCCTTGTAAAACCAGGTGTCTCTGGAAGAATTTCACTCCTGAGGACTCAGTAAATGCACCCAAACTTTTTGCTCCCCAGCAACACATTCCCTAGGCACTGTGATAACTGTTACTGGGATCCTGTGCCTAACTCTGCTCTACCAAAGGTTGTCCCAGGAAGGTCCATATAACCGCTTCGTTGATTTACCATCTCAGGGATTTCCTATATTTGACACCTCCTCGGACGTTTTTTTTTTTCTCCCCTCTAATAAAAACCTAACAGAGCGTATTGTGACTAACTCCGATGAGCAATTTGCTCTTCAGGAGTACTGGCAGGAACCTCTCGACGCTGGCTACGAAGAGAGCACTGTGCGCTGCCTCTCGCGCGTCCCAGAGGAGCCGCCGGCGTTCCCGGAGCCAATGATTAATCCCTGCACACAGGCAGCGCAGAGGTGAATGCACTCTCTCCATACTCTCCTCTTCGCCAGTTATTGCAAGCACAAAAAACTGCATCTGGCCCCTACGCAGCCCCGTCTTTAACTTCTGATGAACACGAGCCACATTTGTCCTGACCACTCTTTAACATAAAGTTTTTGAAACAGGGTTGGGTTTCTTTTCCTACTCTCAACCCGAAAAAAGTAGCTCTGAGCCCACCCTGTATCAAAGTTCAACACTTCACTTCGTACAGAGAAGCGAAATTTAAGGGGGTCTGTGGTTTTGGGTGCCTCTCTTGGTGCCAGCAAGGCTGGAGGAGGGGGAGCGAAGGGAGGGATGATGAGCTGGGAGGACCCAGCGCTCAACTTGTGGCTCTTTGCCTACAGCCAAACACCACCAGCAGCAAGAATCAGAACCCACGCGCACCCAGAAAAGCGGAGTATTTTGGCTCCTTTGCCTCTTAGATGCTTTGATGCGAAGCTCAACGCCTGTCAGAGAACAGAGCTGGAAAGTACAGCTGTTATGCATCCAGCAAAACACTGTATTAACACAATTAGGAAAAAATTAATCACCAAACACAACCCCTGCATGAAAACGCCCCGGGTATAATGTTTCTCGTAACAAGAGACATGTGAAACTCCTTACCTGACACTGTGTTTTCCATTAGAAACGGGTCTCCTTCGGCTCTGAGATGCCTGGGCTCTCCGCCTCGTCGCAGGGCTGGAGTGGGTTCGCCGCTGCAACGCAGCCCGATGGCCGTGCCCCTCTCCAGCCTGACGTCAGAGCCCGCTCCCGCCGCCGCGAACGCTCTCCGCGCTCCTGGAGCAACGACCCCAGCGGGGACCGATACCTACAGCCAGCTGGCCCAGAGCTTAGACACACCAACCTGAGGGGTTTGCGGTATTTAACATCACACGTGCGTCACGTGCAGTATAAAAACCATGTTTCTGTTGGGTTTACAAGCGCTGGGGAGAGCTGCAGCGGGAGAGCCGCTGCGCCCGTGCCCTGAGCCAGGGCGAGCGCGAGGTCCCAAGCGATGGCCAAGCAACCTCGTCCCTGCCTGAGCTTCTCCGCAGGGAAATCTTCGCTGCCTTCTCCCCTCCTTGCTCCGAGCCTGAGTCGGAGAGCACTCCTTCCTCTGCGGAGGCGAACCCTGCATCCGAGGACCGACGGGATTTTTAGTTCTTGTTTCTCTTTTCCCCTTTGTTTTTAACAATTTTTCACTAGTTCCACTCCTTTTAATTGCTTTTCCAGCAGCTGTCAGACAGCTGGAATCAGGATGGGGTTTGTTGGGGTGTTTTTTTATGGTTTTTTTTTTTTTTTCTTTCAAAAAAAATAGCTTTCCAGTGGATCTGCATTCAAAACAGGGAGGTGAGGAAATCAGATAAGCCAGGAAATCCAAATGAGTTGGAAGGGCGTACAGCCACACGACGATGCAAGTAGTTAAAGGAATTTGACTGTCCTGGAACTTCAACAGCTTGAGGACTCTGCATCTCATTTGCAGAGCTGACTAAAACCACAAAAGCCGCTTGCTTGTTGCTTAACAAAAGGCCGTAGCTCTTCTGCAGCTGCTGATTTACGCATTTTCGAGGAATGAGCTCATTTCGGAGAGGAGCAGAGCGTTTTCCTCCATCACTTCCCATTGAGCAACAAGCGAGAAACGGGGAAAGCGACTCGTAACGGTGAAAGTGCATCCCAGCTGCACTTCGCTAAAAAAAACCCTGTTTCTGACACCCGCCCTGTGCCATGGAGTGCTGGCAGTACCTGGTGCAGCGCGGAGCCCCGGCACGCCTGCACGGGATCCACAGAAAATGCATTTTAACACAAAAATGACACCTGCTCCTTGGGGTTTCCCATCCCGTGTACCGGCTGCTGCTCCCGGTTCTGCCGCTCCAGTGGGACCCCGGTCCAAAGCGACCCCTTGGGGCTTCACTGGCAAGCAGCTAGAGAGCACGTGGCATCCCAAAATATCATTCGTTAAATCCCCAAGCAGTTGCTCCCCAGGATTTCCAAGGAGGGGAACTCGGGACCAGCCTCGGACCATGTCCCAGGAGGAGGAGAGGGGCTGGGGATGGAGCAGCATCCTCCGAGGGGGACACTCCAAGCAACGCCTTTCAGGAAAAAGGAGAACTGAAAGCTCCGGGAAACTCGTTTTATCAGGGAGAAATTCAGCACGCTAAATTAGGGATTTTATGAAGATCTCTTAAAGGAAGCATGACAAGGGAACGGATTAATCTTACAGCTTAAAAAAAAAAATATAAATGGCACACTGCCCTTAACACACCATTAAAGAAAAACTAATATGAAAACCTGGGAACTTTCGCCAAGTTCAGATTAAATTTCTGTGGGGTTATTTTCCTCCCCAGTGAGGGGTCCGGGAAGACCAAGGCAAAACCCCCTTTCCTTTTTTGAGGTCCTTAGCTGACCCGCAGGGCTGGAGGTGGACCTCCTCCTCGGCAGCGGGTCCCGCCGGAGCTGGCCGTCCCCCGCGGCGGTAGCAGAGCGGGCAGCGTTCGCCATCCCCACCGAGCGGGCGTCTCACGTTCCACCTTCAGCCAAACCTCTCAGCAGCATCATTTCGCCGCCCCTCGCGCCGGAGCGAGCACCCACCTGGCCCCCGCAGCGAGTTGGTCTCGGGCAATGGATCCAACCAGAAAAATGAATATTTTTTTTTTTCTTTTTTTTCCGGTGGAGTTAATTTTTCAAGTGGGTGAAGGCGGTGCATCCCGGCAGATGCCCGCCGCGGGGTCACTTCTAACCACAGCCCCCAAGTCGGGGTTCAATTAATCCAGCTGTGAAACGGGGCCTGACCGCGGGCGGCCACATCCGAAGTGTTGCAACACTGCGATTCCCCAAATTCAATTAAAAAAAAAAATACGCAATTCCTGCAGCCTGACTCTCCCCGCCATGCCAAGAGCTGTGTCCCCCCCCGGCTCTGCCCAAGCCCTCTCCCCTGCACACCCCGCTGCGCTCCAGGGAACAGCAAAGGCTTTTGAAAAGAGTCCCCCCAATTTCCAGCACGGCAAAACACACGCGTGATAGAAACACGAGCATTTAACCATCCCATCCATCTTTATTTTGGTAGTACTTTCTGCTGGAAAAGGAAAAACCTCGACTTTACAAACACAGCAAAGCGGTAAAAGAAAGATGGGTGTACGAAATCAAACTGCAAATGATTCAAAGCGCCTGACGGCAACGTGAGGAGCGTTACAAACATGTCACCTTTAGACTCCATACCTTCTGTTTCCTGCTACTGGATGTCGGCTACGCCATAGGCTTCACTCACTATACAGAGGCGTTTTTAAAATAAGGGCTTTTCTTGGTAATGTAAACAAAATCAGACACATTAAATGCCTCCATAGAAAAATACAAACTTATAATAACACCACAAAGTAAATGCATCTTCCACATTTTGGATATATTAGCTAACCATTTCTCATAATCACCCTGCAAGGTAACAAAAACCATTACACCTGGGAACGGTGGGACAAAATGAACTGATTTGCCCCAAACCCCACAGCCAGCCCGAATCCAGCTGCCTCGGCTCCGGTTCCTCTCGCAGAGCGCACACTGGGGGTGTGCGTGGCATGGCTGGGATTCGGCATTCACTGGTATCAGCTGAACAAAGGGACTTAAAATTGCAGGAATAAAGCTCTGGAGCTTCCAGGGCGTTCTCTGGTTTAATTTTGCATGTGTTTTTTCCCTCTCTTCTGGCAATTATAGACATCATATGACACTCTGAAAGACTTCTGACACAATCCACTGCGATCCCAGTGATGTTTCGGGGCGGCGTCTTACACCCCATTGACATGCGATGTCACTGCGCCAAAAAGATCCCACCCAAACATTGCAACTCGCTTGACGAGCCAAATTCTTTGTACGTGTAACTGCAGAAACACAGTGCCACTGTCAACTGGGTTACTCCGGGGTAAACAAGAACAGTACCGCGACGAACAAATCCAGATGCCAATGAAAGTTTTCACACAATCCATTCAAAACGTTAAGAAACTATCTGAAATACGGTGATATCACCCAGACAGTACTGAACTACTTTACAGACTATTAACTCTGAGTATAAGTTAAAGAATAACATTAAGATGTCAAAGTTAACAGGTCACAAGTGGACTTTCCTACGTCCAGACGGACGTGCGTTGCCGGACAGACGTGCAGATGACACTCAGCTGAAAAACCATTTACAAAAAGAGATGGAAGTAAGAAATGTGGAATTTGGAGAAGACGCACTTAGCTTGTAGGTACAGACACGGGAAGGTATCACGAGACAAAATTGTGGGTCCCACCTTTCCTCCACATATTGGAAAATGCCAAGATAACGGCGGGCAGCTGGGATGCGGCTGGGAGCAACGGGCTGGGGGTTGCCAGGGGCTACATAAAAGGCTGCATAAAGAAAAAAAGAGCTGAATTTGGGTAATTTTTCATTTCTTACAGGGAAGCTTCAGCCCTAGAAAGGTCACTACTGGAGCTGCAGTTTAGAGGCGGGTGCTGTAACCCTGTTTTTCACCTCTGTTTCGGTCCCAGCCCAGGCGAGGGGGGGACATGCCACGTCCCACGGCTCAGGGCTCACCGACACCTGCAGATTCACGCGCTGCGCTCCTGAAGGGAAGGGACCTTTCCCCGGGGAAGCAAACGGGATGTCTGGGTGTTTCTGCAGTTCTTGGGCTCAAGATTTTAACTACAAAACAAAATCTGTACGTTTATATGCAATCTTCGGGCACAAAAGAGGAAGAAAAAGTTGTACACAGAGTTCACATCTCCCCATAGTACAGTAAGAAACTAAGGAAAACAGATTTGGGCTCAACGCGATGACAAACCATTATCAGACATATAACATACATTACTGCCTGATAATCACAAACAGTTGGGACACAGAACTCCACCTTAAGCCACAGGTTTTTGAGTTTTTGCAGGAAAAACAAAGGCCTTTTCTAACTTTAATGCGAAGATATATAATTGATGTGACTTACGAAGCCAATGTTTCAATATAAATGCATCTGTGTATTTGTTCACTGTCGGACACAATGAACTGTTAGCAATCATTAATTTCAGCTTATAAAACTAAAAAAGTGATGATAGCTTTGTGTAGAAAAAACAACCAAAAAAAAAATATTTTCAACATACATCTGTCATATCTTAAGATAAAGGATCACGTATTCTGCTCTTCTTAGTGCTTCTATGCAAAGCAAAGGCACCATTCCTACTGGTGAGGCTGTGAATTTGGATGTGCTTTTTTGGGGTTTACGAAGGTGGATGAAAAATTGCCAGGGCAGGACAAAGCAAACGTTCCTGTGCTGAGCACACTACTGCATCACTCACTGCTATCACAACAAAGACGGACTGGGAAATGCTGCTGCACGTACTTAGGAAATTCACTGTCAAGAGAAACGAAAAACATCTAGAAAGGACTGTCTCTAAAAACAGCTGGCAGGAGACACGTCGTTACACCCAACAAAAGAATCAGACTGGTTTTAATGAAGACGAGAAATACTCACATCTCCGCAAATCCCGTAACTACACAGTTATGTCTTTGTACTTTTACCAAGCGGGGGCGGGGGGGAGGAAAGAAACAGCATCCACTTCTGTACACCCCCTTTCACCCGCAGCGCATGCATCACAAGCACCAACGCCACCCCAACGGCAGCAGGACTCAGCCCCAGCTGCCAACCTGCAGAACAAAGGAGTACAAGTGCCGACAAGTGCCATATTGTATCGGTAAATGAACCTTTTCGCCTTGGCTGGAGACCAAGCTCAGCTCGCAGTGTAATTCAGGGCCCTCTTTGCAGTGAATACGATTACTTCGGAGTGGTTTTTTCCCCCCTCTCTTCTAAGCAGGGGCATCTTCTAAGCGTAAGCAGGGACGGATCAGCCGGCGGGGGAGCAGGACCTTGCAGGGGACACGTGTCGGGCAGGAGGCACGGCACGGCCCCGCGAACCAGCGACACGCCAGCAACAACTGGTTTTGCTCAAATGCGCGACTTCCAGCAAGGAGAGCGCCACCCCAGGCAGGCGGCGGGGACTGACTGTCGTGACAGCATCTTCTCGCTCAACGCAAACCGGGAAACAGCGAGAGGCGAAGGAATTTCAGATGAGCCAGAATAACGGCGGGGATGCTCACCGCTATCGGGGCGTTATCCCTAAGGCCAGCACGGTGCAACACGCTCAGTGCTTCCAAATACCATTTTCCGCGACCGTGCCAGCTCTGATTTTTTTTTTTTTTTTTTTTCCCCACGCACATGCCCCCAAGGTGTGCGCAGAGGTTCGTCGCCGGCACAAAAACAGAGCTGCCGAGCAGATCTGGCCCGTAAGGAGCTCAGAAAACGACCCGGTCCTCCTGCGTCCTCTCCCACCACAGCGTGCTGTTCAGCGTGCCGAAGCTGCTGTCCTCCTCCTCCTGCTCCTTAGCAAGCTCCACAAACACCTGCAACGGACAGAAACAGGAATACGCCATCCTCCTCGCAAGAACTTTCTTGGTCCCAAATAGAAATCACGCTAAAAATCTCATGAGTATTGAACGTATCCCCTCATCTCCGAGTATTTAGTATTTTGGGTTTTTTCGCCTTGCTCCTACCCTCCCGCCTCATTTCTTCGAGAGCGCAATGAAAAGGAAGTTGAACCAAATACACGTTGAAGGACGCTTCTCATCAGCAATAACTGATCCGGAATAAGCGATAATAAGCCTCAGCTTTACCCTCCTTTCAGGAACGAGCAGCAATGCCCGCCTTTCGAATAAATCAGAGCAATATTTCCACTAACGCCACAAATTTATTACGCTCCAGTCCCTGCAGTCGGCATCTTATTTTTAAAGGAGGATATTTTGAAAGGAGAAAACAGGAGTAAAGAGGAGCAGGGGAACTGTCAGGCCCGATTCGCTTCAGAAAAAGGCATTTCAGTTCCCCAAAAATACCCCAACAGGCATCAGCACAGCAGCCTGGAAGCCGGGCATCGAGGACACGCTGCCCGCGCGGCGCTCACCATCCTCTCCCTCCCTCCACTGCCACTCGCCCGGACTGGACGCACGGCTCCTGCACAGCAGTGGCAAAGCCAATGCAGCCCGGACGACGGCCAAAACTCCGTGAAAAAACCTGCAGGGTTTACTTCCACCAAACATCACCTTCTTTAACATACCTGTTCCAGCGTTGCCTGAGAAAAGCTGTACTCCTCGATGTTAAAGGCGTGTTTCACTGTGAAAAGAATTAACGGGAGAGTGTATTTAAGGATACTTCACCATCTGACCCAATTGGATTTAACGCATTTTAAGCTGGTACAAGCGCTTACTCTTCATTTCACAATAACCAGTTGGGGACACCGATCACAATAGAAAAAATAAATTCAATTAATTTGGCACAGAAATGCAAAAGTGCCACCGCATGGCAAACGTGTCGGTTATGGGAGACAAAAGGCTCTCTGTATGTGATGCGTGGCAAGCGCTTAATTACCTTCTTCCAGCTTGGAAAAAGAATGTGAGAGCGACTGTACATCTTCTTTAGGAATTTTATACGCCAAAATAGAAGCAAAACTGGAACAAAGAAACAAAGCAAATTTAGCTTCAGGTAAAACTAGTCAAAGCAAAAATATTAATATCCAAGTGAATGGATTTAAACTCATTTTCTGAAGGTTACTCCAGACATCGTCATCATAGAAAAGGAATGACACAGCTCCTCCCGGACCAGCTGGTTTATAACCCGTCTCAGAGATCCAGGTCCAGGTGCATCAGCTGAGACCCCCCGGGGACCGCTCTACGATTTAGATGCTCTTTAGTCAAGATTTAACCATTTATATTCTGCCTATAAACTCATGAAAGAAAAATCACTGCCCGGAACTCCCAAAGTTACGGGGTTTTGCCTTTCAAACGAACTCAGATGGAGGTCACAGGATCTCTTGGGACTCTGCATCACGCAGCGGTTCCCGCAACCCAGACTGCGCAACAGGGAACTGCTCTACCCCACATGTTCGCTTCTGAAAAATGAACTCTCCTCCACATCTCCTGCATTTGAGGAATGCTCCTCACACGACACCCGCAGTGCCCTTTTTTGGAGAGCCTCGGCAGCAGCGACCAAGCCAGACCCGCGAGTTCATACCGCAGAAACTCAAAGCTGTTGGGGGAAAACCAACCAACCCACCCTCAAACTTTGCGGTACCCCCAGAAAACGTCTAAACATTTCTAGATAAGGGCCCGTGACTCAGTGACTCAGATTTTACCGCTGTGTCCCGGGGGCCCCGACCGAGGAGGAAGCCGTCAGGCACCAGCTATGCAGAAATCGAGTTTTGCTTCCTCCGTGCCAAACATCTGCAGGCAAGGCTCACGGCCACCACCGCCCTGGCAGCGGCTCCTGGCCTGCAAAATCCTTCCTCTTTTATTTTATTTTATTTTTTTTTAAGCCACATGTAAATCTTTTCCGGTAAATTTTAGTACCACGGCATTCCCTACTCGGTGCCAAGGAGCTGCGGAGAAATCAGGGGATGTCTTAACACCAACGTGTTCTGCGGATTTGTTGAAATTCACCTTTCCTGACGATTCGCGTTGGGGAAGATGTGCAAAATCTGGCTCTGCAGATACTCCACCTGCTGTACGTCCGCTGTTTCTTTTAATTTCATTTCTAAGAAGTATCCTCTGCCAAACTTACTCTTCAGGTGTTGCACAGTACCTATACATCTACCAAGCGCAGAGAGAAAACGAGAGTTGTACGTGTCACACTGCACTCAAAAAGCAGCCTAATTTCCTAACAGACCCTTTTTGCAGTTTAAGTTCAATTTTGCCCCAAGTTTAAGGTGTAAAAAAGTTGTCTACCTGTATTTTCAAAGAAATATATTCTAGTCAACACCTCCCACAACACGGGAGAGCTCCAGCGGTACCTGAGCTGCCCGGACACCAGGATGGCCACACGGTCACAAACAGCATCTGCCTCTTCCATGTAGTGAGTGGTCAGGATAGCTGCTCTCTCCTTATTCTTAAAAGCTGCTCGAATTGCTCGCCTAAAAAACATAATAAAAAACCCCCAACACTCCTGAATAAAACATTTGGCACATAACGGTAAAACCTGGGTCAGCAGGACAAGAGGACTGTGATGGATCAAACACAAACCCTTTATTTTATGGACCAATACTACTCCCACAGCAACAGTTAATGCCTGATTTTTTTTCCACAAAGATGACTCAAATCTCATACTCCTTATATATTAAGATTTCTTTCTACTTTCAAGCTTTTACTCTTCAAACTATTCTGGGAGAGGACACAGAGGCAGCGCACCTGAGGCAGCGTTGACTCCCCGTCTATGGCTCTCCCTAGTGGCAAGAGGGATATCGCGCACGTAAAAACGGGCAAATTCCCAACGAGAAACGAGCCTGTGGCCAGCGTGGCCCTGGTGGCACTCACCACATGTGCTGCTTGGCTTTTGGATCCATCCCAGTTGACGGTTCATCCAAGAGCGTGACCCGCGGGTTGCCCAGCATGCTCAGGGCAAAGCACAGCTGGGGGAAGGCAAAGGGAAAGGGTAAGGACACGACGGCTGCGGGAGACACCCAACACGGCAGCTCCAGAAACTCCCCCGTACCTTGCGTTTCAGCCCCACGCCCAGCTTCTTCGTCGTCTTCTGCAGGTGGTCTTTTAAATCCAGGGCACTCGCGATGCTGCGGAAAAGGGGGAGGACCAGACGTGAAAAGCTGCGGGAGCGATGGTTTGGCGTCCCCCTCGTCGCATAGGATGCAAACAGTCTCATTTGAAGAACTCGCTTACAAATATTTGTACGTAAAGTATGAAAAAAGCAGAGGAATAAGAGCTGGGTGCTTCCGTACGAAAGCTCCTGCCCCAGGGCCTCAAGGAGGTGACACCCCAGAAATGGTTCCCAGCCCCTGCAGCCCCTGCAAGGTCATCGTTAGCACATCCTCCTGAAGGAGGCGACAACCCAGAAACGGCCCCAAACCCCTGCATACAAAGGATACCTTGCAAATAACTTATATACAATACCAGTTTAATTTTCTGTGGCTGAATCTGTATCTCCTAACGTACAAATTCACACTCGCTGAATTCACTGAAAAGATGCAATCAAACTTAAATGAACAAAAATGTTGCCTTAGGAGTTATGGAGAAAAAAAAAACCCACAAGAAAAATATAGCTAAAACCTTAAACATCTCTACAATAAACTACTTACCGTTTTATGACTTCTTTAACGTCAGTCTGACTCATCCCTTTGATAGCGCCATAAATTTCAAAGTGTTCCTGCAGTGTAATATCTGGCCAAAGCGGATTTGTTTGAGGACAGTATCCCACAAATTTCACTGAGTCATCTTCGCTGTTCAGTCCAAAAGAATAATCTCCCATCAGAACCTTCAAGGAAAATATATAGACTTTACTTAATAATATTGTAAGTTTCATAACTGATTTTGTCAAGTTGTAGCAAAAACAACTCGGGAATGCTTGCAATACTAAAAAAAGATTAAATACAGGTTCATTTTCTATTTAGTTTGTAGCATGTAACATACCTGCCCACTGGTTGGCTCAATCTCTCCAACAAGCATATTAATTAACGTGCTTTTCCCAGCTCCGTTGGGTCCTAACAGCCCCAGTATTTCTCCTAGAGGATGGACGACACACAAAACATCGCCCATGAGGTCGGATAAATGGATTCAAGAGTTCTTTTGGCAAATAAAAACACCTGAACAGCAAGTAATTTAACTCCAACCTTTTTTCACACAGAGAGACACATGTTTCGTTGCCACTTTCTTTATTTTTCTCCCCAGAAGAAATTCCTTTCTTTCATCGAACTCCTTGTGCAAGCGGCTGACCAGGATCGCTGGCATCTGCTGGAGAAGAGGGAAGGGGCTGCAGATCCCAACAGCTCCGGGAAACCTCCGAATTGGGGGTCCGGGCAGCGCCCGCAGGCGCGCAGCGTTACCTCCTCGCTTTTGGGGCTGCTCAGTATTTCTTGGACTCGCAGCCTCTCCGCCTTCACGTCTTCATCTTCGCTCTCGTCATGCGGGACGTCGGGGAACTTCCAGCTTTTGGCTTTGGTGAAACATTTTCTAAGGGGAAGAAAATAACAGGCGGCCTCTGCTCAGCGTTCAGGTGGAACAAAGCGCTGATGATGGAGAAGTCAGTCGGGATTCACTCGCTGCTCTGATGCGGAAAGCAATTTGCGTTTGCTGAACCCGGGAGTAACAAATCTACGCGGTGCATCGGAGAAACCCCAAAAGAGCAGAAAGAGCCGTCAATGATTACAACTATGTCATCTTTGTCCTGAGCTCTTTGCCGGGGTACGGCACCTCCAGCCATGTGATGGGAAAGGAAGTTCCCCTATTTTTATAGGGGGGAAATCCTTACAAAATTCCCGATTTTGCACTGATATAACTTAAAAGGAAGTAAAAACCCTATTTATGCATTTTAATGACTGAATTTCAGAAAACTGAAGTTAGGAGAACAAATTCTTTAGACACTTGGGATGGGCTACAACTGCAGGTATTTTATTTTCTGCAGTATCCCCCCCAGCTACGCACTGCACGTTCCGCTTCAATCACCGCCATCGTTTTTAAAAAACGGCTTCTTTGGACTACTACTTTTCAAAAGTCTGTTCACCAGAGACACACCTGAAAAAGGGATCCTCTCTAACTGTCCTCCCTCCGTTCTTCAGCTCGAAACACCGCAGTAGGAAGAGCCACACGACACACTGCAAATAGGGCTAAAACACACAGATACGGTTCTGGTTACTCGGAGCGCTGCCAGCCCCGCGAGGCCGGTCATCCTATAGGGGATCCTATAGGGGACCCTATAGGTGACCCCACCGGTGCAATGAGAAGCTCCAGCTCTTCCCCACCACACAACTGCTGATGTTTCCAAGAAGATGAAACGTATCATTAGACACCGCAACCAGCGTCTGCTTAGATTTAACGGCAATTATTTGGGGTCTTCGGAGAGAGAAAGGACTATCCCCCGCTCTGGAGCTCTTGCTCCATCAGCACAGGCTCCCGTAATAATCAGGATTAATATCAGCATCGTTAATAAGACCGGTGAAGCAGCAGATGTTGAGCTGGTGGGGACGGCAGCTTTTACTGATACAGTTCGTTCTGCAACAGGTTGCAAAGCTGCAGGCTCCAGCGATGCTCAGCGTCACAGCGAGTCGGTATTAATAAAGATGCCCGAACAGAAGGGGGCTCCCAGCAGGAGTCAGCAATTCTCTACAGCAAATATGGCAAATAATCAAACAATCGTGCTTACAGCTATAACTGCTACCAGGAGCCGGTCCCACGGGTCGTAGTATCCTCCATTCTTTCGCTTCCCTTTCCATGAGACCTGACAACGCAAAAAACCTACGTTCAGGTAAATAGCCACTTACCAGAGACCACATATTCTACAGCACGCTTTAATCTCAAGTCAGTCATTTAAGTTATGCTGCTCAAGCGCTTTCTGAGCTCTGCAGAGACTCTGCTCGCACGAGTTTGACGCCAATAAAGCTCCATCAAAGCTCCTGGGGCTGCTCCCAGTTTAAAGCCTCCGACTCCCAATTAACCCATCCTCCCACCACTGTGTTCGCCCAGTCCACAGGCCGAGAAACCCATGCTTTTCCTTTAAGTATTTCATGGAAGACTTGCTTATTTCCTCATTTTAAAACTGCAACATTCTGCTTACAGGAAAAGAAAGGCGCCTTTTCAGCAATTCTTCATGTGTTAAGTGGCTACGGATGATGTTACAGCACCAGACAGGTATCTGCTCTCTCGTCATCATTAAAGACACCCACCCGGTCCCAGCCACCTACAAGCGCTCTGGAAAGGATTTCTTGTGTCCCCTTACCTTTATAAAACAAATCAGACAGCCAATGAGGGGATAAATAGGAATGAAGATGGAGAAGACGTAATGCAGGACGGTGGTTACCAGGTAATAGTCCAGGAAAAAGGCCACTTCAGTGACTACCGTACAGAGCAAGGCTGTCTGTAGAAAAGAAAAGGGGGAAAAAAAGTCCATTTTCATCCAGTTCAGACTCTCTAAGCACAAGTTACCTAACCTGAGGCACATTTTTTAAAGCTTTTATCATTTAGGATATGGCAGTGATAAAGAGACATTGGTAAATGTTTCAAATTTCTTGTGCATTAAGGACACACGGTTAAATAAAGTAACTGGGAAACCTGTTTGGCTTTGGAGATAACCAATCCTCCCAGCTAACAACTCCAGGTAAAGTTACTCACCACCGAAAATATAAATGACCAAAACTCTTTTGTATTCTGGACTTTTTTAAACGTGAAGGAGACGACGTAAGTGAAGAGCACGACTGAGGGGACATAACCGATGAGGCAAAAAATCTGCAAAGACAGGAAAGGTGTCTCAGGAATGGTACAGCAAGAAACCAGGGGGGGAGTTTTTGTGTAAGTATCAGCTGGAATCACTTCAGTGTGCCACATAACTCTGGATTCATCTTTGTCACTTAAATTGATACATTTTTCCTCTTTGGTACATACAGTATATACTGTTAAAGACACAAATAAAAAAGTACACGGATCAGAAAATGTGTTAAAAATAAAACTACTTTCACGATGATTATTGCTTTTGTGAATGGAATTAATTGTATTCAAGTAATCTATGGAAACACTTCTTATACTTAAAAACTCAGTTTCCTTTAAACTATTCCCCATTTGTTTTTATAACACAGGTTCCCATCAATGTCAACCCGAAGATTTTGGCAAATACTAGGAATTCCACCCTCCAGCCTTAGCATTTTTGCAGAAATTAAAGCAAGGGTAGATGTGCTGGTAGAAAAACAGCCCTGCAACACAACAGTCACATCCCAAACCTGAATAACTCAGGGCTTCTGGGAAAGCGGCTCGGAAAACGGGGTTCCTCTCCGCTACAGCCGGTAGCAGAGGGAAACCCGCTCTGAATATAAAAGACATGAAGATTTCTAGTCTCTTCCATTTAATCATACGCTGCAATTCACTGCGGAGTTGGTCTGTGCTCAAAGTCACTGTAACCTCGTCATTAGCTGCACGCCGATGCAAATGGAGCAATTACCAACCGGCAGCGAAGAGGGCAAAGCAGACTCCGCAAGCAGGGCAAAAAAGGACCAAGCCTTTCCTTGGAAGATCCTGGTATTGTAAAACTCCATTTTATTCCAGTTCTGAATTAAACTCCAAAATATTAGTATCTGTCCCCACGAGAAGCAGTACTATTCTGCCTTTGGTGCAGCCTGACTGGTGCCACAGCAGCAGCTGTAATTTGGCATTTTCCCCATATATTGGTTGAAAAAAAACCAGTCTGCTGATCCACCTAATAAAAATAAACACTCGTGGAAAAGAACCTAAGCATGCTCTCGCATCCCCACGTGCGCTCCGGTCCCCGCCGCACTCACCACAGCGAGGAACTTGCCCACGTAGAAATAAACGCCGTAGTGAAAAGCGAAGAGGCTGCCTATCATCAGGACAAGGATGGAGAAAAACAGCGGGAGGTCGATGATGGCTTGCCCAGTCCAGTAAGCGGAGGGATAAAGCCCCGCTATCTTCAGCTGCGTGTACGCCTTGATCTGCAGCAGGAAAAGAAAATACGAAGTTAATTAAATATTAATCACGGAATCACAGAATGGTTTGGGTTGGAAGGGACCTTGAAGACCATCCAGTGCCACCCCCTGCCCCGGGCAGGGCCACCTCCCCCCAGCCCAGGTTGCCCCAAGCCCCGTCCAACCTGGCCTTGAACACCTCCAGGGATGGGGCAGCCACAGCTTCTCGGGGCAACCTGCCCCAGGGGATCACCGCCCTCACAGGAGAGAATTTCCTCCTAATATCTCATCTAAATTTCCCCTCTTCCAGTCTGAAGCCATTCCCCCTCATCCTATCGATTAAAATTAACACTATGTTAACGTGCCCCGGTGTGTGAGCAGGATCTTGTTTTTCCCTCTAACACACTGCTTTTACACCGATGTCGCATCGGGGCGTTACCCAGTTACTGCTGATTTTAGCTGCCAAAGAAGCAAAAAGAGTTTCCAGGGAAAGCAAAAGGGCTTTCCCTGAACCTGCTCCAGCCCAGGCAGCGACCAGCAGTCCCATCCACACCGCTGCTCACAGCTAAAGGCGCTGTTTCAAACACCTCTTAAGACATTCCCCAAATCCCAAGGTTTTTAAGTTCTTGTGCAGTCTCTGAATCAACACCGGGGCGTTTACCTTATGGTTTTCCGCATTGTCCATGGCAAAATAGGGTGGCATTCCGGTAATAATGATTCCCAGTAACACAGCTTCAAAATAGATCTCCAGTCGGAAAATGGTGTCTGGAAGATTCTGAAATATAAATCAGATTTCTTCAATACCAGCCTGTGCGCGAGCGAAAGGAAAAACAAAAAAAGCATTTTGAATTGGAAGGCGACTGCAAACGCTAAAACAGCCGTTCTGCGTATCTCAAGACCATCTGAGCCGCAGCATGAAGAAAAAAACCTATGGAAGTTTTTGGAGTATTTATAAGAGCGCCTAATGAAGTCCTAGAGCATTCACCTCCCGCAGCAGGTCCTCTCCTCTCCTGAAGGCCCCCCCAGCTCAGCGCCGGAGGCAGCAGACCCGCAGCATCCCCGCGTTCAGCCCGCCAGAACTTCTCCCGCTGTTTATGGCACGCGGTTTCGCACTCCCCCTCTCGCCCCGGGGATGCTCTGCCGCCCGCCCCGTGTCGGAGGGGGGATTTTTGCCATCCAGCCCCAGGCGCTGCCCACCTGCACGAAGGGGTTGCTCCAGATCTGAATGCTCTCCGTCACGTTTAAATTGCGCAGAAGTAAATTGCTGACGATATTCATCAAAACCGGGAGGGAATGCACCATGGTACTGTTGAATACGACCGTGAAAACATAGTTCTGGAAAGGAAACTGTTTGCTGTATTAATTCTTCTGCACAAAGGGTAGTACCCTCACGGGGGTCTCCTGTGGGCTTAATTAAACCTGAACGTCGGGAAAAATCTTTGCATAATAGAGTAGGCTTTGCAGGAAGCTCGGGGCTGCTCAGGGTGGTTATAACACATAACCTAACGCAGGAAAACAGTCACGCTCGTAGAGAGCAAATTATTTGGAATAAATTCCCAGAATGTTTTATGCAACTGTGACGCTATGACAAACGAGGCTCCAGACAATTACAGGCTGAAAAACAAAACACACAACGACCCACACTCATATGTTCTTGTTAATGCACTTAAAAACCAGACGGGCAAAAATTTCCATTAGCTAAGGGCTGCGCTGCCGCACTAATATTAACAGTTTGCAATGAATAAAAAGGGGAACAAGAGGCAGAGTTGGCATATTGCAAAGTAGTTCCGTTGTTGGAGATTAAATACGACCCCAATGTTCAAATCTTTCTGATGCTCCTACTGAAATGAACGCTTACAATCCAAGACACTCATTTTTCTTTACACACGAGAGCACCATGGAATTATACTTCTGTCAAATTGTATAATTCAGCCAGTATAACTAAAAAAAACCAAAACACCAGTAATAAATTCCTATGCCAGGTCTCCTGTGAAGTAAAATATTTCCTTTGGCTTTTTGTATGCTTGAGGGGAAGAAAGGGGGATGGAATTTTTATTCATCTATCATAATGATCATTATGGAAGAACGTTTACTTTGATAATAGTTCCATTCTGTTAATATAAGTCCTCTTGCGGGCCTCTTGTATAAGCAATATTATATGAAATTATTGGATTCTATGACTCTCTATGTGCCTTTCAGGCAGGAGCAGAGCAAACCCAGCCCTGACCAGCTCTTGTCTGCTCTCCGGGAGACGGCCGGGCCGGTCGGTGCCGCTCACCTGCCTGGACTCAAGGTCAAACACGTTTAAAGCTGCGCTGTGAGGTGCGGCTGAGACATAATCACTGTCGTTGAACATCTCCAAGAGTACGTTCATGCTCCCGAGAGAGCGGACAATGCCATCGATATCCGACTCTGGTGTAAGACAGAGAAAACAACGTGATTACTCATCCCCCGCTTGGAGCACTTTACGCAGAATTATCGATGCTTTTCCCACTGATATAACCCTATGATGAGAGATCACCGTTCCCTTACGTGTGCCCACCAAAAAGAACCTTCTGCTATTCTGAACAACAGGAATGCTTTTATTTCGGCTTCCCACTCCAAAGCATTCCAGAAAATTTTTTGGTTATATTGTGCAATTGATTTGTGCGAGTCAAACGCAGCCGTGAAGGAGCGGAGCTGCCGACGAGCATCGGCAGGATACTCCACGCTCCAGTGAAGAGAGAGCAGGGCACCAGCGGCACGCTGATACGGTGTCCGCAGAAACGAAGTTGTATTAAGCCCAAATTCCCGACAGCTCAAACAGACGCTCGGTTCTATTGCCCAGATCGCTGCTGCACACTTTTTAAACATCCTAAGTCAAAACAAAAAGGAATTTTCCACAATGCTTTGTAGCAGGATTTTAACGTTGAAGTACCCAAGTGTCTCCCTACCCAGTTCCTTCACACAGATCATCTCTCCATCTCAAGAGCGAGCACCGGGCTACCAGAGACGGGTGGAGGAGGAAAATCTCCAAACCAAACCCTAATGGCACAAAGGATGCTCACTCTCTGCCATCAGCGGGTACTTGGAAACTCTTCGTTTGGGTAAATTTCAAGGAACAAGTCTGTCCCCAACCCCAAAAGTAGCACGCACCATCCTTCCCCACCACGTGAAATGCTACGTTAGAGCGTGGTGGACACAGGAGCTCCTCCCACAGAGCGCCTCTGCTCTCCTACCTGTGGAGTTCTGCAGCAGAAGACGGCTCCTGTACTTGTGATAGTCCTCTCCGGGCTTCAGCAAGTACAGGTCTGGGGAAAGCTTGATAGCAGCTACAGAATTTTTGATGATGTGGTGTATGAAAAACAATAAAATCTGAACGACAAGAAAAATCAGAAAAAGCAACAACCTGAAAGAAAGAAAAAGTTTTGTTTTTATTAAAAGCTAGCGAAAGCCAACCCAGTTTATGTGCGTGCTATTAAAGCACTTCCCTCACCCCCCAAAAAGCATGTATTCAACAGTAATGCGTAGCTTCATACTTATTATTTTTTAAACGTAACTACGGGGAAAAAAAAAATTAATGGCATCCTGCCGTTTCTCTAGTGTCATTCAAACCGCTTTTGAGAATTTTGTATACAAAATGGGAAGGCCCCAATACTTACATAACTCTCACGCATTTATTTTCCCGCTTGAGACTAAGGAAATGAACTTTCGCTATGGTGGAAACCTGTTTCTTCCAGAGGGCCGTATTGCTCATCGCTGGCGCCTTCGTCTCCGAGAGCATCAGGAGGCTCTGCTCCATATCGTCAAAGGACTTTGTATCCATTTCATCCTGCACTTGCTGGGAATTGAACACGCTATAATCTGGAAAAGGAAAGAGTAAAACCTGACAAATCTGATGCTCTGTCAAAGCTACGGGGTTTGAAATGGCAGGGCTGGGGAAAGCTGGGTGGCCACCGGTTCCTTCCCCTCGCTATCGCAGAGCCATCTCATCTCCTCCTCAACGACACCGATCTACCCCAAAGCCCTGAATCACCCGCACAGCGGACGCTTAAGGCAGACGATACAAACTTCTGCCGCTCAAAAGGTGCAACTTGTCCCAGTTCCACACCATTAGCCTATGTACCACCTGTGTAACTCAGTACCAGCACATTCGGCTGTTAAACCCTCTTACACCCACCCAAAAGCTCTGCAGAGCGGGACAGGTTACTAGTCTGTATCACAACGAAAGCGCTAGAATGATTAAGATAGTCTAAACCATTCAAAGTTGACATCAAAAGAAGAACTGATTCATTCTGGGGTCATATCAAGTGGTCCCAACTTCTCATTTGAATTGGAAGATAATTTAAAGGAGAGGAAGAAAGACAAGTTCAGCTCCTTCAGCCTTAAGTGCAGGCTACTAATATTAATGTTCACGCAGAAGATTGGAAACAAATTTTATGCTGTGCATTTACAATTCCTTGAAAGTAAGCTCCATTAGAAAAATAAAGCACATTTTAAAAAGCTAGCCATAAAAAGGGCAATTGTAAAGCAAAGCAATCAGAGGTAAGTACACTGGATGAAAAATTAATTACTGCAGAGACAGATAGTACAAAGCTTTTCCCCCGCATCCTCTCAGAATCACTCCCCACCCAACTCGTTGCTTTTGTGTGTTTTTCATGTTAAATATTTCAAAAGCCCAGAGTGCGGTGAGACCGAAGGAGCCCCCCGCTGCTGGACGCAGCACTCTGCGAGAGGACTTTTTAGTCTTACCTCCATAACAAAACTCCTTCTAGCAGTGACGTGGCACAGACAATTCCACGCTAATTAAGACTAAATCAAATACGAGGGAAACCAAGAAAACAGCCACGGTCCATCCCACCTGCTTGATCGATCTCTGCCTCAACTTCCAGCTTCAGATAGACATCCTCCAGTGTCGTCATGGAAACGCCGTAGGTGATAACGCCCAAATGGGAATGAGTGTCCAGGTCGGAAAACAAGCCTAGAGACAGAAGGGAAACCTACTGGTTGCTCTGAAACAGGGTTACATCGTCTTCCTCAGAGATCTTCAAGCACATCAGAGGCATCCCTAAAGCCTTCTGCAGGGTCGAAAAAGCAGCTAATGTGCAAATAGGGTTGATTAATTATGAAGACACAGGTCATGGCTTGAGGACCAAGGTTGGGATAAGCTCCTTCTAGCACAAAACTTTTCAACCTTTGTGGTCAGGTGTGGGAAATGTGGTGTGTTTTCCCGAAGCTGTAGCATTTGTGAAAACCACCTCAGCATCCTAAAGCTCAGAGCTGCCTCCTGGCTGTCTCCGAGAGCCCCTCCCCGGGAAACATCACCCTCAGCGACAGCTCATCCCACCTAGATCCCTGCCCAGGGACACTGAGGTTTTACAAATAAAACCACTGAGTATTTTTTTTTATATATATATCTAGATACACAACTAGATCTGCAAAGGCAGGTTAACTGGGCAGGAGATCCTGCACGGCATGCGTAGCTTGGAGACCAAAATGATGTTCAGAGTGAGAGCGCTCATTGGCACCCTGGAATAAAAATTGCTCCTGGGCTCTTGCCAGTCCTATGAAGTGAAGGACTTGAAAAAACGAGGAGCTTCAGAGCCAAGGTCACACTGAAGGGAAATGCAAACGCGTAAAAAGGGAAGAGCAGTTGGGTACCCAACGATGCTCATCACATCTCTGTGATTTCTTCTGCCCCAGCAGCTGAGGCATGTTCCTAACCTCCGCTTCTCCTTAAAATAGTTTGGGGGAATCGGTCCAGTCTTGCATAGAGGCTCCCGTTTTTCAAAAGTACACACAGCGGCTGCTAAAGGAAAAGCTCATAAATTATTAACTGGTTAAAGGCAATGGGGGAAAAAAGCATTTATGAAAGATGAGCCGTGTTTGCATCAGTATTGATTCTGCCTTTAGCTTTCTACATAGCGCAAAGGACACACCGTTTCTTCCATTTTCTCCTGGGAGATGAACAAGGAGTGCGGTGTCGGACTGATCAGATAATTGCTGCCATCTAGTGAAACCAACACATCTGCTCCGCGCTCCCTCTCACCAGTGAATTGTAAGGCAGTGACACAATGCTCTTCGCGGCTCTCAACAAGGGGGATTGATTATTATCGGAAGCCAGCCCCACTCATTAAAACACCCTGCAATCAGACGATGCTTCTGCAGGACGAGGGGATTCTCGGGCAGAAGGGTCTCTTCACCCTCCTGCCAAAGGCATCTCCCAACACTCGCTGCCGGGTACCCACATCCCTCCTAACCTACCGCAACCCCCGTGGAGGAGGCGACGAGGTCCTCGCTCGCCTGAGAAAGACCTTACCGACCGATCACCAGCCAAATCACAGCCAAACAATGGATACGTCTAAAACCACGTAAGTGCAGAAGTGACCATTTAACAAGAATTGCGGGCTACAGCCACGCTCGACGGCTTTCTCTCCCGTGGCCATTCCACTCCGCAGCACCACCAAACCATCCATACCTGCAAACTTGTCCATGTCCTTGAGCGGCAGCGTGTACACGAGCTGCTCATCGTTCTCCTGGATCAGGCTGGCTGCGGGTATGTGCTGTCTTATCAGCGAGGTCGTAGCTTCCGTGTTGCAATAGGCGTCGATGTGCATGCTGAGAAAACGCGCGGGGAAAAAATTGGGATTGCAAAGCTTGTTTCTCCCCGTACGCCCGCATGGGAACTAGCAGGCAGCAGAGCATCAAACGTGCAGTACAAAGGTGATAAAAGGATCTTTTTTGCGGGGGGGGGGGGGGGGGGGGGGGATGCCGTCTTACAGATTTCAACAGAAAACAATAAAAAAAGATACGTGATGTCATGTAACAGGTATCACACAAGAATACCTCAAGCGGTAGCCAATTCCCCATTTGCTTTTGAGAAAGAGAGAAGATCCAAGGCATTTTAACATCCCTTGAGAAATCACAGCTTTACGGTCTAGAAACAACAACACAAAAAAAAAAAAAAAAGAAAAAAAAGAGGACTGTCAATTTACTCCCCCAAACCAACTATACATTTCAAATAAAGGCATATACCATGGTCAGAGAAGCGTCACTTTTTGCTCTGTCACTCGGGGACTGGGTACCCGCGGCGGTACCCAGAGGGTCGCGGCAGGACTCACCGGCGAGGATATCCGCCTCGTCCATGAAGTGGGTACTGAAAACGGTCACGCGATTCGCTTTTCTGTTTTTCAGGAGGTTCCAGACGATGTGCCGCGAACACGGATCCATACCCGCCGTCGGCTCATCCAGCAGCAAAACCTTTGGGCAAAACCAAGCAGCGTTTGCAAAGCCGTATCCACGTGCAAGGTACTGCCCGCAGGAAATCCCACCTACGTAACAGACACCGGGCTTTTTGTTTAAGCCTGCTCGTTAGGCCTCTAAAACAAATCGGAAACATCCTAGGGGAAGCAAGGCAGTTGCCTTCACTACGCTTTGAATAAATTCATCTCCTGTTGTGACAAATGGAAAAGTCATGTAGTGAGTTAATGCCATAGTCTGTTTTATTCTGTTTCTAATACAATTACACTTAGCTATGTATTCACTCCCTTCAGTAAGGGATGGTTAAATATACACACACGCTTTTAAAATCCCACTGAACTGTCACGCACATCATTTTTAAATACAGATCTAAAAGCACTTTCCATTCTTACAGGGCAGAAATACAAGATCTGTAACACAAAAGAGCTCTCTGGCTCCGTCCCTGCTCCGAGCGCCTGGATGGCTTTGCAAGGAAAGTCCCTGACAGTTTCACTGTTGGGAGCTAGAAGTCACCTGCCGGAGACAATATCAAACTTGTCACACTATTTATTTCAAAAAGAGATCAAATCCAGAGCTGCTGCTGTTACCAAAGCCACTAACATCCTCCAGCACCGAGTCACTGAAGTGGTTTTAATTGTTTAAACCATAAATGAAGAAAAAGAGAGCAACAGATGCTCCCAGGGACAATTTCTGCATCTTACACCTTATTATACGTGTCAGTGGGTTGTGACAAGAGACATCACACCTCAGGTGTATCGGTGAGGGCAAATGGGGATCGCCTCCGGCACACTCACCTTCGGGTTCCCCAGAACAGCAACTCCCACCGACAGCCGCCTTTTCTGCCCCCCGCTTAATTTTTTAGCTTGGTTGTCTCTGATAGGCTGCATATCCAAATCCAACAACACTTTCTGCACCTTTAAAACACAAGAAACACATTTACTGTTAAAAAACAAACAAAAAAAAAGATGTAATTTTTTTTTACCGGATTATTAACAATTCCCATTCAAATTAACTGTTCCTAATTCACAGCGTATTCTGCACGTCACCTGCGCACCCTCCTCCCAAATGTGTCCGTGCAGAGCGAGGTCCTAAGCTCCAGCAAACCTGAAGAATTGAAGGGTGTCTCTGCTTGAATACAAATGTCAGGATTTAAAACGTTTCATTTTCGCCTCCTAGGAAAAATCAGCAGTTTATCTGTGTAAAAACATCTGTCTGTACTCCGCCTCCTCTTCTCTTACGCTGTCAAGCAACATTCCCCTGCAAACCTGTCTTGAGGAACTACCTGTGCAGTGTCGGGGTATTTTCGCCCTACAAGTTAAAAACGACCACGTCAGACAATATTTGGGCCCGGCTCCACTGACCTCTTGTATCAAATCATTCTGCGGGATTCCTTTAATTGCAGCAAATATGGAGAGGTTCTCCTCCACGGTTAATATATCGAAGTGTATGTCGGACTGGGGGCACACCCCCGCTATCTGTCGCACTTCAAGCATTTCATCGATTTCGGAGACTTTGTGCCCATAGACAGAGGCAAACCCTAAAAAAAAAAATTAAAAAAAAAATTAAAAAAGCCAGGAGCAATCAACCGAGAGGTTTTTTACAGCCAGAGAGCAGGTTAACAGGGACATGAATCTAAAGTGGACTCTTCTAGATGTTATCCAGAGAAAAATTTGGTGCATCCCCAAATAACCATGAGGGTGAGCAGCTTTGGTTCTCCGCAGCAGGGTACCCCACACCTCCCACCAGCGGAGACGCTCACCGTCCGTCGGCGGACACAGCCCGCAAAGGATGTTCATCAGCGTCGTCTTCCCTGTCCCGCTGTGCCCGAGCAGAGCCGTGATCTGACCTTCGTAGATGTCGAAGGATAAATCTGGTCCCCGAAGCAGAGGAGAAAGAGGAGATGTCAGCGACGCGCTCGCGGCACCCGCAGCCGGCTCCTACCGCAGCGGTAAATTCAAATACTGACATATGGGGTATGCATTTACGCTCTGCTCCGGGGGACACCTTACCTCCTCGCCCCGGCACGGCACGGCACCGCCGTGGTGGCCGCATTTAAAAGCCACGTGGGGAAACGAGATGAAAAGATCAGGGAGATGGGGGAGGGAAGAGCATATCGCTAACGACACGGGCAGAGGAGGAATAAGGAGGACGATGCCAGCAGGCTTTCTTTTAGTGATGGAAGGGCTCCTCTTTTTCAGGGTACCATTTTAAAAGGAGATCCCTGCCAAAGCAGTGAGAGAAGACACGCACAAGCCCATCTGGCGTTCATGCTCCAAGGTCCCACCCCGTTAAAAGAAACCAAAAAGCCCAAACTGAAACACAAAAGATCACTCGACAGTTCAGCTATTGCTCCTCTGCATCTGGTAAGCAGCTAAAAAGCTAAAATGTTCTTACTTCTGAGAGCCTCCACAGTTTCCCCCTTTTTCCTGAATGTTTTCTGAACACAGCTGATTCTGAAAAAAGACATGTCATTTTATAAACTATTTTAGGATCTGTATATGTCATTTTGAATGATCACCACTCGGCAACAGTCACAACACGACGACCATGCTAAAGTGACACTAGACACGTTAATGACCCATAGAGGCAAGTCAAGAGCCAGCGCTTCTTGTCCCACACCTTAGTCCATCTCCAGGCTGGTATCAGAAAGCTTTTTCTGGTCACCTTCTAAAGTATTTCCTATGACGACAAACCAAATTATTTCAAATCTGTGTTTCTTTCACACGGTAGAACGATGCACTAGAGGTTTCCCACGCTAGAAAAGGGCACGGCTACTCCCCAGTGATTTCACAATACAACAGAAGACTCAACAGACACGAGATGGAAAAGAGGTATTAGTACACCAGATGCCAAAGATGGGATTACTGACAGCGCTTTGGCAAAAGGGAGCAGGTATCTTTCTCTCCAAGAAAGGTAAAAACCTTCCTTCCAGCCCTGCTATTTTTCAAAATGAAAATCCCAACCATTTTATCTGCAGGCACCATGGGAAGGACGGGGTTTGGAAGCCCGGCCACCCTGAAAACCAGGATGAGGAGTGGATTCCAGGTGTGAATAGTAGAGAGGAGAACTGGGTATGAAACAAAACCAAACCTGTATGTGTAAAGATGACAAGATAGCGCAAAAATGACGGAGAGTTGGTGGAAGGATGCTATAGGAAGAGTCCAGGGTGGATGAAGGATACAAAAACGGGCACAATGGTCTCATGTGAACATCAGGATTAAAACTGGACCCTTCAACCTATGGCAGATGCCCAAAGAGAGATGGGTAGCGTGGACAACACAAGACTCGTTCTGGTCACTAAGCTCAAATAATTATTTGAGACTGGTGGAGCCAACCTGGAGGAGCGAAGACACAGAGTTCCTCAACTCGCACCAGGCTGCACCGTTGGAAAGGATGGAAACCAGGGCGAAAAGGAACATACCGAACATAATATCTGGGACACACTAAAAAAACACAACAGTCCAGACACAAGACAGCAGGTGACACGAAATGCAACGCGAAAGATGACAGCATGGCCATCTATTTTGCAGTTTTGTTTCACCCTCTTAGATACAGCGGCTGGGGAAAACCACCACAAAGTTCTCCTCTGGTCTACGGAGAACAAAACAGCCTTCACACGAACCTAGAATTGAGCTTTTTCTCCTCAAATGTGTGTTACCAGAAAACTAAACCCTCCCAGAAGAGTAGGCGGTTCAACATCTGCAACCGCTTACGCCTCTCGTGGCCTCAGTGAAACTGAGGGAATGGAAAAGCGGTCGGTTTTGAGAGGACTCCAACTGGAGGAACACAATCCCCAACCAAACCCTTCCTTTCAGCCCAGTGATTTATCCTTGGAGAACATCCACCTCATTGACGATGGGGCTTCACTGCAAGCGGAAACTGGCCGCGCCGTGCGCGCGGAGGACTCTCTGCAATGCATACCATATGCTATTTGAATGCGACCATTGGAGAAACGAGAGCGATTGTCAAATTACACATGAAAAGGTCAGGGACGCGGGTGAACTGCTAATCTGCGCGCGAGGCAGGGCAGGAATCGTACCTGATGGCTTCTTTCCCCTGAAATTCGGAAGGCACGGGTTCAACTATCTCACTGAAGCTTAAACTGCCGTTGACGCTGCTCTCGTATAACTCCTTGTAATTTTTTCTGTGCTTTGACCAAAACGAGGGCTTCATAAAGAAAAACGGCGTGCGGCGGAGTCCGAACTCCCCTGGGTAATAAAGGGAAAAAAGACAATTTGGGTAATATAGGGAAAAAAAAGACAACTTGTTTTTTGTTGTTGTACCTGCAACATTACAAAGTGTTGTAAAAGTACATAACTGCAGGTATCCCTCAGCCTTTGGGTTTCAGCTGGAAAAGCCATGAGCTATTGCCCCAAAGGTCTGGGACCAGCCCCCACCCCCGTCCCGGAGGGATTCCATCAGCCAAGTTTACATTATCTGCGATTAAGCCATGGTTCCCACCAACACTGCGAGCAGGTTCCAGCTTTGCTAAGTATTTAAATACATGTGCAAATCTCTTCCTATGCGAGAGAAATCCCCAGCGCCGAAAGACCAGAGACCAAAACGCCGGCGATAGAACGCCGCAGAGATCAGAGGGAAAGGGAACCGAAGGGCTCAACCAGGCGTCAGTCGCGAGATTAACAACTTCATTCTACGTTTCATGTTAAACCACTGCTGTCACGAGGACAGGTCTGGAACAGGCAGAGCAGTCGTTAATTTTCAACCCTACAAGAACAAATTGCCAAGGCTGAGGCACGGCTGAACCCAGCAAAGAAGCTTTTCCTTTAGAAAGAGGGAAACAAAGTTTAGCTCAGGCGTACCTAAAGGCCATCGACTCTAAACATGCCAACACCCCTCCTCACATCCCTCAGCTTTAATACAACGTACATTATTTCAGCTAAAAGTATTGCGAGTCACAGCATAAAATGTAGTTGCCAACAGCATCGTCTCCCTTCCCCACAGCTGGAATTAAGTCCAAAATGCCACCAGGCTCAGGACTTCAGGAATTGGGCGACGCCGGGACAGTTCTGCTCAGTTTTTCTCGTGAACATACCTGGGATAACCTGATCAAGGTAGACAGCCACAAGCAGGTAAAATACGCTATCCAGCACCAATAAAATAAGAGAGATAAAGAGCGGGTAAGGACCGCGATTTAGATTGGAAAACGTCGCGCCGTCTTCATAATCTTCCAGATGCATGACCTGCCAACAAACACGGCACAGGGGGGTGTTACGCACCGGCACCGGCCCAGCCCCGCACAGACACGGCCACACGGTGCAGAACTCGGTAACAGAAAATAAAATAAAAAAAAAAGAATGAAAAAGTGACCGAGATCAAACACAAAGAATAATTTTGTGAGACAAACACAAAGAATAATCGCTTGATGGTGCATTGTGTTTTACTTGATATTAAATTGCCACGGGAAGCGATTAAAATTGGCTTTTCCCCCCACTATCATCAGTTTATTAAAAAAATTAATAATATATATATTTAAGAATATGTACATCGCTACCTATCTGAAAATGATGTGAGACAAATGAGCGCGACGAGGTCGCCATCGGAGGAGGAGAAGGTTATTTACCTGCGCGACACCGATCAAGAAGCTGCACTGACACAAAGGGCTGCAAATCCACACGAAGGACTTGGGGAAATCTTCCAGCAGGACAATGTTAAGGCCCACAAAACCAAAAGCCAACGTCGCCAAGAACTCCACTATACCCACGTGCTTTGACTTTTTAAATAGAGGTGTCAGCATAAGCGCAAAGAAAACCTAAGGGCAGATTAAAAAATATAAGAAGGTACTATATTATAGTATACAGGGGTATAGAAAAACTAAAGGAAAAAGACCACAGTTTCAATTTTGCCTCCGATAATTGTATAATTTTCTTGGTATAGTCCCTACAGCATTCACCCAAGTCCCACCCTTACAATCAGCGCCAGGAGGGACAGTTTCCCAAAGATGCCAAGGGACAGAGCACAGAGAAATAACCTATAGAAGAAAAATAAGGAGCGGTAGGGCCGAGCGTGCACGTCCGCCCCGGCTACTGCACCTTCTGTACATGAGAGACAGTAAACAACTAACTATATCTGCACTGGCTGCTTATGGACTCAGACAAGCAATTTTCTGTATAAATTAATTCTCTGACTCTTAATTAGGGTTTTAACATTACAGTATATAGCAAGAGCAAACGTTTAGAAGAGGGCATGGGTTCCAAATTCAAAACAGTGCTGTCCACACAGCGCTCCCAGTTCAAAGACAGGTGATTACAAACTCCGATACGTCGGTAAGGAGAGCTATTCCTCATAGTGACGGTCCAGACCTGTACAATCCCCCAAATCCCAGGGACGGGGATGGGGATGGGACAGGTAAGACACGCACCGCCGTTCGGTCCTACGGAACCTGTGGCTGTTCCAAACGCTTTGGTAGAGAGAAGACGACCAGATGGGGAGGAAAAAAACAACCAACCGACCCCAGGGATGGGATGGCCGAATTCAACAAGAGCAGGAATACTTACTGAAGAGATTCCATACAGGAAAAACAGGAGAAATATGACGAAGGCACTGCTCTGGGGAAAGAGGGAAGAGGCCGTTGCAATCACCGCCATAAGAATGGACATGACAAAAATCAGGCTCATGTAGAGCAGCACCCAAGAAAGCCTAGGAGCAAAGGGGAGGGGGGGGAGAAAGAACAGAAAGCAGGTGATATAAACCCCCAGCCTCAATCATTCACACACAACAATAGCTAAAACTCCCATTCTTTAATATTCCAGACAGCTGCACCAAAGGACGGGCTTGCAACAAAACAAGAGCTCCCAAATAAAAAGAGCTCTTGTAAACATCCCTGTAATTGTTCGAGGCATTAGAGCACACGCATCAATACCCACAGCATCAAAGATACACAATTAGATGATTCATGATTTTTTATTTTTTGTTGTTGAACTTGCATAATTAATTCCCTGGCATAACCGAAAGAGGGTAACTGAGTAGTAAGTTTCAATAATTAAAGAAATTCTATTTAAAATTTAATACACTAGTCATCCCAGTAGCTGGGCAGGGTAATAAAATCCTTGTCTTTTTAAAAACAGCGCTGCCAGCCTGTGAGCAATGCCGACCTCCGGAAACAAAGGCCGTCTGTGTACAGGTAGTAAAAAAATGACGTATTTTCCTCAGAAGCAAGTTTCTGAGTTATATTCAGTGGCCCATCAAAGCTGCACTACAGCTTTGCAGATCACTCCCATTTCACACTGGGAAAAATGAAATGCTTTTCTCCAGAGCAGAGATGCTCAATGGTGATGTGCCAGTAGGGACAGCGGAGCAGCGCTGCCGGTGAAGGACTCCGCTAAATAAGATTTGCCACCGAGGACAAACGGAACTGACTGCCAGAAAAGAGCTCGGGTGCAGAAATACAACAAAACAAAACAAAAAAACAGAAAAAAAAAAATACCCCCAACAAGCCCAGCTGCCTGTTACGGCGCAGCAGGGAAAGATGCTAAAACGCTGTCGGCTGCTGCGGCGAAGGGCAAAGCCAAACCCATTTTTCTCTCTGCGACTATCAATGGTTTCAAATTAGTACATCCTCTCACTTGGAAAAAAAGCCCATCATTATATTGCACAGGACAATTTCCATCACGGTAAGGAAATAAATTAAAACCTGTTGCTTAGACTGCTCTGTCATGTTAAAATTATAGAGTGAGATTCGTTTAATTACGTGGGGGGGAAACGGCCGCTAAACTCTGGGGAGAGACTGCAGGTTACCTGCGGAGCCTCCAGGGAAGGGGTATGGAGCCAAAAATGCTTAAAAACAATAAAAACAAACTACATCAATATCCCACGCATCATCACATTTAATCCCTCCAAGTCTGGTGTAACTTTCCATGCATAAGTGCAACAGTATAACTCTGGTATTTACCTATTAAAATATTCCTATTGTCACGACACCGCAAATACCTCTGCGTTAGATTTTACAGAGTGTCTCACTTTTAGGCTGCTTTCAGCTAATCAGAATGAAAACAATTACAAAACTGGAGGATGGGACAGAGGAGTTTTCCTAGAAAATGTTATTTTTTCATATTTCTTTTAGAAAGTGTTATATTTTTTTTTTACATTTCTTAATATATTTTATACTTTTTTTTAATAAAGAATGGGTTATACCACTGACATACCAAAAGGCAGTGTCGTGAAGTCCCAATATTTTTAGGAATTCCTTCAACTTCCTCTCCTTTTCCGCCACAATATGAATTGCCAGGTAGTACCCAAACGGCGAGAAAGCGATCACGAGGTAAATCAAAATGATCGCGCGAGGGAAATTATCTATTTCCACCACCGCGGCCTCTCCCATAACCATTGCTCTCGTCAGCTGAAGCTGTTCCCAAACCGACTGGTTAGTCTTCAGCTAGAGGGAAGAGAAGGAAGAGTTATTTTTGCATCGTTCCCGATTTTCAGCCCATCCCACCCAGCGGCAGCGGCCCCGGCTCAGCCCCAGCTCCATCCCCTCTGACGGGGAGAGACCTGGAGCCCCCGAAACCTCGCTGTCCCCAAACCCCCGTCCAAAAACACGGGAACTGGAGAACACCTGGAAATGAAATGAACAATTTTGGAATTCCCGTCACCTAAATAGATGAGACACGCTCTCACCGTGAGCGGCACAACAAGAGAGAAAGAGGGACAAATACTGACAATAAAATAGTAAATCAAATTCCGCAGCCCCTTTTGGTACCGCATCTTAAACAGCATTTTGGGGGGGGCACTGTCGAGGCTTCGCGTTGTCATGACTGCCGCCACGTATGGTTCAGGCTCGTTTGGACACAAATGATGACGAATGTCCGCATTATTCAACAGGACAAGAACACTTTTGTGCGAAATACGGCAAAACGCATATGAAATATTCTGCCTTCTCGTCGGACGCACGCTAATTTTTGATAAGGCATTATAGACAATTAACAGACACCACAAAACCACTCGGAGCCAAGGCAGCGCACAGCTTTGAACCGCCTTGGTTTTATTTCGTTATTTTTCCCAGATTTACCTGTATAATTGCGGCATCGATGCAGGCTTGCAGAGCCGTAAATCCCGAGCTCCAGTACGTTACCGACTCACACCCCTTCCGCAAGTTGGAGCAACTGGCTGCGGAATAAAGCGAGGCACTGTAAAATGCAAAACGCCAGAGGTGCAGCCCTCCCGTCCCTCGCGGAAAGACGGAGCAGCTTCAGGCCATCCCTTAGAAACAGCGGGAAAAACTTCCCAAACCCCATATACGCAACATCAGGCCAAAAAAGGAGAAAAAGAGGGTCTGATTTTTCAGTTTATCCCTTTACGGATACACGGCGGAGCGCGCACACTTACCTCGGGATTCCATATAAATGGAAGACATAGCGATGGTGTCGGGAAACCTCAGCTGGTAGGACAGGGCGTCGCTGAACACTACGCCCACAAAGTTGGAGGGTTTGAAAGCACTGGCCTCCTGCAGCTCCTCCTCGCTTAAATACTCCTCTGTGATGATGCCTGCGAGGCAGAAGAAATCATCGCCTTGATTTCGGCATCGGCACAGCAGGAAAAAAAAAAACCCCGTGCGACAGTTTGAAAGAAGCATCGTGTTAATCATTGAGGATTTATTCGGTTTTGGAGATAGATGGGTGTGTGTATATATATATAAAATAATAATAATGAGGAGGAGGAGGATGATAATAACAGTAATAATAATAATAGTAAATAATAGTAAATAATAGTAAATAATAATAAATAATAATAAATAATAATAAATAATAATTAATAAAAAGCAGGGTGGGTATTTCAAATTTACCCCCGAGTCTTCCTCTCTTTCCCCCCATTTTTTGCTGCTCCAACAGCTTCCATGCCCCAACCCGCTGCCAGTCTACCCCAGAGTTCATTCTCCAGCACCAGCACTTTTCAAGGAGGGCAGATTAACTGGGGCAGAGGGTAAAATATACGAAAAAGTGGTACTTTGCCATCGACTTTGGCAGAGGGCGGGAGGAAAACGGGCTGCAAAGGCAGAAAGTGGCATCGTTTGCTCAAAGCAGCCGAGGGCACCCGAAAGGAAAACGCAGATATCGGGTTGGGCTGTTTCGCCGCAGTACCTTTGAAGTACACATAGCACAGGGAAGAGAGACAGATACCAAACTAAAAATACATCAGAGTGGTTCTGGAGAGATAAATTCCCGCTAGATGTGTCAGCTGTGCAGGCATGGCACTTTAAAAAAAAAAAAAAAAAAAAAAGCTTTCAAAAGGTGACACGATGTTAATGGGAATCAGCATTAAAAAAAAAAATATTAAAAAATGTTGTTTTGATAGTAATAGCAGGAGAGAAAATGCAACCTAATTTATGTGCAGGACAGCATCGTCTCCTGACCTCGCCCCAGGATGTCACAGCACAAGTGTTGATTACCCCCAGAGCTGTTCAGGGCCTTTTCATACTTTGCATTTGGGTCCCCCCAAAACCTTTCCTGCAGCCACATGACATGTGTCGGCCGCAACAGGAGAACGGGAACCACTTTGAGATGGCAGTGCCAGAACATTTGCCAACGAAGCAAAAGAAAAAAAAAAAACAACAAAAACAACGCCTTCACAGTCTGTTCTCTATCTGTGATGGAGAAGAAATGTTTTTTTTCCTCTCTCGGTGCAGCGACAGCGAGTGCCCTCCCCAAACACAACCCACAGCGCGAGATACGCGCAGAAAAACCAAACGCTCGGGTTCTGAATACCATCTTCGAAGTTATCGAAAGCCACTTTCTTCATGATTTCTCGGGCCATTGGGGTTGGCGGTGTGTACCCGATGACAAAGTTCACCAGCATGGAGGTGTCCAGAGTGCCCAGGTTGGTGTTGGCCACCTCTCCGTATTTCCTGTGCGGGTGCATCATGCTCATCAGAATCAGCCAAAACAAGAAAAAGAGTGGGAAAAGGACCTCCTGTGCAAAGAAAGAATACAGAAATTTCATAACAATACAAAAACATCACAGAGCAGTTGGGGAAACAACAATTCCCCAATGTTGACACGCAGCTTAAAAGGAGGGACCGCGAGTTCCACCGCTTGGCTGTAAAGTTCCGTGAACGTTTGCAACGCGACAGTAATTTTAATGCCAAATCCTTCTCTGGCACTGAGGCAGGATTTGAATCGCACACATTGGTTACCTAAGAAGCCATTTTAAGGTACAAACGGATAATTCTACACACTTCAAACACCGTCAAACTTACTCTGTTTGGAAAGCAGCAAAACACAAACCCTGAACCGTTCAACAAGTCTCGCTGAGCACTCCACTGCCTCTCCTTCACCTCAAAATTCACCTTAAAGTACCACACACATCGCCTACGCACAGGGCTAAACCATCAGAAAAGAGAAAAATCTCTCGGAGAGGTCTGATCCCGCTATCCTGCTCAGTTATGGGCGCAAATGGTTTGAAAAGCGCACTAAGACCGCACTATTAATTCAAGGATGTTCTCTGGATAAAGCCTTACACATGAGGATGTATTTTCAACCAAAGGATCACACTGTCTGAAACAGCCTATTACAACCCAAAATCCAGAGCAGACCTTGAAGCTTCAGAAACATTATAATAAAACTGAGCGTTGCCTCCGACTCGGGATACACTCCAGTGCAGAATACGGCAGCAGTAAACACGCGCTCCGCTTACCTGAACGCTGCTTTTTTTAGTCCTACACTTAATAAGACAGTTCTTGAACAAGAGAGCTCTGGTTTGCCTCCATACTCCTGCTTCTCTTGGAGCTGCCGGTGCCATTTTTCAAGACTAGTTTGTTTAAGAAAAATAAAGAAAACAAAAAGAAATCTGTACTGGATGAAAAAAAGAATTGAAAAAGCAGAAGCCAGGCAGCATTCAGCATGTCATATTGATATGATTTCATATAGGTTTTCATATTTTATTTTTTTTTTCATTTTCAGTTTTGCATATTTTTAATGCCTTGCGGTATACCTGCTAGACGGCCGCTACACGAAGAAATCGGCAGTACTCATTTCCAAGGAGAGTGGGGGGGGACGCCGGCGGGGAAAGCCCTCAGGATGCCACCGCAGCGATCCGTCACCCAAAGGCGGGCTGAGCCCTCCGCCGCCCCCCGGGACTCGGGCTAACCTGGCCTTATTTTCATTTTGCTACGCAGAAATTACAAACTCCGGTATTTATATCTCAGAGCAGAATCCCCGTGCCCATCGCCGGAGCTCCGGGCAGCCAGCGCGCCCCACGCACCCGACACCAAGAGCCACCTCACCCCTGGCAAAGCGTTCAATTTACCGCCAGTAAACCCTTTCCCGCTCTGGAGCGGATCCAACACTACTTATTTTTCTCAATTTACCTTCTCGTGAGGGCAGCCTGAACACCTGAACATAAGCTTTTTGGGGAAAAAAAAATAATTAAAATTGAAAAGGCTCTTCCAGGAGGCAGCATCCCGTTCCACCAAGACGTACCTGGTGAGGGACAGCAGGTTGGGGACCCGCCAGGTTCTTCTCCCCGGTTTTGCCACCACCTCGCTGTCGGAGTTTCGGAGTCACTGGTCAACGTCCATCCCGCTGCATCTCCTCACCTGGGAAGGTGAAGTACCACTGTGAGCATCTCCGCAGAGACAGCGGGAGACGCAGCGCAGGTCCGCGTGCCACCACCCCTTCCAGCTCCCCCACCGCTCCGGCCGCCTCCAGCGATGCCCACGTCCCACGAGTGAACAACCGAGTCATTTCTCAATGTTTCAGCCAAAACACGGTGCAGATTTTGAGAATTTATCCATATCTCAGGCTTTACAGCTCCCAACACTTATCCCAAAAGCAGACTAATGGTTTTGGTGGCTGTATATTCTGAGCAGCTCCGCGGCAGGACCTGGTTTCTCCGTTATCTGTTAGACAGCACATGGCTCCAGCTTCCTTCCCCAGCTGCATTTTAATATGGAAATCTATTTTTGGAGTACAGACATCATTTAACTACAGAAACACACGAGGCTGCTCAGATGTCAGCACCGCTGCTGTAAGCCGAGCTCCAAGAACTTCAAACGCCCTGAGTGCTTCTGGAGAGCTGGTGCGATCAGATCCCGCGTTTCTCGGGGCGTAGGAGAGCTGAGAGAGGGGACAGGCGCCCACTGCCCCCCCCCGCCTTCGCCGGCCACTGGGGTCCCCCAGGGACAGGGACGCCCGGCAGGCACAGGCAGCACGGCGCGGGGGACAGGGCTGCATGTCACTGCGAGCGAAGCCTTGGGAAGAGATCCCACCCACAGCCTGGAGGGCTTCCGATAAAAGCTACTCCAAAATAAAGCAATTTTTTTTTCCTTTGCTTAAAAAAAAAAACAAACCCACAAAATGCTTAATAACTAATCCTTGCAGGAAAAACATGTGCAACTCCTCTGGATATTTTCAAGCAAGGACTGCTTCAGCATCATAGAATGGTTTGGGTTGGAAGGGACCTTGAAGACCATCCAGTGCCACCCCCTGCCCTGGGCAGGGCCACCTCCCCCCAGCCCAGGTTGCTCCAAGCCCCGTCCAACCTGGCCTTGAACACCTCCAGGGATGGGGCAGCCACAGCTTCTCGGGGCAACCTGCCCCAGGGGATCACCACCCACACAGGGAAACATTTCTTCCTAATATCTAATCCAAATTTCCCCTCTCTCAGTCTGAAGCCATTCCCCCTCGTCCTATCACTCCATGCCCTTGTACCAGAGTCACTCCCCAGCTCTCCTGGAGCCCCTTTAGGCACTGGAAGGGGCTCTGAGGTCTCCCCGGAGCCTTCTCTTCTCAGGCGGAACCCCCCCCAACTCTCTCAGCCCATCAATGTCAAAATGACAGCAGAGTGTTTTAAAACTAATCAAGAGCAGCCGCTATTGCTTACAGGTCGTAAAACAAACAAACAAAATACCGGGCTCCTCCCCTCTGCTGACGATGGGACCGCCGCTGCCCGTGGGCAGGAGCAGATTTCCAGAGCTCTGACATGCGGCGACGCTGCACGGAGGTCCCTGAGGAAAACCCCGCAACCTCGCCAAAGCAGCAAACCCCTTCCCTCCGTCACTCTCCCCTGTTTACGTGAAACCCAGAAATTTGGCAAAGGTGGTTTAATCAGATTCAACCGCTAACGCCGGTTACTCCGTCTTTAATTCTTTTCTATCCAGTTATAAAAAAAGAAACAAACAACGCAGCAGTTCGTCCACATCTTCGCTGGAACACTTCCACGCTCTAATTCACATCACGTAGGTTGGCGGAAGGGTCATGATAAGAATGTTAATTAATTTCTTGATACTACACCTGCCAGCTCCACGTAAGCTACGCAACACGTAATTGAGAACACTGAAGAAGAATCACTTGAACGGTGAAAGATTCTATCTGGGCAAAAAAACGCCCAAACCCTCCTAGAAACTCCAGATGAGGAAAACGAATGCACAGGCTCAACAGAAAAAGCCGCTGCCATGACATTGACTTGCGTAATACTGGACAAAATGAAAATACTCTTAACCTGCAAAAGTCCCCCCCAGTTTAGCCGCTTCCCCGTGATCCTGCACTGACAGGAGAAGCGGCTGAAACACAACTACTCGTGGGTGTCTCGATCAAAGCAATCAATCGCGAGGAAATTACTGTTTTTTTATTTAATCCCCCATCAGAGATGCTGGTGCATCCCCACAGCGGGGAAACCACAATCTGATGATACTTAGGAAGACTTCCCTCGCTGCCCCAGGCAGCGACCTGACAACGGTCTTTAGGGGTCAGTTGATGTGATTTAGTGCTGCACATCACATTTCCCTTGTTTTTTAAGCAAAAAAAACCACAAAAAACCACAAAACAAACCCACAAAAAGTGGGGGCGGTGAGCCTCAGCTGAATGAGCTGTGGCTTGAGGAAAAAAACCCAACTTATCAGTGACCAACACCTGCAGAAAGATAAAAAAATACGATTATTGATCCTGCTGCAAAGGGATGATGGCCTAAATGACGCTTCAGAAAAGCTCTTGATGCGCCTTTTACTGGTTGTGGGAGAAAGTAAGGGAAGATCGGCGAGGGGGACCGTAACCATGCTCGAGTGACCCGCACCCGGCCACGGACAACACGTTCATCACGCTAACGGTCGTTCAGCCGTGTGCGCTCGCAAGAACATCCCACGCTTGGATAACAGAGGTCTGGGATGGACTCGGGGACGCCTCATGGTGAGATCGCTGCCTTTTAGTTGAAGATGATCAAAGCACAGTGGGGAACTGCGCCTGTTTGAGCCCTTGAAACACAGGCGGGGACAGCGAGTGTGGGCGCTCGCCCTTTCGCTTGCTGACACACACTGTCCCTGTGTCCCCGCTCCGCGTCTCTGCGCGGATGCTGCTCCGGAGGTCCCGCGGGCCGCATGGCAGCGAGATTATATGTGTTCTTTGCCTTTCATCCGTGGGTTTTGCGGTTGTTCCCGCGTCCTGCCTGCGTCGGCTGGCGCGCTGGCCTTAAATTATTTAAGCTCAATGCTTTATTTATGCATTTTTAAAAACGGGCGGAATTTTCCTCCTTATCTGAATCCCAGGAAGGAACAGCCAC
>NW_009646934.1:1068811-1069569 GCF_000708025.1 Charadrius vociferus | reverse complement strand
CCCCGCCGGCAGCCGGAAGGTCGCCAGTGTTTTATTGCATTACCCAAAATACAATTAAAGTGTAGAAAATGCTGCCTCGAACGCAAACACTGAATTCCCGTCATTTACGGGGTGGGGGGGGGATCCCTACCTCAGTGCGGGATGTTTCCCACCGAGTTATTCCCCCTCCGCCCAGTGTTCCCATCACCCTCTGGCCGGGCCCTTCGCCTTCCCCCGCGACCGGCTGACAAGTGGGATGTGATCAAAACCACTTCATTATCCCGTTCCCATCTCCCGCCTCTCAACGAGGAGAGCATCTGTCCTTCGCTTGGTTGCCAGCCCAGCCGACACCGTGGCACGCTGCGAGCGCAATCCGACGTGCTCGTTTTCCTAAACGCCTCCTGCAAGACGCTGGGAAAGAGCCGAGCGGCAAACGAGAGCCGGAGGTGTCGCTGAGCATCCGCGAGTCCTGCGGCGGGGACGCTGCGTGAGTGCTCGGGAAGAAACCGCGCGGCTCCTCGTGCTCCACCAAGGATGGACCGCTCGGGTTCCCCCGGGGGAGTGCAGCCGCTTGACGGAGCAGTGTTGGACATTCCGTGGCCGAGTGGGTTTTGCGCACCTGAGGAGCCGCACCAGCACTGTGCATGCCGGCGCTGACGCACGGCTCTGGAACGACAGCGGGGACTCGACATTTTCACCTGGAAAACTGAGATGGGGAGACTGGGTCAGCATCCTGAAGAAAGAAAAGTGGGTCTCAAAGCACAGTATTAAGTGGGAAG
>NW_009646934.1:1066428-1068780 GCF_000708025.1 Charadrius vociferus | reverse complement strand
ACGGCCGTGCAGAAGACTTTCCATTCACACCTTCACCTGCGATAGTGATTGGAAAAACCCCGAATTCACACCCCAGCCCTGGTCCCAGAGCCCTTGTTAGGCTCAGGCACCGTTTGCTGCAGCCCCAGAGCAGCAGAAACCCCGTGGGCCAATGCAGAGGTGCTCCGGGGAGCGGGTTTTGGAGAGGAGGTTGTTTCCACCAGGTGCCCCCCGCGAGCGGTGCAGCCCCGCAGCGGTGGGTCCAGGCTTCTCCACTCACCTCACGTACAGAAAATGATCAAATCCCACCCGAACTTTATGCTAGGGGGAAAAAACCCAACAAACCCGCCGTCAGAAAGGCTTGCTTTAACTGGAAACTTTCTTTTTTTTCATTAGTTTCCACCTTAACAAAGATGAAAGTACTCTAATTAAATAATGCCCTTTCGTTTTGCCTAATAAATGCTGAGTAAATAAAACGGCGTAACTTGAGCTCCAATAAAAAAAAACACAACCAAAACTTCTTATCTTCATCCATCTAACATTAAATAGAATAGAAGCCCATCTGGGGCTGAATTCTTCTGGCCACTTTGATGTTTGTTGCGGTCTCTGTTTATACTTTAAAAGTTTTAACTGCCCGTGTTCATGTTCTACCTGCAAAGCGTTGAACTCCTTGGAGTTTTGGGTATTTTAGCACGAGAACCCCTCCGTAACGGGTCCAACCTCAAGCCCCGTCCTTCCAGGGCAGAGCTCGGGGCGGGGGGTCCATGACCATAACCCACCTTGGCGCAGTTCACGGCGAGGAGAAGCGAACGGTCTGCATAAAGCGTGGGAGCCGGGTTCTCATGGGGGTGCTCCAAAACACCGGGCCGTGTCCTATGGGAAGATAACATTACCCAAACTACGTTTTACCATCGGACGGGTGAGACGCCGGTGGAACCGGGGAGGCACCGAGCACACACGCGGCGGCAGCAGCACAGGGGAGTCAAACCCAACCCCTGCGACGGGGAGAGAGCCTCCAGAGAGTAATCATCACCTGGAGGACTGCAGTGCTTTTCATCTTCAAAGCACCCTAAACCCATTACCTAATTAATTTTTACAACAGCCCTGTATGCTCAGGTGCCTTAAACATAATCTCCATTTAGGGATGCAAAAAGCCGCGGGCGATGTAATTTGTTCAAGGCCAACCGGAGCCTGCACCCGAGGTGGGGATGGGCACTGCTTGTTGGGCGCAGCGGGTACCAGAAACCTCCCCAACTTCTGCTGCTGAGCCAAAAACTTGAAAGACAAAGAAAGCAATTTAATCTCCTTCACTGGAACGAAGATCTAAGCAACTACACCGGGGTAGCGGCATCAAATGCAAGAAAGCCGTGTGAGTGGTTGCGCCAAGGCTCGGCGGGTACAGACGATCCCATTTTCTTTATGGAAACTGGTTTCTACTCGTAATGGGGGGGCTTCCACCCCTGCAGCGGGGGTCTCTCCGTCGGCACCAGAGTTTATTTGAAAGTTCGGGACGGTCCTTCCCGCTGCGCAGGAGTTCAGCAGAAACACACTGCAGCTGAAGGAGTTGTTGCTTCAACCAAATTAGGTGAGTTTGATGACGAGAGGTAAAATAACAAAGCGTTGAGGGGAAGGAAGTCTGAGTGGACACTCCCCGACAGCCAGGGGGGATCAACGAGGGGGTGCGGGGTGAGGGGACAGTCCCAGTCCAACAAACCCTGAGCTGCTGCTGGTGAGATGGGCCGGGGACCCTCACACCAACCGGCAGGAGATGTCCTTCAGCTGCAGGGCAGCCTCACCGCCGCGGCTTTGCGCCAGTGGGTCATCCGTCTTCGCTTTCCGGGTATCCAACAGCGACGGTTAAAGGCGATGACACCAGCGCCAGGGCTGTCCTGGCTCCTCAGCTCCTCCTTTGCATGCTGATCCTGCTCCGCGAGTGCCGCTGGGCAGAACCTGAGATTGGAATAGAGAATTCAAAACTTTAAAGAAATCTTGAACATTTGAAATCTTGAACGTTAAAATCTTGACTATTGAAATCTTGAATTTTGTGGCCAGCAGGTCAAGGGAGGTGATTCTGCCCCTCTGCTCCACTCTTGTGAGACCCCACCTGGAGTACTACATCCAGCTCTGGACTCCCCAACATGAGAAGGACATGGACCTGCTGGAGCGTGTCCAGAGGAGAGCCACGAGGATGATCCGAGGGCTGGAGCACCTCTCCTATGAGGAGAGGCTGAGGGAGTTGGGGCTGTTCAGCCTGGAGAAGAGAAGGCTCCGGGGAGATCTTATTGCGGCCTTCCAGTACCTAAAGGGGGCCTACAGGAGAGCTGGGGAAGGACTTTTTACTAGGGCATGTAGTGACAGGACGAGGGGGAATGG
>NW_009646934.1:1060371-1066292 GCF_000708025.1 Charadrius vociferus | reverse complement strand
GGGTGGCCTGGGGCACCCTGGGCTGGTGGGGGGTGTCCCTGCCTATGGCAGGGGGGTTGGAACTCGATGATCTTCAAGGTCCTTTCCAATCTAAACCGTTCTGTGATTCTATGAAATCTTGAACGTTGAAATCTTGAGCACCGTATTTTGCTGGTGCTCGTGCTAGCAAATCTCCAGTTTGTTTTCTGCACCCAAATGACTGACAGTTCGCACTGAAACAGTGTGATTTTTTTTCCAGTTCTCATCACTTTGGGCCGATGGACTCTCTGCGTGGCACCGGCAGCTCTGAAGCCGCAGTGGCACGGGCAGAATGGCACTTCTTCCCGGCCGGGCTGTGGACGGTCATTTCTTCCACTTTCTTTTTGAAGGATCTCCTCGCAGAAGGATTTCTTTGAAACAGAAAGTTGCGTGCAGGCGCTCGCCTAAGGAATTCGGTGAACAGGATATTATGGGAACAGCAGTTCAATGCGCTGCAGCGGTAATGCACCAACCCGCCGTGTTTCAGAAAGGAAATGTGATTAAACTGAATTTCCTTTCTTTAAGTAGGCAGTTACTCAGCCTTTAATGTAAAAAAAAAAAGGGGAAAAAAAAAAGGCAAAAAAAAAAAAAAAGAAAAGGCAAAAAAAGCCCCCTGAGCATCAAAAATGGCAAAGGACCATTTCCAAATTCTTCGGTGGCATCCCTGCTCATCCTGCTGGTGAGCGCGCTGTGCAAAACCCGCTGCACCTGGACGTGGAACACAGCACGGCGTCAGAGAAGGCTCTATTTCTCGCTATCAGTCACGGGAGGTTCTGCCCATCCTTTCTTGCGCTGGGTTGGCAGAGCAGAACAAGCTCAGTACTGAGATATCAAGTACGTGGCCAGAGCTGGCGTGTTACCCGTGAGTTTCAGAGGTGAATGTCGGCGCCCCTCTGTCCCCTACACCGCGGCAGGAAAGAGTGCGCCTGCTCCCATCGCTCTTCACGTTCAGCAGAGATTTTGCACGAAGCCCGGGAACGCTGAAATGATTTTGCCCGGCGATGCAGAAGCGCCAGGTACGGCGAGCAGCTGCTCTGCCGCTGTTTCGCTTTTTGTCAAAGCTTTGCAGAGTCCTTTGAGGACTGGAGGGCTGCCGCAGAAACCGCTCGGATTCAAACGCAGATAAAAGCAAATTATTTTCCATTTTCCTTTGGGTTTACCATCTGCTTATTAACTGACTTGAGTCCTGCTCCTGGCTCAACTCTTGTCAGTGTTGAGGTCCCTTTTTCCCGGGCGAGCGGCTGGTGCAGCGCTGGCTGTGCCTCTGCTCGGGCATGTCGCTGTCGCAGGGGTGACCGAGTGGCCACAACCCCGGGGGCTACGGGCGCTGGGAGCCCTTGGCACGCTCGCCCTTCTGCATCCAAGAGCACCTTCGCTCTCCAGAAAGCAGAAATAATAAAAAGAAACAGCATTTATTCTGTAAATCATAGATGTTCTCGGCGCGCAGCCAGAGGGCAGAGATGTTCTCGCCCAACAAAGGGCTCCTCCTGCACCCACACCGGTGGCCGCGGGTCCTCCGAGGTCACCGTTCTCCTGAAGCCGAGCGCCAGCGCCGGGTTTTGTGCCTCCTGCCGGCAGCCCGCCTTCTCGCTGCTGGGGGGCTGCATTGAAGAACCCCTCTCGTCTTTCCCCGAGGCATCGTTATGAGCGACTGCGCGCGGGCAGAACCAGATTACGGGCCAAAACCCGAGTTCCTCATCGCCTCCCGTTTTATTTGGAGGCAGCGTTTCCCGAGTGCCCAGTGCTTCAGCAGAGCGCAGGTGGGGACAACGAAACCGCAGGAATGGGCTTGTGCCTTTTTTCACGACGGGGGGGTTTGTCGGGCTGCGAGGCGGTGCGCGGCACCGTCCATCGGGAGGAGCATCAGCGGCGCCGGGCATAGCACGGACCAAGTGGAAACCATCCCTGCTTCCCAGCCCACTTCACCTGCTGTGCTTTCATCCGGATCAAAACAAAATACAGCTTTTAAAAACAAAACAGAACAAGCCGTCTGGAATTTTTTAGCTTTAATTAATCAGACAAGTTGCCACCAACGGTTAGCCTCATGCTCAGAAATCAGGTAGCTTTGTCTGCAAGCAGTTATCCCACCCTCTGGAGCAGAGGCAATGGCTTATAAGACAGAACAGGCTTTAGAGAGGAGATATACTCCACATTTACTGGAAATGATACGTTTGCATCAATAAACCTGTATATAGATGATGCATTTGCATCATCCAGCGCTAGAGCCCAGATTCTCTGCCAGGGAAGCCCTTCGACAGTAGTTCCGAGCATCTAATTTAGAGGCCTGTCTCCTTCAGTGAGCTAAAATAAACTGTGCAAAACCCAACTTCCTTCAGCATTAACTGCTCAAAGTCTGCAGCTGCACCCGGCGGCGAAGGGAGCTCTGCCCCTGCCAGAGCCACGGGCTCTTCGCCACCCGAAACTTCCCCGATATTCAGCCGCAGGGCACGGTTATCAAGCCCAGACCGGCCCCAGCAGCAATTTCTACCCGTGTAGAGAGAAAAGGGGTTGAAAGCGCTGTTGAGAACGGCAGCACTTTGCACCTTGGTAAATGGCTACGCGGCACGCAAGTTCTTCAGGAGTCAGATTTGCTGATGGCGTGCAAGGCACAAATTTTACCCTGTGCCCTCATCTGCTTTCTGTAACAACATTCAAACTGGCTCGAAATAAAATTTCATAAAAGAAATTTCAATCTTGGCCTGAGACTTGGCACAGAGAGTTTCGGCCCAGAATAGACTTCTATGGGAAGTTAGAAACCACCGAAAAAACCCCCAACGTTTTCTAACTGAAGCATCAAGAGACACTTACGAACAGCAGTGCCAAGGGTACAAGGATAATATATACAATGAACACAATGCGTATAGAATACTGTAATTACAGCCGCGTCGGTACAAACATATATTCATTCTGGCCATGAAGGATACCTAATCTTCATAGAAAAAAAAAAAAGAAAATGCCTATTTTAAATCAGCAGAGTTCAGAGGGGGCAAACGTGCCCCATGGCCGACGGGGACGCGGCAGGCAGTGGGTATCTTTCCTCAGCGTTGCCGTTGTGCGCGGCAGCATCCCCCTGTCCAGCGGCCGCCAAACACTCGCCCACCACCCGCTGCCTTCCCTTCCCAGCGGATTTCGCTGGTCGGATTATAAAATATAATTTCCCGTTTCCAAAAAGCGCCGCGCTGGCTGACTTTGTGGCACAGCACGCGCTAGATATACATGTAATTTAAAGAAAATTATGCTTCCTGCTGCCGGCCCAATAAAAATATCCCTTCAGACAGAGGCTTCTACCTGTCCTTATTTAGCACTGCTTTTCTCAGAATCTCACTTTTGGAGCTGCTCAACCTCATTCAACCATGTTTGAGAACATTTTTCCAGTGGATTCCTCCTCCTCCTTCCTCTCCCTGGCTGTGGGTAAGGCCTCGGCTTCTGGCCCTGAACATTTGGGCTTCTCCTTGCCTTGCTCCCTCCACACCAGAAGTTTTCAGGTGGTCTCCCACCATATTCCAGGCGGGTCAGGACGCTGTGTAGCACTGCATCCGTACCCAAAAAATCATCGGGCACCCCCGTGCGAGGCAGGGAGGGCGTTCTTTTGCCGAGAGAGGGGACGCCCCCCGCAAAGCAGCGCAGGGCTCACGGCCGCCTTCGCCTTCAGCCCCCAAGTCCTCCCGATGCCGATGTTTACCCGGAGCCACCCAAATTTGTATCATGTTAAAGGAGGGCAAAAGACTACCGCAGGCTTTTGACAAACTCCTCAGATGTATTCACAAAGAAAACCAGCTCCAGTAATTAACTCCAGATCGTATTACCCTGGGAGCTACATAAATATAATAAAGGTTTAATAAAACCACCTCGACACAAACACTCAGGCGGTGGTGGTTGTACACACCTCGCCATAGGGACCATCCCTACCCCGGAGAGCTTAGGGGCAGCTCCAGTCCGGCAGCGGGGAGCCTTGCACAAGCCCTGGGACCCCCCCGGGATGCTCAGCCCCACGTGGGACCTGGGACCCCGCTGCAGCCCGGCTCCCGCAGAAAGCCCCCCTCCCCGTGCAGGACCACCGGCGACCACGACTCCACATCTGCCAGGGATCCAGAGCGACGAGGTGTTTACTGTCGAACCCTTAATCGTGGTCGGGGAATGAGCCTGCAACTCGTTTTGCTGCGAACGAAAAAATCGGCGGAACGAAGGAGTCGGGGAAAACCGGCGAGAAACAAAGTCCAAAGTGCAGAGCAGTGCCACAAGGCGAGAAAAACCCACCCTAAACGTCTACGTAAGCCCGGGAGCGAGGGACGAGGCAGGTGACGCTCAGGGACTGCCACCCCCCAGGCCAAAGGTTGTGCCTCTGTCTACACCCAGCCAGCAGCAACCCCGCCATGGTCACCGAGCCGTGCCGTGGGGCTGGTGGCCACAGGTCCTGGTCCCTCAGGGTCCTGTCCCAGCAAAGCCCAGGCAGGAGGGAGAAGCCCTCCCAGCGCAGAGGCTGCTGGTGGGTGTTCGTTTAGTGCAGCTTAAAGGTGCCCTGATTTTAGAGGAACCTCGAAGGGGTCATTCGGTGACCTTAAAGGTCTTTTCCCAACCTAAATGACCTTATCGCTCTCTACAACTACCTGAAAGGAGGGGGTAGAGAAGTGGGGGCTGAGCTCTTCTCCCTGGTGACGAGTGATAGGACAAGAGGAAATGGGTTCAAGTTATGCCAGGGGAGGTTTAGATTGGATATTAGGAACAATTTTTTCCCTGGAAGGGTTATCAAACATTGGAAGAGGCTGCCCAGGGAGGGGGTGGATTCGCCATCCCTGGAGGTGGTTAAAAAAAGGGTAGAGGTGGTTCTTGGGGACATGGTTTAGAGGTGGTTTTGTCAGGGTCGGGGAATGGTTGGACTTGATGATCTTAAAGGTCCCTTCTGACCTCAGCAATTCTATGATTCTACGGTTTAAAATGCTCCCTCAGCTCTCGGTGCAGTGGGTGCGGTGCTTTACTCGGCCTTTTGAAAGGGCTCAGGTGTTGGTGGGTCGGGAATTCAGAAGATTCCGAATTTGCTGTATTGCTCCTGCCCTGGGGATGAAGATGAAGCCAGCCCACACCGCCGGGCATTCCAATGATGCCTGGCGAGGCACCTGCAAATCTTACCTCCACGGAGACTAAAGGCGATGGATATGACCCCAGAAGATATTTAAGCAGAGGTGGGCAGCGGCAGGGCTGTGAGCAGGGCGCCCGCGGCACCGCGTGGGGCTGGGGACGTAGACGGGGGGAGAGGACCCAGCACCGCACATCCACCAAAGCACAAAAGCGCTGGGACTGAGGGCTGAGCTGAGTGCTCGCAAGACGCCTGAAGGATGCGTTTGGGTCCATTACTTCAGCAAAGTAAACAGAGAACCTATTATATACATATATATATATGTATGCGTGGAGTACGGATCGGGGGAAATTCAACTGTTAACAAAGCCAGCAATATTTGTAGCATGAAAACCCCCACCAGCAGCCACAACACGCAGCTCTGCCTCCACCACGCCAAGCCCAACGCGTGACAGAGAGCGGGATGTCTGATGAGGCTTTCTGCACGCGGGGCACGTCTCGAGCACCGACGGCTCTGTACAGCAATACAGCAAAAAGAGCGACCGTGTAAAATGTACCCGGTAAAATGTCAGGCTTTTTTACAAACGGCAGAAGCACCGAGAGCACGTGCCTTTCCCTGCTGCTGCGAGTCTCAGAGGGAGGGACTTGCGATGTAAGACACGTCGTACAAAAACATCTTTTCCCCCAGCCCCCAAGTAAATGATTGCCAGTGGTGGGAGGCTGCTTTAGTTCATCTCTGCGTTAACCTCATATTAAAAAAAAATAATAAAAATAATCCTATCTGGCTCTTACATGCTATGGCTCTCCATCTCAGTCCCTCTTCTTTAGGC
>NW_009646934.1:1056493-1060307 GCF_000708025.1 Charadrius vociferus | reverse complement strand
GGTTTATGGCTCTTAGACCTTATTATTACTTAGGTTACTAAGTTGAAAGTAGTTTTTATTTATTGGCCTCAGCCACTTTTATGAGCTGTACTTAGTTCTTGGGTCATTTTATCCTCTCTGAATTCCCCGGCTATCTGGCTAAAGCCACAAAGAGAAATTTTACCGACTATCCCACCCTGTGTGCACCAGGGCAGCGCAGTTTGTTCAACTTCTGCCAACTGCAACGTCCTCCCGGGCTTTTCATCCACCTACTCGAGAGCCGAGGTGGAAAACCACTCTACGAACAAACGGCTGCAAAAGAAAACGCTTGAGGAGAAGGAGATGGAGGAAATTCAGACAAAAGGTAAGAGGTGGCTGAGCTCTCAGGAACTGTGTTTGGCTTTAAACGCTGGCAGCCTGCAATTCCCTTTAAACCGGGGAACAAAGGAATGCAGGATATCGCTCGGCACCATTCAGGCCGGTGAAGAGCAGATGGTCTCTGCTCCCATGAGCGGCTCGTGCTCAGGACGGCTCATTGTTTCTCACCTCCTCTCTCGTCGAGCCGCATTCTCCTCCTCAGCATCTGCACCCACTGTTTGCTTTGGCTTTTCTTCAAGCTCCTTCCCCAGACGTCCCCTCGGGAGCGTCCCTTTTTCCCAGCCCGTCCCTCTTGTCTTGGAGAACTTCCTACAGTTTCTTCATCTTCTCTAGCAGCGCGCCCTGACTCTCCTGCCCACCCCGCAGCAGGCAGAGCCTTTCGCGTGCTTATTCCTGATGATTTTCATTTTCAGCTTGGTCGTGTGAGACCACTGTACCTCGGGAGCATCAGGGAAACGGCCGGCATTCGCCCGCCCACAGGCAATCTCCTCATCGCCACCTCGGCTAAAAAATGATGGGAAATTTCACGGGATGCTGTCCAAGGGACAGGATCACAGAATCGCAGAATCTCCTGGATTGGAAAAGCCCTGTAAGATCATCTAGTCCAATCATTAACCCACCACTAAACCATGCCCCTCAGTATCTACACGACCCTTAAAACCCTCCAGGGATGGGGACTCCACCACTGCCCTGGGTAACACGTTCCAATGCCAGATGACCCTTTCAGTAAGAAAATTCTTCCTAATATCCAAACTTCCCTTGGCACAAAAAGTGGATCGCACCTGAAAATGTCATTGTCTTGCCTGTCGTCTCTAAAAGCCACTGTTACGCTCCCTCATGGGACAGCAAGCCAAACCCTCGCTACGCTCGCCCCGCAACATCCTTCCTTCTCCGCAGCTCCCGTTCCCTCAAGGGGAGGCGATGGCTGGAAGCAGCACAATCCAACAAAAACGCGAACTGGAACCGAAAGAAACCGAAATAGCCACTGGGTCCTTCTGCAGAGGTCCTGCTGGAGCCCGTCCCACCTCCTGCCCCGCGGAAGTCGGCTCACCAAGCTCCGCTGCTCCGCTCGATTTCTTCCTTTGCCAAGGTTATTGTTTTTGGAAGATCCCGCTTCCCAGACACCACGACTTCTGTCCGTCCCTGCACAGGGTCGTCATCCAAAATACACAAGAGCTTCAGAGCAATAGCTACGGCAGCTTCCCACTGCCTGACACGCTGGGAAAACCGTGATTTGAGGCCAAAAAACTTAGCCTCGGGGTTCAAGGATGTACGAGGAGGTACCAGAGGTGTTTTGCACACCGTTTTTGCTTCTGTTTCACACCATCTGTGCTTGTAACTGTTATAAACCACACGGGACCAGCACGTGAGTTTCCTGAGGAATTCTTCGTGAAGGGATATGAAGCAGAGGAAAACACATCCCCCCCCGCCAAGATGTAAGAAATCGGAATATATAAAGAAACGCTGACAATGCTCATGCAAGAGCGAAGCAGGGCGACTTTGGGAAGCTGCACCCCTCCGGCTCGCTGCTGTTTGTGGACAGAGCGCTGGGATTAATTTTTGGCCTCTAGATTATCCACAAGCGATCGTTCGCGCAAACACTGAAACCGAAGCCTCTAATTGTATTTTTACTGGACAAACCCACCACATGACGCGGTTCGCCTTCCAAGCGCCCCGATCAAAGCGGATGCTGGAAACGAAATCGTGTCTAAAACAAATACATATTTCTGCACAAATCCCTTGTTTACAAATGCGGGGAGGAGATTTTTTTTTTTTTTTGGTAGTGCCCTGAAACCGCAGCGTGTTTGTCCAACTGCTCTGCAGCAAACATATTTCTTAGCGATGAAGGAGCAAGCTGGGAGAGGGAACAAACAAACCATAACACGTATAAAATGCAAATGACTATATACAGAGCAAATACTAGAGGAAAAGTTTTGGCCAGACCCAAGTGTAGAGATCAGATCTGTCGGTTCAGCCCTACGGATTCTCCCCCGTAGTAGCCCCCTTCCCGCCCAGCGGCTCTCTCCCCAGGCACTTTGCGATGCTGCTGTATTTCACGGCCGTTCCTAACTTGGTAATTTAGTTCCTAAAAAGCCACTGCACAGGGATGCCCCCGGCATGGCACTCCTGATCGACACAAGGCGATTAAAGTGATGTTCCTGGAGAATTTACGTGTATGTGTGGGGAGACACAGGCCCACACGAGGCACCGCGCTGGCTCCTCCGTGCACCGCGGCCATCGGAACCATTCGAGCAGAGATTTTTTCTGTTCTGTTTCAGCGGCTGCTCGTTGCTGCACAGCAAATCAGAAGTGTTTCACTGTGAGCAAAACCGGCAACTCGAGTCCTCTTAAAAAAATAACAAGTCCTCAGAAGACAAGTGGCCTTTTCTGCAGCTCGGACACGCCGCTGACTGCAGGAGGAGACGGTCTGAACAGCAGAGATGGGACTTGAGCCTCTTGATGGGCAGGAGGAGGGCGATCCCTACCCAGGGCAAAGGAGATCTGGTCACGTTGTCTGCAGAATTTAGGCTTTAAAAGTAAAAAAGATCTGTTGAGGGAAAACTAAATGCCGAGCTTGAAGGCTGGGCGCCGCGCTGGAGCAATTGTGAATGATAGAGATGATAAAGTCTTCTGGTCCCACTTGACTCAAAGCTGATGGTAATGGTGATGCACTGCCCATGGAAACCCACTTGGCTTTACATGGGTCACCCACCGACATCCTATGGGGAGAGGCTGAGAGAGTTGGGAGTGTTGGAGGCTGGAGAAGTTGGAAGAGGCTGGAGAAGAGAAGGTTCTGGGGAGACCTGAGAGCCCCTTCCAGTCCCTAAAGAGGCTCCAGGAGAGCTGGGGAGGGACTTTGTACAAGGGCATGGAGTGATAGGACGAGGGGGAATGGCTTCACACTGGAAGAGGGGAGATTTAGATGAGATATGAGGAAGAAATGTTTCCCTGTGAGGGTGGTGAGCCCCTGGGGCAGGTTGCCCCGAGAAGCTGTGGCTGCCCCATCCCTGGAGGTGTTCAAGGCCAGGTTGGACGGGGCTTGGAGCAACCTGGGCTGGTGGGAGGTGGCCCTGCCCAGGGCAGGGGGTGGCACTGGATGGTCTTCAAGGTTCCTTCCAACCCAAACCATCCTATGATACTGTAATCCCTGCTTGGCTCCAGGTCAGGGCATCCCGCAGGCACTGGGGAAGGCTGCAGCCCTCATTGCCCCCCTCCCCACCGCGGGGCAGCCCCCCAGACTGGGGACAGCGCTGCTGCACATCCCCACCGTCTGGTGCCACCGCAGCCTGCCCAGACTCGCCCGCCGGCTGAACTTCACACACCCTCCATCCCCACACGCGCGAAGCGCCGCGCAGCACACGGCGCGGGACAAGTCTCTGCAGGTCCCCGGCTCAGCCTCAGCTCACTCAAACCCGGAGAAAATTTCCCTCGGCATTGGCAGGGGCCCGGACGAGAG
>NW_009646934.1:1054243-1056418 GCF_000708025.1 Charadrius vociferus | reverse complement strand
AAAAAAAAAAAAAAAAAAAAAAAGAAAGAAAATAGTTACAATTTATCTTGGGCTGTTTGCTGGGTGCCAGAAGCACAACACAGGCTTCACTGGGCTGCTGCTCCAGCCCGTGCATGTGATGGGGATGTCCTGGAGAGCGTGGGACACGGCCAGTCCTCCGGGAAACTGCGGAGAACAAGGACTCCATCCTCTATAGGAAAAAAATGCCTTAAAACAACCACGCTCTCAGTCTTGCCTGATGGATGCTCTTCCAACACTCATCCAAAAACTTCATGAAAAACCAAAGGAGCATCCCCCATTTTGTACCTCCGTGGAAGTTAGACCAACAGAATCCCAGAATCCCAGACTGGTGAGGGCTGGAAGGGCCCTCTGGAGCTCCCCCAGTGCCACCCCCACCAGAGCAGGGGCACCTCCAGCAGTGGCACAGGACGGCGTCCAGGCGGGTTTGGGATGGCTCCAGAGGGGGAGACTCCCCCACCTCTCTGGGCAGCCTGTGCCACTGCTCTGCCGCCCTCACAGCAGAGAAGGCCCTCCTCAGGTGGAGATGGAACTGCCCATGGTCACGTTTGTGTCCGTTCCCTCTTGTCCTGTCACTGGGCACCGCTGAAGTTCAGTAGAAAGATTAAAGCAAACTAAAAGCCATTGCCTCGCTGCACATCTCCATCGCGACAAGGCCGATCCTCGCAGGCTGCCCGCGCCGCCCCTCGTTTACCTTAGCGCTACTGAATTGTAACGCCGCCATTCGTAACGTGTTAGTTAAGGGTTTGTCAGCATTTCCATCGCAAACCTTTCATTTGGGGGATTTATTGCTCGGCTATAAGGATTTGCTCTAGCTGCAAGTTTGGCAGGAAGGACCGCATTCAGCAGCGTATTTCCCTCACCCCAAACCAATCACTCCGAACATTAGAAAGTTACACAAACAGATCCCTAATTGAGGGTTACAGCCGCCTTCAGACTTCGGCCCTTGCAGCTAAGGATGGCAGACCCCTGCGCGACGGCAGCCCGGCGTGAGCCGCGCCGCACGGGGCCGGCTGGGAAACGGGGCGGCACGAGGGCGCTGCGTCAAAATCCCCCCCAGTACGCATTTTCCAAGGGAAAAAGGACACGCACCCTTTCCACCGGCTTTTATACCTTTGTCATCAATATTTCGCTGGCGTGTAAACAAATATTCATGGCACTAACTTAGATGCAAATGTTTTTAAATCACATCTTTCTTAGTGCTTAGTTATTTATTATTATTATTCCATATTCTCCTATAATGAAACACATATTTAATGTAAAGCGCAAGGCCCATCTTTTCTTTTTCTTCGGGATTTTTCCCAAAGTGGGGTTCCTACAGACACAAGGGGGTCCCCATCTTCCACAGCCCAGCGTACAGCTGCGTTTCTGACCCGGACAGTGTCCCCATCTCAGGGGGCGATGTCATTGCATCGGCTCCACTGGTTCTTCCCATGGGAAACCTCTGTCAGCCCGCGGGGGCTGAGCTGAGCACCTCGGAAGACACTCCGCTTGGGACGTGGGATACACTCGCTTCATCGGCTCTGCCTGCAAGGGGAAAAGAAAAAAAAAACCAAACAAAAAAAGATTAAGAAATTGTTAATGTTATATAAGGTGGGTAAGAGCCGTGGGTAAGCCAGGGCACCACCGCGCTCCGCAGAATGCGTAGTGCCCCCGGCACCGCACGAGCACAAAAGCGAGAGGTTGTTCTCCAATGGATCCTTAAAATCTAAAACCAATGGAAACAGAATGGAGTGTGTCTTTTCCCTCTTTCTGCTGTATTTCACCTCCCTGATGTCTCTGGTTTTCACTGTGCTGCACCAGAACGCAGCGATGGGCTCCCCCACGGGCGGTGCGGGGTGACGGGTGGCAGAGGCCCTGCGTGCACCCGTGGGTGGCAGTACCAGCTGCACCCCAGCACGCGGAGGGGGCTCTGGGGTGACCGCATGAAGACCCCCATGGGCAACACTCCCACGGTTCCACCCTGCCCTGGACGTGGCCGTCCCACCATCCCGCCATCCCAGCCCAGGACTCGCAGCCTTTCCCTGGTCCCCGAGGAGCCTCAGGATCCCACCTTGGGTGGATGCGACCTTCCCCCCCCACCCGGTAACAGCAGGAGGACATCCAGCAGCCACCACACACGCCTCCTGCACCGCGCAACTGCGCCGCATGCAGGCC
>NW_009646934.1:1048088-1052077 GCF_000708025.1 Charadrius vociferus | reverse complement strand
CCCCCCCCCTTAATATTTGGTAACTTTGGGTCAGAGGCGCAGTGTGGTCGGCAGCGCGCAGCCTGCAGAAGGGCTGCTTTATTTAGCATTTAGGAGCAGGGCTCGGCCCTTGGGATGGAGCGGGAGGGGCCTCTTTGGGTAGGGGACAACACTCTTTGGGTAGGGGACAACACTCATATTATTATTATTTTTTTCCTTTTTTCAAATTGTTTTTTTTTTTTTTTTTTTTTGCCAGCGCAGTGGGGAAGGTTCGATCTCGCTTTTTTTTTTTTTTTTTAAACTTTGATGATTAGTCCGGAGCGGCTCTACATCCTGCAAAGGGGTTGTTGTCATTGTTGGTAGTGGGGTGTGTGTGTGTGTGTGTGTGTATATAGAGAATTTAATATTGCAAAAATGCTGCGGGAATGCAGTAGTCCCTGCAAGAGCGGGCTGGGATGTTTCGGGAGTTGTTGCTCCGGCCATTCATTGTGGAAATAGATGCGCATGTGTCAGCGCCTGACCGCACAGATGCAGCTTTTTTGGAGCTTCTTTTCAGCGTTGGGGTTGGCTCTTGCAGCTGCCTCTCCTTGCGCTCTGCAGCCCTCACGCGTACGGGGGACTCGGGGGGCGAGAGGCGGTGCACGGCCTGGTGGGAGGGCGGTTCCCAAACTGGGATTGGAGCGTTTTGTTGTTGTTTTGGTGTTTGTTTTGGTGTTGTTTTTTTGGTTTTTTTTTTTTTTTTTTAAAAACCCACCAAGACATCTGTGAAGTCAGTGGCCTTCCACTGTGAGCCTCGCTGGGAGGACAGGGGAAGGAGGTGCTTTTGCAGCTCTTGCCACGCAGTTTTCCTTTGTAAGAAAAATGTAAAGTTGTTGTATAATTTATTCCTAATTTGGGTTTGCTGCAGTCATCTTTTCCAGCCAAGCAGAGAATTGTAAAAGTTTCCAATAGAAAGAGCCAAGGAAGTTTGATAATGCAGAATTGAACCGAATGATACCCACTGCATGCCGCCGCTCGCCGGAGGGTCCCTGCGCGACCCGCAGAGGGGCAGGGGCTGGGCGGGGGGGCAGCCCCTTCCCGGGGGTCCCCAGAAGCTCTCGGGGTGGGAAAGCCTGCCGGTGCGGAGCTGGTGGCGGGCCGGGACCCACGGTGGCGGCCCTGCAGCCCACCCTCCCAGGGTACCGCTTCGCCCCTACGCTCGCCAGCGGTGGCCTTGTCCGTCCTTCCTGGTACCAGGAAAATGGGAAAATACAAGTAGCCAACCCACAAAACACGATCTCAATGAATGGCATCATTCTCCAATCCGTTTTCCGTCCATCTCACGCTCTGCAATACCAGCGTCTAAATTTGAATTCCTGACACAGATAAGTTTTCCGAGTTCAGCTGTTCGGGCTGAGGTTTTGCTTGGGAAGGGGTTTCAGCTCTGGGGTTTGCAGCAGAGGTATCGTTCTTCAGGATGAATTAAGGGAGGCATAATCTGCATTTCAGGATCAGCTTTCACGTGTTGCACAGGAGGTTCCTCGTCGGCTTGCTAAAATACTGCACGGAGCCTCAGCCAGCTGCTGAGCTGCAGAGCCCTCTTCCTACTTTGAATCGTTTCCAAAGTTGTTCTGAGAATTTGCCAGAGATTAATTTTTTTTTAATGCCGCTTGTCAGGGGGACAGTAAAAGGGAGGGTTGTTCTCTGATAAGACTCACTCCCTGCAAGGGATCTCCCCTAGTAAAGAAGGCAGAACCGCTCCTCACGCCATACCTGTGCCACGCACAGGTAAAACTCTCCCTGGAGTTTGCAAGTGATGGTTTCATTCTGGTCCCATCCGTAGCGGGAATCAGCAGATGCTGTCGGCATCGCGCCCGCAGCACGCCGCCGCGTTACCTGTGCCCTCATGGGCTCCCTGAGACTTTGCGGTCAACGAAATACAGATCAAGTCAGAAAGACACCGCTGGGTCCGTGCTCATTTCTACCTCTTTTAAGTTGTCAAATGATATTTTTATTTATTTATTTATTTATTTAAAGTTGCTAAATGGTATTTTTATGGTTAGTCTGTAGAAAATAAGTTTTCCCCCAGCACAGCAGCAGGTCCCTGCGGTCCATTTCTCACCTTCAGAGAGGATTCTGCTCTGGACAAGTGGGACTTGATGTTGATGGTAGCTCAGAAGTTGTTGAATCGTTGCCCAAATGTGGCACATTTGGCTGTCATGACTAATAGGATATTATTCTGGAAGAAAAAAAAAAAGAAAATGCGGAAGTCCGTATTAATTACAAGCTAAACACAGTTTGAGGCTATAAATCTGAACTCTCGTGACAGCAGATACATTCAAGAGTCTTCAAAATTCATTGTAATGGGGGAATTACTCACTCACGAAGCCCACATCAGAGAAGCAACCTGCAAAGATGCAAATTTCGCCATTGAAATAAGAAAAGGGAAGGGGGAGCGGTTCCCGTTAGAGCACTAATTCATCAGCAGTACATTGAAATGAGGTACATTTAACTACTAAATATTCCCATCCGTTAATCTCATTCCTAATTCTCAGACTTTGTTGTTTCAAATACATTTTTTTTCTGCTGTCGCTGAAATGGGATACAGAGATTATGAGAACCACGGCCCACGTGATGCTGGCTGAACGTCTACCCTATGGACTTTGACCAAAGGCCCCGCACCTATTCAACATACTACATTTTATGTAAAATGCTCTTTTTTTTTTTTTTTTCCCCCAGCTAAAAGGCTCAGGGGATTTGCCCAGTTATGTTTTAAAACTTTCCTCTGAAGAGTCTTCAACTCTTTTTTTTAAAAAAAAAAAAAAACAACCCAAATAATAAAACATCCTAGGTAGGTGGAGGTTTTTGCTAGTATAAAATTAACCCGTCAGCAGCGCGAGGCTGCCGGTGGTTGTGCAATGTGCAGTTTGCCTCGTCAGCACCACCTCAGCTTCTCGCCACGGACACCCTCCCGCGACACCGGTGCGTGGCGAGGGCAGGGCACGGTCGGCGAGGCGCAGGTCTGGCAGGACCAGGGCCGGCCGCAAACACCGCCTGGTGCAGGTCAAGTCCTTGGTTTATTTTCTTTTTCTTATTTTTTTTTTTTTGGAGACCGCGTGGAATTGCTGTTTCGCCCCGCCGCGTGTGCTGTCCGCTCTGCGGGACCGCTTCTGCGCCGCAGGTGCCTCCCCGTGTGCTTTGGGTTAGGATGGGTCAACTGTTTATCAGTGAGGTTTAAAAGTCTCATGCAATGGAGGAGTTAACCAGCGCGGGAAGAAAGAAAAGCAGCCGGTTGGGGTGGAAGGTGTTGGGCTAGAAACGACGCCTGGCATAATCATAGAATCATAGGATGGTTTAGGTTGGAAGGGACCTTGAAAAGGGACCTTGCGTGTCCCCCTGCCTCGCGTTGCGGAGGCGTTTGCATGCACCGCTGTGGGGCTGCGTGGGAAAAAAGCCCTCACAGCCTTTGTGCCCAAACTGGGGCTGCAAAAACCAGTGGGCATTCACAGGGCGCTCCGTCCCCCTGTCCCGACAGCCAGCAGCATGCCGGTGAGGGCAGCAGCTCGCCGGTGCTCGGCAGGGACAGGAAAAACACAAGCGTTTAAAAGCTCAAACTATAGAAGTAATTATAGCAATAAAAGTTGCAGGGAAAAAGGAGTGGAGATCTGTTGTCTCCTCCCTGAAAAAAGTTCAGGTTTCTCACTGCCGCAGTACGTGTTTCTCGTTTGTTACTTTAGTCGCCCCCAAAAAATGGAGCTTCCTTTGGGGTGAATTCCCTCCCATGACACATACTGCTAAGGTGAAGCAAACGATGCTCAATTAAAACCACAGGAGTAATTCACTGAGATGAGACGCTTCATTCCTGCAAGAGTACTGGCATTAAGGGGCACACAATTACCTCCGAAGTCGCATGGCAGATTTGCAAATTCTGTGGACTGTGGTTGCAGATGTACAAGATGACTAAAAAGTTGGTTTTTTTTTCTCCAACCAGTACGTGTATTTGATGTCACTTGTCCATTTTCTCTTGCTGA
>NW_009646934.1:1034692-1048070 GCF_000708025.1 Charadrius vociferus | reverse complement strand
TTGAAGCCTCTCAGAAACCGATTTAAAACCACCACCTCTGAAACAAGCTCCGATCCCTTTTTTAAGTTGGAAAAAGAAAAATAGCGTGGGAGCTTGGGTAGCGTAGGAGCGGGAACACACTTGCAGCCCTCCCCTGTGCACGCCCGGTGCCTGTTCCCCCACCGCGGGGGCACGCTGGCCATTCCCACCCCTTTCCCCTGGGGGTTCCCTGCCTTCGCTCCATGAACTTGCATTTCTGACCCTCATCCTGCCCAGGGCTCTCCTCCCGCTCCCGAGGCAAAGCTCCGCATCTCTGTTCCCGTCCCGCGGGGAGCTGAAGCGCCCGTCGGGCTGCCCCGCGCTGGGGCTGGGCAGGTCACGGCATCCCGCTGGCACCACCGCTAATTCCGAGTAAGGGAAAAGGGGAGAAACCGGAGCACACAGGTGACCCTTGCTGTGGTCCTTCACGTTTTTGGGGGGGACGACACACACGACACGATCGGTGCATTGTACGAGTTGGCAGTGTGGCCACCAGCAGCGTCGTTGTAGAAAGCGTTGAGTCAGTCTCCGGTGGCCGGATAAGTCGCAGGACTCTTCTTTTAATTTTAGACATAGCCAGAGCTATAATTAAAAAAAAAAAAAAAAAAAAAGGTTTCATTACCTGTAGAATTACTCAGCTGCCGTCCTTAGGGCCTGTCTGGGAAGGGCTGAAGGGATCGGTATTATTGGCGGGAGCGATGTTAGCAGGAACGCAGACGCCGGGCCCTGGAGCGGTGCCGCGCTGGATATTGTGCTGTGTGGTGGCGAAGCGGTGAAGGCCATTCAGTGCAATTTCCATATCGACTCATTGTGCAAAACGGTCCTTTTTATGGCTTTTTGTCTTCCAAATCCACAATATTCTTCATGTTGACAAGCGCAAATACAGAAGTGCCTTTTGCTCAGTGATCCTGGCTCAGTGAAAAGCAATTTGGAGAGGAGAAGCCCGAGACTCGCACTTGTAGGGCCTTCTCCTGCCTCAAAGCTAAAATTAAAGCTAGCCTTCCTTTTCAGCTAGAAATCATAGAATCATAGAATGGTTTAGGTTGGAAGGGACCTCGAAGATCATCGAGTTCCAACCCCCTGCCCTGGGCAGGGACACCTCCCACCAGCCCAGGTTGCTCCAAGCCCCGTCCAACCTGGCCTTGAACACCTCCAGGGATGGGGCAGCCACAGCTTCTTGGGGCAACCTGCCCCAGGGGCTCACCGCCATCATGGGGAAACATTTCTTCCTCATATCTCATCTAAATCTCCCCTCTTCCAGTGTGAAGCCATTCCCCCTCATCCTATCACTCCATGCCCCAGTAAAAAGTCCCTCCCCAGCTCTCCTGTAGCCCCTTTAGGCACTGGAAGGCAGCAATAAGATCTCCCCGGAGCCTTCTCTTCTCCAGGCTGACCAGCCCCAACTCTCTCAGCCTCTCAAATCCCAAACCCCCAGTTGATGTCTCAGAAGGTTCGCCCCACCGTGGCAGTCTCTGGGGTGCTAAAGCACTTCTGAGTCATCCTGACTTTGGAGATGCTGCAGGCAGATGCTGAACATCCTTCATGGGAGCTCCGAAGAGCCACTGGGGCATCTGGGTCTGCTGCTGCGAGCAAAGCTGCGGCTGAGCAGCGCTCTGGGTTTGCATCCCGTACTCCAGCGAGGATTCGTGGGAGCGCGGGAGGAGCAGTGTCCGAGTGTGTCAGGAGGGCGGTTTGGGGTAGGAGCCACGGCCATGGCTTAGGAGGGTGCTGCAGGCAGCGGAGCGGCGCAGAGCGTTGTGCGCGCAGCTGGAGGGAGCAGCCTCTGCAGCTGAGATAGTTTCATATTTTTAAGGAAGATTGCAGAGAAAGAAAGCATTTATTTTATTCCCCCCCCCCGCCTTTGAGCAGGAAAACTTCACCGAGCAGAGCTGATCCAGTTTCTTGCTCCGGCTGTTTTGTTAGCCTACTTAGCCGGCAATTTTATAATCGAGGGTAGGTTTTCCTAGGCTGCACCCAAGCAGATCAGAAATCATTAGAACTGAAGCCCAAGCAGCATCCACTTCTACTGCACTCAGATGAAACCACTGGGAAAAAAAACAACCAACAACAAAAAACCAACCCAGCAGAAGTTGCAGATGAGATGCCAAAGATAAAGCAGCAACAGAAAATAAGTGCAGGAGTCAACGCTTCACTGTGTCTGCAGTAAGAGGCCTTTAATGAAGGCTGAATCAGCATAGACTTGGTAGCTGCTTTTGAAGGAGAATCTTTTTCTAAACAAAAATGTGTAATTGCACTCGGTGAAACAATGCTTATCAGCGCCAAATGGCCTCGGAGCATCATCTGGCTCTTCTTCAGTGCAAGTCCCAGGCAACGTGGTTTTGCACTTATTTTCATCCTGCAACAGGGGCTCATCCTGAAGTTCCCCAGTTGTGTGTTTTCAGCAGGGTTTGACACTCGAGCAACAAGTTACATTTTAAAATTACAGCTTCGCTCCGTGTTATCATTCCTCTTAAGAATGTTTATTGCTTCTCCAGTAGTTCAAGGTCAGATATAGAAAATGACTCAAAAGCCTTTTGTTGTTCTGACAGCTCTCAAGTAATGGAAGTCCCCATCTGGCAAAGACAGACTTCCCCCCAAAAAAAAGAGAGAGGGAATTTTGAAGGCAAACGCTGCATTGATTACTGGGTTTCTTTCCCTGAACTCACTCCATCGTATCTGCCCTCATCAGCTCTCAGCATCTCCCGTCCCGTCCGCAGCAGCCCCGGTGAGAGCCCGCTAGACTTGCAGGCTCGCGCAAGTACTCGCACGTAGGAGGTGAAGCGTTCGCTTAAAAACCAGGGCACGGGAGATGAGAAGGTCCTTTTGGCAGCGGCTCCGCGCGGAGGGTTTGCGCAGCGCCCGGCGCTGCCCTTGGCACCGACTCCTTCTTCCCGGGGCGCTTCTCCAGCGCTGGCAGCCGGCAGCCCTGCAGAGGCACACTTTCCAGCTTTGATTTCGACACAGCCCCTTTCTTCCTAGGCCTGCTTTAATTGCCTGCAATTAGGGTCTCCAGTGCTGCAAAAGTATGAAGAAATAAAACCAAGTTTGGCGTTGTAAGGCCTGGAATTGATTTCTGCGCTCAAACAGCTGATGCGATGGCCTTCTAAAAAGGCAGCATCAGCCTGCCGTCGGGGCGGTGATGCGGGCGACTGCCCGGGGATTAAAGCGCGGATACGTGATGTTGGTTGTAGCTTCATGCAAGGAGCGGGACACCGGTAGGAGCTGGGAGCAGCTCTCCCCTTCTGCCAGTTAGATGAGGGAAAAGACGGGGGACTTTACACCCTCCCGTCAAAGTGCCACCTCCCCTTAGGGCAAAGCTGCTTAGAAAAATCTTAGAAAGTAGATTTTTCTAAGCGCTGAACCTCAGCGCTTCGCAACAACGCCTCAGCAGAAGCCCAAGCCAGAGCACGGGGCTTTTGGCAGCCCTGAAGGTGCCATAGGTCGCCCCAACCCCTGCACAGGAGGGACAGGGCACAGCCAGGGGGGCTCTGCGCGGTCGGGGGCGTGCAGGGCTCTGAGCCCCGTTTCCCAACCCCACGCGAGTTTCGGAGCAGTTTTCATCCCAAGCTTGACCACAACTGAAGTTCTGGACATGGAGATGTAGACTTAACCTGCAGTCCCCTCTTACGGGTTTGCGTCTCTGGATTGAAGGATGCTGATGGTTAATGCAGAAGCTCACTCCCAAGCGGACCTCAGTACTTAACCGTACTAATTAAATGTTTTCAAAAACCGCAAGATTGACCTTCGCTGCATGCCCACAGATTTTTCTCTCATTTAACAAGCGCAGGGCTGACAGAGCAGCCTATTAAAGGAGAAGAAAGGCAATGCTCTGGAGACTGTTGTTTTTCAACCTGTTCCAAAGTGTTTTCTGCTTTTTAACTATAAGAGATGGAACCCATAATCCCCTAATAACCGACCAGGAGAAACCAGGCTGGAGACAAAGAGTGCTTGGCTCAAATAAAGCACAAAGTCTGAGAAAACAGTGAACATACTTAAAACTGAAGTTTAGGCAGACACCTATGGAATAAGCCACGACAGCCATTATATATACAGGTACTTGTGTAACCACAGAGCCGTTCTGCGTAGCACAGTTGTCCTTTGGGAGATACCCTTTGGAAAAAAACCTAAGGCAATTAACATAGACTCTGACTTCCTTACTTTTGCCAAGGACACCAGTAATTTGCTCGTTGCTAATAAAGCTCGGAGCATCTCTACGGGGAGAACTTGAATTCCTGCCAAGGAATCAGTTTTACAGATGAACTGAAAGAGCGGATCGGTGCGGTGCACCGCGTGAAGGGACAGCACAAACCATTCCCCCCTCCCAGAGCAGCATCTCAACTGGAGGGAGAGCCCGAAATAGTCCCTGGCAGCTGGGGAGGGCGACACAGACGCTGCATTCAAAGACGATTAGTAGTAAGTTGTTCTCTGGAGACAAGAAGGGCTGAATTGGTGGCTGGCACCTTTTTAGGCAGAGAGAAGGACCTCAGCGCTCGCACCTCTCCAGGGTGACAGTGCGGAGACGTGTCCTTGCTGGAAGCCACCTGAGCCAGGCAGCGCAGCAAGCTCGCTTCCACGCAGCGCGGCTCCGGTTTCATTCATGTCATTAGGCAGCTTCCTTTACAGCTAAGCATGTGATTATTTATTTATTTATTACGTTTTTTTTTTTGTTTTGTTTTTTTTTTAAATTATTTTTCCCCTTTTTTCTTCCCCTCAAAAACATTTGGTACTTCCCCCGCAAGAAATCAGCAGCTTTATGTCTGATAAGAGGCTGGAACAGCTTCCTGCAATAGGAGAGCATTCCTCCTCTCGCTCTTCCTGCGCCGGCCGCAGAACAATGCCAGCGCTTCCAGCGCCAACAACCCTTTACTGTACCGCGTAGCGCACTCGCTTAGGGCCCATCCTGTGCGAGCATCTCCCCGGCCAGCACCTCCTGTAACGGGGAGGGAGAGAGAGGGGAGGGGGGGGGAGATGGGATGATGACTTTTTTTTCCAGGAGCTTGCTTGAAAAAGGCATTGCCGCAGCTGAAACGCAAGGAGCAATCTGGAGGATTGAATCAGAGCCGATGGGGTGCAGCTGTAGCCAAGCAGGGCCCTCATTTGGACCAGTGGGCCCTAAGGAATTAATTATTATTTTTCTTTCCCCTCAAAAGAGGAGCTAAATAGGATTTTTCTTTTTTTTCATGCTCTGATCTTGTAACTGCTTGCGCATGTGCTAAACTTGGAGCGTATGAGCCCTTCTGCAGGAGTGAGTGGGACTGAATGTGCTCGGGGTTGAGCACACACATAAGAATTTACAAGGTTGGGGATGTATTTTGTCCTGGTTGCTAAGTAGGATGGACGTTATGGATCTGCATAGATGATTTGTGCTCCCCTGCGCTCTCTTGGCTTCTTTCTTTCCCCATTTCTGCTTATCTGTTCTTGCAACTTAGAAAGCAGTATTGTATTTGCGAGTGTGTGTGTGTATAACTGAGACTACAGGCTTGAACCTCGCACGGGGAGTTCTATGGAGGCTTTGACAGAAAGGCTTATAAAGGGAGTTTTGTATTTCCAGCTCCTGCTGTAGAAGGCTGGGTGGAGAGACGTAACCCGACGGGGTTTGATCCACGTGGACGTACGCGGTTAGAAAAAAATCTGCCCAGTTGTGTCAGAGACACTTTACTGGGGAAAAAAAAGGACAAGCCTTGCCATCTTCTGCCCCAGTACCGTGCCGTAATGCGCTGCTGCTTCAAGGTGTTTTCCACACTGACATAAAATTGAACGATAAATACTGGGGAAAGTCTTTTGTTCTTTATGTACTGCTCGCTTCACTTTATTATATGGCATAGAAGCAAGCGTCTGCTCTTAGCAGGTGTCTGGAAGGAGAGCTGGAAGTTCATTGCTGTCTGACCTCTGGCTGAAATCTATTTGAACTGCAAAGAGGTTCCCTGGGAGCCCCGAGAGCTGCGCTGCGTCCTGCAGACCTCCACGTGAAGGGCTTTGGGCTTCCCGAGCCGCCTCCTGTGCTCAAAGAGACGTTGCCAAAGTGGTTGCAGGACCGAGACTTTGATGTTCGTGGTTGGACAGACTCGTGGCTGCCACGGCGGCGGTGGCGGAGGAGCAGCTCCGGTTCTCACCCGTCTCTGCCGCCGGCGGGTTTTTGGGGCAGCCGCTGTTGTTGCAGTTCTTCTCCTGCTGCCTCCTGTCCTGCTCCGTGTTGGGGTAGTGCCCAAAGTTGCGGTGCTGGAGACCTGGGTGGGTGCCGGGGCACTGGGGGGACGTGGGTTTGGCTCTCCTGCGGTTGCCCGTGGCTTCTCACTGTGAATAGGGTTACTGTGTGTTTTTAAAGTAGGACCTACACATTTGGTGGGAGGCATTGCCAGCAGAGGGAGCATGAGTTAGTTCCTCCCATCTACGCTGTCCCGAACCGGCAAATACCATCTATAGTAATTTAGGTACAACAATAAGCAAATAAGTTCTTAAATGAAAAAAAGAGTAGAAAAAAAAAGCTGTCAAACAGGGTAGCGCAAATGCAGATCGAAGTCTTGACCATGTTGGAAACTTAATCACAATATTTGGCCGAACCTTTACAAAAATTCCCGGTGCCAAGATGTTAAGCAAGGGAGCGCATCCTCTCCTTCCCTGCCAGTGCTGTGGGTGCCACCGTTGCCTTCTAATGCAGGAAAACCTCCGGGCGAGATTGCCACCGGATTTCTAATCAACTCGTCTGTTTGGCATGAGCCGCAAGTGGAAGATGGAGCGTGAGCAGCATTTCACTGGGAAGAAAATGAGGCGTTGATTTGAAATTCTTCCGAGTGTTATTTGCACCGCAGAAGAGGAAAGTGGCCCTAAAATTATCTTCAGTTCAACACTCTTCGTTGAAACAAACAGTTGCCAGCTGCCAAGCGGAACAGCACAACTTGGGGACGGAAGAGAAGTAATTGAGTCCAGAGGTGTCTTGTACAACTTTGGCACTATTTATTAAAGCTTTTCATCCCAGAGGTGCTATTTTCTCCTGAGGAGCACAGCAGATACTGGACCACATGGATTACCGTAGCCCTCCTGTCCATCGGGGACCTTCTGCAGAGGGTGAGGATACGCGCTAATGAATGGCTTGGCGCATTCCTCCATTTCTGTGGATGTTCCCATTTGGCTGTAAAAGTTATGGCTGAGAAATGGGGTGAACCCTGTGGCTGGGTACCACGGGACGGACACTTGCCGCGGCTATTGCAAAGGCCGAGACAGCAGTCTGGCACAGCCTCTACGGGCACGTTCCTGCTCAGCCCGGCACTTCATACAGCCCTGATACGAACGTGTGCTCCCGGTAAGCACGTGCTTAAATGTGAGCACCATCGAGACGTAAGAACCTTCATAGCTGGAGCCACAAGCCTGAATCGAGCTTTTGAGTCTGCAGCGCAGCAGAAATCAGCAAGCGGGTGGAAATGTCACCTTCGTTTTCCAAAGTGATTTGCATTTCCCCGGGCTGGCAGCGCATCTCACAGCTCCAAGAGGCCCTGGCTCCGAAAGCGGGGTGCCGGCACTGCCGGGGCGGCTGCCCCTCGCCCGTGGACTCATCGCCCCTCGGAATCCGGGCAGCTGAGGCAGATGCAGAAGCCAATTGTTTTGGTTTTTTGGTTTTTTTTTTCAGGGGATGCGAAGCTCTGCTGCGGGGTCCTCGCTCCACCAGTGATGCTGCTTTAAAACCACCGTGCAGGATCCACTGGGAGGCAATCCCAGCCGCACCGAGTGCGGTTAAAAAAAAACCTGAAAAGCCAAATTGAAACTGGAGGGAGACCTTGGGGGAAAAGGCAGTCTGATGGAGAGGGCATCCTTGTCGCCTCCCAGCAGCCAGGCCTGAGAAAGTTGGGGTCTGAGGCTCCGCAGAGCAGTGGGGAAAGGAGGTGGATGCTCTTTTAGTGTGTCGAGTTTTCCAGGGAGCGGCGGGTTTGGGAAGCGTAGAAGTGTTTGTAGCTGGGTTGGGGCTGGTGCATTTAAGGCAAATCCTGCTCCCATCGTGGCTGAGGCGGACACGGCGCCTGCTTTTGTGCTGAATGTAGGAGACATGCTGCTGCCAGCTAGATATCCGTATGGGGGCTGGTCAGAGCCCCGTAGCTGCATGTGGTCATGCACTGTGGCGTTTTGAGGTGAAATCTTGGTGGATAAGGGGAAGTTAAAAAAACCCAAGTGGAGTACTTTGAGCACCCTGGTCCGGTGGGAGGTGTCCCTGCCCACAGCAGGGGGGTTGAAACTGGATGATCTTTAAGGTCCCTTCCAACTCTAACCGTGCTGTGATTCTACCGGGAGTGATGCCCAGCTCGCGGGAGAACCCGCAGCATCCCCGCTCACACGTTGGCCGTGGGACCTTCAGCCCCTCATCCCGGGGGCTGCGTCGCGTGGCAGCACCCACCAGCACGGCAGAGCCTGCCCGTCCCTTGGGCGGCGTTTTAGGGTTCTGCCGCTGCATGGAGGAGCAGAGCCCACCCTGCAGGGAGCACGAAGCTTATCCGAAAGGCTCGGGTAAGCCTTGCACGCCACGATGCATGAACATTTGGAAAGCACTTCGCCCTCCCGCCTGCAGCACTGGGCTTCGGCTGCCTGTGGGCACTGGAGGCGTCCGTCCTCCTGCCCCCGCGCATCCCCCCGCCGGGCACGGGCAGTGCCCACCTCCTCCGGCACCGCCGGCAGGTGCTCTTGGCAGGGAGAAAACAGAAATGAAGGTAGCGGCAGTGAAAGCAGCCTCGTCCTCCAAATCCTCCTGCACAAAAGCCCTTTTGTTCCCCGGGTGAATTCCAAGAGCTTTTCTCCAGTTTTGATTCCAGCAAACTCCCACTGCAAGCGGGCAGCCGAGGGCTTGAAAACAAAGCAGCAACTAAACCAAAAGTCCCTCATAAAATATCCCCACGAGGGCTGGGAGGCTCTTGACAAACAGCTTCCCCGGCCTGCAATTCCTGTGGATTTCCTAATTTGAGATAAGCAGCAAAGAAAACAGGCTCTGGGATGGGGAGGCAGCGGAGCCAGCGGACCTTGGCAGAGGGGAAATACGGGCTTGATTTATAGTGTCCTGGTGACTGGAGGGAGTGACTGCCCCTGCCGCTCGCCTCCCCGGAGCTCCGCTGCTGTGATTTCTCATGATAATGGGGGCAAGGGGAGAGGCCACAAGGCTCCCGACGGCCTCTGTTGCTCCACGGAGTCTCTGCCACCATCGCGTCTTTCCCAGAGCGACGGGAGGATGCAGCTGCCCGAGCGCCGGAGATGCAGGAGCCCCGCGAGGGATGTGACCCGCTCCAGCGCCCACAAGGAGCAGAAAACAAAGTCCTTTTTGGCATCGCTTTGACCCCAGTCAGATGTCCCCAAGCTTTTGGCTCTCGCAGCCTCACGTCGGGCAGCCGTGAGTGATTTGCAGGATTTGAGGGTATTTGAGATGGCGTGACGGGAGGAGAGGAGTGGGAGTGGGTTCTCTCTGTGGGTGATGAGGAAGGCTTGGGCGCACCCGTGAAATTAAGTTGGTGGGTGGAAAAACAGTTTGGCAAAGCAAGGTGAGAAGAAGGAGGAGGCTTTGGTCCCTACATGACTTCCGTCAGACTATTGGAGATGGGGCATGAGCAGGCAAACTGTCGAATTTTGCATTTTGTGGTTTTGTGCGTGTGCCTCTACGACCATCTCTGGAGGATCCAACATGTCCCGAGCATCAAGACACAGACAGCTTCAGCCTTGGCATGGGCACGTGTCTCCTTGGAGCTAAAGGGTATCACAGAAGTCTCGCAAACCTTTTGGAGGTTGGTGGTGCTCTGCCATCCTTGGCTGGAGCCACCTCAGTGGGTTTGGGCTAATTCTTTCCGGTGCCAAGGGGAACGGGACGGTGGTGGAGCCTGTGCTGCCTTGTGCCCCCCGAGCAATGTGGGCAGCATCCTTGGGCAGCTGCCAACATCCTCATCCATGGAAGTCCTTTGCTTTGGTGGGTGTGAGTCAGAGCCCAAAGCAACAGAGGTGTTTTTGTCTTGATTGATGATTGCAGCACACCTGCAGGCTAGGCAGAGAGGGGACACGCACACAAACAAGGCTTGTGCAACTTCGGGAGTTTGACTCGATGATCCTTATGGGTCCCTTCCAGCTTGAGAGATTCTGTGATTCTATGATTAATTTGCCTTTGGCCATGGACAGGGTTGTTAGAGCTGAAACTGGAGGACGTGCATCCCAGTGCCCGGTCCCTTCCACCCCCCACCGCCTCCCCTCTTCATGCGATGGGTCACCATGCAGCGCCCGTCCCTGACAGAGCATCTCTCACCTGGGGTGAATCGGCAGAGAACCGCACATTTCCACTTCGCATCCTCCCGGGCGATGCCGGCACCGAGAGGGAAGGTGCTGAGCCCCGGAGAGCCGTGCAGGGTCAGCTCGGGGTGGCCGAGCCCCAGCCCGGGTAGAATTCCCTGACAGCAGATGCTCCCGGCTCTGCCATATCCAGTGCCTTTCCTGCACCGTAATGTTGCCACGGTATGCGCAGAGGTGCTGCTGGTTGGGAGGAGCCGTGCCCTTTCCCCCAGGCCATCGAAGTCGGAGCGGCTGGGTGCACACGCCAGATGAGTTCAGCCAAAGTGTCGTAACAGCGTTTTTAATATTAAAATCTCTTGTGCCCGTATGCTGGAAGCTGTAGGCAGGCAAAACCCTCCTATCTACCATCTCCCACTTACATGAGCACCTGAAGTACGATGGATTTAGGGCTGTTTTGCATTGTGTCTCCTTTCTGAAGAAAAGTCGGCTGCACTGCCTCGACAGTGCAGGATGTCAGTGGAGGGCTCTGTCTTGCCTTGTCATGTCTGCAGATACCGACGTGGTCCTGGCACCAGCTCAACAGGAGCATGATGGGTGGCCCCATGCTTTGCCTGCCATTCCCTCGCTGAGATTGGGAGTGATGCTGCTTCAGGGCTGGGAGGGACATTACCTGGAAAAGCTGTTTGTTGTCACCTCCCCATTTCCTCTGAACTGTTAGTGTCGGAAGGGAGCATGTGGCTGCTCTTTGTTGGTTTGTAAGCATGAAAATGGTCGTGGAAGGTGCTTTTTCATCTCGTGTTGGTATTCATAGAATCATGGAATCATACAATGGTTTGGGTTGGAAGGGACCTTGAAGATCATCGAGTTCCAACCCCCTGCCCTGGGCAGGGACACCTCCCCCCAGCCCAGGTTGCTCCAAGCCCCGTCCAACCTGGCCTTGAACACCTCCAGGGATGGGGCAGCCACAGCTTCTCGGGGCAACCTGCCCCAGGGGCTCACCGCCCTCACAGGGAAACATTTCTTCCTAATATCTCATCTAAATCTCCCCTCTTCCAGTTTGAAGCCATTCCCCCTCGTCCTATCACTCCATGCCCTTGTACAAAGTCCCTCCCCAGCGCGCCTGGAGCCCCTTTAGGCACTGGAAGGCTGCAATAAGGTCTCCCCGGAGCCTTCTCTTCTCCAGGCTGAACCCCCCCAACTCTCCCAGCCTGTCCTCCCAGCAGAGGGGCTCCAGCCCTCCCAGCATCTCCAGGGCCTCCTCTGGCCCTGCTCCAACAGCTCCATGTCTTCTCTATGTTGGGGGCTCCAGGGCTGGAGGCAGTACTCCAGGTGGGGTTGCAAGCAACCACTGGAGCTGGGTGTGGGGAACACATCGGGGCAGACCCCACTTGGGAAGTGAAGTCCAGGGTCCGGGCAATGGAAGGTCCAAGCCAGTGCTAGAGCCCATGAAATAGCTCAACGAAGCGGCAGCAACTTCTGTGGGACACAAAAGATCATCCCAAGCCCTCATACCCTTTCCCTTGCAGCTGCATCTATTAAACCCTCCATGAGATGGACGGTCTTCATCTCAAAACTGGCGTTGGGTGTTAGTGTCCCACAAAAGAAAGTTGCTCCAGCACGTGCTTACCCCAGTGCTCCCTGTGGGCTCCTATGGACTAGAGGTGCAGGGGGGTCAGTTTGGTTTGGTGGGGGATTACAGGAGGGTACGGAATTGGCCAAAAGCTGCATCAGCTCCCTGCCCCCTTCCCAGGGTCCCTGCAGCCCTGCCCTCGGTGCACGTCTCGGCACGGGATCTCATGTCTAATCTCTATCAAAGTGTCTCTTCCGCTTCCCACTCCGAAGCTCTTAACTCTTCTAAAATTTAGAGATGCGCTCTTATCAGAGTGACAAGCAGACTCTCACAACTGAAATGTGCAGATAGATAAGAAGAAATTGCATCCCTCTGGTTTCTGTATTGACATGAACAAACACAGCCGCCCGCAGCCCTTTTGCAGGATGTGTTAAGAGGAAAATGGACAGAGTATGAGAGATTAGCCCCAATCAGGAAATTACCTTCAAAATTGAATTACTGAAATGCAGAGCTTATTGAAAGGCAGGCAAATGGGTTCTGATATTTGCACAGTTTGGTGACATTTCTGTATGTTTCTGCACGGCGGGATCCAGAGATTAGTCTGCTGGAGGCCTTATTGCAAAGCTTTCTGCTTCGCCTTCTTCCAGAGGTTTGTTCCTGTGCCGTCCAGAGCTTCGCCAGCAAAGTGTCTCCTGCCGGAGGCCCATCTTGAGGCAGGCGTGAGGGACTGACCTTGTGGTTTTACCTTGCAGCGAAGCTGAAGAACTTTGTCTCCATTGTGTTTTTGCCCCGGCAGAACTGACCTACGTCAGCCGCCGCCAGTTGGACGCGCCGCTGGCTCTTGCGGTAGAGATGGGTCCTGGGACGCAAATCGCCCTGGTGCGATCCGAGGTGGCATTGCACAACCTGTGCTGTGTGCTCCGTTGGGTGCACCTCGGTCACTCCTTGCAGAAGCCCGGCTGTTTCGGTTCGGGGCCTCTCCCGCGCTGGGTTTATTGCAGGTTGCAGGATTGAGTCAGAAGAGCAAGCTGAGCCCTGCGACAGAGACCCCGGGGCAGGACTGCGAAGGACATTCCTGGTGTTGTAATGTGGGTGCTAACGGGATCGGCAAGTCGTTTGGGATCGGCCAGTACGTGGTCACTGGGTGAACTGTGTTCAGGCCATGGCGTGCCATGCTCTTCTTACCTTTGGGAGCCTTGGGAATTGAAATGGAAGGTGAATGCAGCATCACCTGCTCATGTGTTTTGCCAACAGTTGAAGGTTTCCAACTATATAGGTTTCCAGATGTTGGTTTTCCAGCTGCAGATGCAGGGGCTTTCTGTCTCTGTGTTTTCATTGCTTAGACTGACTTAGAGAAGAGAAAGTGTCCGCCTCTGGGCTGTGGCTCTGAGATCATCTCCTCTTTGCCAAAGCAAATTTGGTAGCACTTGGGGCCAGGTGTTGGTGGCGTTTAAGTCTCTGGGAGGTGTCTTTAGGAGCCGGTTCCCCCTGCTCAGCGCAGCGTGTCTTGGCCACCAGTCAGAGCCAGGAAGGAGAGGCAGAGGG
>NW_009646934.1:1014721-1034668 GCF_000708025.1 Charadrius vociferus | reverse complement strand
ATACAGCCCGCCGGTGTTTCCAGGTTTGGGATGAAATGAGATTTACCTATTTATTTATTTTGGGAGAAAAGCACCAAAAGAAGGAATGGAGAACTAGGAGTTCAGAGGAAATTAGGGCTGTCCTGCGGTATCTCTGTGCCTGGCACAGTGCTTCAGGTGTATCCTGAATCAAGGCCACGCTGGATGCGGCTTGGAGCAACCTGGGCTGGTGGGAGGTGTCCCTGCCCAGGGCAGGGGGGGTTGGAACTGGGTGATCTTCAAGGTCCCTTCAACCTAAACCATTCTGTGATTCTATGATTCTATGATTCCAGTACGTGTTGGCAAAATCCATCACAGCCATAAAGGTGCTCTTGCCTCTCCTGCTTCCCGCCCTGAAATGTGGTTCCTTGTTGGGGGGAAACATCAATTCTTGAGAGGTAAAGGTGTGAGTTGCAGTATGGAGATGGGGCGCGGTGATGGGGCTGGCAGCTGTGATGGCATGCTCAGACCTGGGTGTGCCAATGGCCACCAAATGCGCTGGCAGCTCCATGGCACCAAAACAAGAGGAAGAAAGCCCGGAGCTGGGAGATTCTCAGCCCCACGACCGCGGCAGGCTCGGCTCCCTTCTCCCAAACAGCCCTGAAATGAGTTGTTAAGGAAACAGATTTCAAGATTGTCATTGCCAGGGAGTTATTGCAAAGAAGCACAAGGGAAGACACAGATAAAGGACGTGCAGGAAACGGCCCTGTCCTGCGCAGAGGACATACCATGTTCCTCGTTGGAGCATCTCCATTTGGCTTCAACTGATCCAGTTGCTCCTGGCAGTGATGGAGGAGCAACCACTGGCACTTGGCCACTCTTATTTATCGACAGGGCTAAGGAGACAGCAGCTGAATTATATTTCAAGGAGGCAAATAAAGCACAATATCCACCTCATTTCTTCCCTTGGCCTTTGGTTGAAACTTCAGCCGGTTTTAAGAATCCCTTGCACATTAAATTTTTTTCCTATGGCTTAATGAGGGGTTGGAAAACAGATTTTCAGGCCCCCTTCCACATCATTGGTGCTTGCGTGAACATCTAGCTTTTGATTTTCTCCAGAAACTAGGGCTTGGCTAAAGCTCTGCATTTACAAACTGGGTGGTGGGCACAGCTCAGGCGCTCGCATGCCCTGTCCCTGGCACACTGCTTCAAGTATAGCCCAACTTGGTTTTGTGCAGCTTTACCAAAGGTTGACCGAGACGCACAACCCATCCATGGAGGTAGAAGTGGTGAGAGGACTTCCCTCGCACCTCCCCGTGCCAGCCATCGTCACCAGCACCAGCCTGCCTGTCACCTGCAGTTCTGTCCCAAAGACGTTTAAATTGAAAAGGCATGGTCTGATCCTGTACTTTGCCTGTGGAGCAAAATTCAAAGGCTTTCACGCAGCCAAAGCCTGTGGAGGAAGGCAGTGGTGCTGCAGGAAGCACTGTGGTCACGGCTGTGGAGATGCCACAACAACCCTTGGGAAGGCAAGTGGGGCTGCTTCTGGGAAGTGGCCTCCCGGGGAAATATATTTGTACTACTAAAACCCCTGGAAGTGGCTAGTTCATGAATTTACACCCATCTGTGCTTGTTCTTTTTGACTGAGGACTTGATTTCCATTGCAGCTGGAACGGAGCCAGCTTGTAAAAAGGAGTCCAGGTACGACCCCGGCAGCGTGGCATCTCCCTCAGACCCACTCATTTAAAATATACTTTGTTATCTATGTATATTTTAATTTCGAAGCGCAGCGATTTGGCAGGGAGTCTCAGGCGTCTTTGCTCCGTGACTGTTGTTTAGTCTAGAGGTGGTGAGTGGTTGACTGCGGGGCCACCAGGAACGCACCCGGCCTTCCTGCTCCTCTTACGCTTGGCTGGGGCGTCCCCACTTGTGGGATTCCTCAGTGGAGAGAGCTGGGCAGGATTAAAAGCTTTTCACCTTGAGAACTGGCGAGCAGTGCCAAGCTGTTGCTGGGGCAGATGACTGAGGACCAGAGGAGATGGGCAAGTCCATCACCAGCCCTTGAGCTCTCATGTGTGCTGGAGTATGTCCAGAGAAGGGCAACGGAGCTGGTGAGGGGTCTGGAGCACACGTCTGATGAGGAGCAGCTGAGGGAACTGGAGGTGTTCAGCCTGGAGAAGAGGAGGCTGAGGGGAGACCTTCTCGCTCTCTACAACTACCTGAAAGGAGGGGGTAGTGAGGGTGGGTTGGTCTCTTCTCCCAAGGAACAGGCGATAGGTCAAGAGGAAATGGCCTTAAGTTGCACCAGGGGAGGTTTAGGATGGATATGAGGAAAAATTTTTTCACCCAAAGGGTTATTGAACATTGGAGCAGGCTGCCCAGGGAAGTGGTGGAGTTGCCATCTCTGGAGGTATTTAAAAGATGGGTACACGTGGTGCTGAGGGACATGGTTTCATGGTGGTTTTGGCATCATTAGGTTGATGGTTGGACCTGACTATCTTAAAGGTCCCTTCCAACCTAAACCATTCTATGATTCTATCTACAGCAGCAGTTAGTTATTCCAGGTGACCCTGCTCTGCCCTGGGTACCACAAGCAGCTTTAAGATACCTTGGTGTTCATGTGCCTGGGCCCAGGCATGGTAATGGCCAGAGTTCTCAGTGGTTTGGGTATTTCCACCTGGCCTGCAAGGCTGGAACTTCTCTTTGACAGCATGAAATCTACCATTGCTTGCTGAAATAGGAGCTGGAGCTGCACTGTAGATAAGAGACGCCCTTCCCAGTTGAAGCATGAAGTCTTGAGACTCAAGTCATGAAGTCATGAGAGCTCAAGTTTTTGCATGAAGAATGGTCTCCTGCTGGGCATTTCCAGGGCATCTGGGACAAAAAAAAAAAAAAAAAAGTTAATCTGAATTTCTTGGGTTTGCAAGAACTATGTCGGTTTGGGGTTTGGCACCTAAGCCGTGGCCGCGGGTCCTTTCCCACTGCGAAGTGGGTGCAGTGGCCTTTCGGACGCTGGTTGTGCAGGTGTGTGGTGCAGGGCTCGGTCTGGCAGAGCTCAGAAGGTGCCGGTTCACTCCTGTGCCATGGAAGCACACCGAGCATCTCAGTTTCGCCCTCATTTTAGGGGTGGGGGTTTTGCTTACACAGCTGAGGACAGCTGATAGGGGAAAAGCAGATCATTGGGCTTTCAGTACCTTTCAAGAAATCAAGCAAAAAATCCTTAGGAAAGACAGGAATAGTAAATGCGCCAATTTTAATCTCTTAAAAAAGTGGGAGAAAGAGGCATTTCCCGCCTGTGAAATTTTACCAGCAAATTACATGTTAAAGAGTGTTATTTGAAAGAAAGTGTTGCTACATGGCTATTGAACACAGCTTTAATAATAAATTGTGGTGAAGACAGAACTGGTTAATATCCTTTGAAGGAAATAGGAGCTTTTTGTGGCAAGGAACCATTTACTTTGGATTATATCATACAAAGTTTTTGACTGCAGTGAAAAGTCTGGAGACGGGGGAATGGGATTTTCCTTCAGAAGTACAAGTTTATTTTCTGTTACAGCGTATGTGGGTAGTGAATTCCTGTCTTCCCTTTCTTTATTATCCTCTGTTACGCTTCCTACCCTTCTGCTGTGAAACTTTGAAGTTTCCTTTTTCAATATTGATATTTAACGCTGCCCTAATTGAACGGGGCTAGCAACATTAATCTCTCTGTACGCTCTGTCAGGGCTGGTGGGAAGAGGTTAACGAGCTCGGTGGAAGTTGTATTTTTCTCCCCTCCCACAGGAATTGGGTTTAAGACCTTCACAGGGAAGTATTTAATGTGTTTTCATTAAGGCAGGTTTTCTTTTTCCTATTAAGAATTTTGCTTTCAGACCTCACTTTGTACTCAGCATTGACTTTCTTGGGCTGGTGGAGTCAGTGCCCCCGTGGAAGGCACGCAGGGTGGGAGTCGGGCGCAGGAGTTGCAGGGATGCGGGTACCGGCTTGCGTTACTGCTGTCCTGAGCGGGTCCTGCGCCGAGAAAGCAGAGAGGGTTTTTAAAGGTGGCGACTTCTCTAGCACCAGTCAGTTCAATATTTACTTCCAGTAAATATTACCCTTCCAGTCCCTAAAGGGGCTCCAGGAGAGCTGGGGAGGGACTTTTTCCAAGGGCATGGAGTGATAGGACGAGGAGGAATGGCTTCACACTGGAGGAGGGGAGATTTAGATGAGGTATTAGGAAGAAATGTTTCCCTGTGCGGGCGGTGAGCCCCTGGGGCAGGTTGCCCCGAGAAGCTGTGGCTGCCCCATCCCTGGAGGTGTTCAAGGCCAGGTTGGACGGGGCTTGGAGCAACCTGGGCTGGGGGGAGGTGCCACTGCCCAGGCAGGGGGTGGCACTGGATGGTCTTCAAGGTCGCTTCCAACCCAAACCATTCTATGATTCTATACTGTGGGTTTTTGCTAAAAGAAAGTAGACTTAAGCTTGTGCTTAACGTTAGAGATACCCTGGATGTTTTACTGAATCAGAACTCGGTTCTGGAGATGTCTCTCAGCATCGCTCCAAACCAGTCTGTTTTTTCCCCTCAATTATTCTTAAAACCTGGCTTTTGAGTCAAGTGCTTGTGGAAGTCTCTGTGTGGAAAATTGCAGGGAGAGCTCTCAAATGAGCTTTAGCTTGAAGGCTCAGCGACCAGAAAGCCACCAGTGGCTGTTTACCCAGAAAACTCATGACTATTTGGATGCTGGGGAGCAGATGTACGATCCCATCTGTTGATCAACCAGGACTGTGAACCTTTTGCAGAAGGAGCCGAGTTTAGACTCCATGCTTTGTGTGATGGCTCGTTAGGGCTTTCCTTACCACAAATCCAAAGGAATTGCAGTGAATCCTCTGCACTGATGCTCACTCAGGCTGGTTTGTGCCTTGGAATTGAACCTCCTGGTGTTATTTTGGTGTGTGAGACACCCGGGGCTTCTGCACAGCTTCAGCGTGATGCCCGGTGTCTGCCAGGGGTTGCTGTTGTGCTGCAGCTGCCTCTGAGTTGGGGACTTTGTTAGTCACCTGTTTTTCTCAGATTTGCAGTTTCCAAAAGCTCATTTTCTCCATCAGATAGCGCTGAAATTGGCCAGTGGATTTAAACTTGCCACAAGGGGCACAGACTGTCAAATACACACACGCGGTGATTTTCTTCAGGAAACAAAGCTAAAAATAATAACGGTTCATAAAAACACGATGGAAAATGCTGCTTTTCTGGTGGATGGAACAGGTAACGTCCAATTTTGTGTGTTTTTAAGCTGCCTCCACATTTTCAACTCCTGCACTTTCTCTGCAAACTACAGTTTCGTACAGCGTTGTCTTTGAAAGCCGATGTCTGCTACGGTAAACTGGGGGATTTTGTTTTGACAGCGAGATACTTGCTTGGCAGTTACTATCGAAGAGAACTGATCTTGGGACTTCCAATTTTTTTTTTTTTTTTCCTTTAAAAACAAGCCCTCTGAGCGTCAGTGGTTGCCTTTGGGGAGAAACTCTTGGAAACACGTGTGACCTGGACCCTTGTTTTTTTCGGAGTGGCTACAGAGCCTCAGCTGAGCCCCCCCATCCCTCATGCAGTGGGGAGCTGGGCCGCGGGGCGAGAGGGGGACCCCGGTTCCCGCACCCTGCTGCAGCCAAATCTCCTCTGCAGAGCGGTGCTGACCGCTGCTCCATGCCCCCGCTTTTACGGCAGCGTCACGTTCAGGATCACTAAGACTATGGCAATTCCCGTCTCTAATCCCTTCTCCTGGTGCTGTCGTGAAATCCGCATTTTCTTCTCGCTACCGTCGTTGCGTTCTTCTTTCTTGAAAAGAAACACCCCCCAAGAACGTTAAACTGTGTCTGTGTCTTGGCAACTCGAATACGCGAACAGATTGGGCTTCAAAAAAATGGCAAAGTTTCAAAATATTGTATTCTGTGAAGAAGAGACACGGAAAATAAACTCCCCAAAGTGCAGATTTTATTTCACCAGAAGGCAGGAGGCTTTTAATATTTATTTGGGGTTGGCATTTTGCTACCTAGTTCTTCTGCTGACACCGCTGGTGGACCACAAGAAGATTCAGTGCTGTACAACCTGTTCTGGTTCACGTTCAAATTAGGTGAATTTCCAGTAGGTTCGTTTTCGCCTTCCTAGAGCTGCCTGCGAGCCGGGTCCTGAGGGTCAGGTACAGGACATGGGATTGTGCAAGCAAATCCGCGAAGGGAAAAAAAGAAAAAAAGGAAAGAACAAAGCAAATTTGTGCTTGTTTCTCTTTTGCTTTTGGTTGGTGTGTGAATGCCGTCGCGGCAGTGTGGATGGCGGGACGGTCGGTGTGTAGCTGTACGCCAAGAGGCGGCTGGTGAGTGTTAATAGGAAGAGTTCAGCCCTGGAGCTGGAGAGGCATTTGCTGCCTCCATGGGAAGGTGGCGAATTACTGTGTCTTGATTCCCACGTGCAAAATACGGGTGAAGAGAGAATCACAGAATCTCCTAGCTTGGAAAAGACCTGTAAGACCATCCAGTCCAATCGTTAACCTAACACTGCCAAACCCACCACTAAACCATGTCCCTGAGCACTATATCTACATGACCCTTAAATACCTGCAGGGATGAGGACTCCACCCCTGCCCTGGGTAACTGCGTTCCAATGCCTGATGACCCTTTCAGTAAAGAAATTCTTCCTAATATCCAATCTAAACTTCCCCTGGTGCAACTTGAAGCCATTTCCCCTTTTCTATCCCCTGTTACTTGACAGAAGAGGTCGACTCCCACCTCTCTGCACCCTCCTTTCAGACAGTTGTAGAGAGCGAGACGCTGCTTTTCTTGTGCCCGTGGTTGTCTTGTTTGCTTGAGCTGCGAGAGGATGCAGGCGGGTTTTTGGAGGCAGAGAGGCCGCTGGGATGGCAGACTTTGAAATCACCACACCAATAGGAGGTTTGTTTGCCTGCACTGCGAGACCTGTATTTTTGAGATTCTTTTTTTTTTTATCTAAAACATGACGACGTCAAGAACGCTGTTGCCCATTTGGCAGCCTGTGGGATCCGATGCGCGCTTGACACAGCTTGGGCAAGAAATGGTATCTGGAGCATCTTGCGCAGCGGGGCTTGCTCCTCGCTTGTGCTTTCTAGTGGCCTTCGTAGTACAACCAAGAAAACGAGAAGGAAAAGGGTCAAAGAACAGCTCTGCTAACTGTAGAAATTCCTCCACTTGTTTTTACAACAATTTTTACTTCTTTGCAGACTGGCTTTTACCACTTGGGAAAAATGAGAGCTATTCTTCATGCTTCTGAGTGACCTTGCTGCTTTTATTTTGCCTTTTCTGCGTTAGACTGGAAGCTCCTTGGAGCAGAGACTTTGCTGCTTAACCCCCCCCCCCTTTTGTAAATTTGCAGCTCTGTTGATTTCTAATAACAATAGCGAGTGTGCACAGTGATTTCCAATAAATGCTTTTCCCACGAGGTGTCAGCTGGGTTGTCACAGTCTGTCCCATCCCGGAATGACTCTTTGCCAAAAGGAGCGAGCGCGATCCTGTCTTTTGGAGCAGACAAGGGAAAAAAAAAAAGACGATTAAAGAAAAAAAGCAAGGTTGGCAATCTGAACTGACTAATTGCTTCAAAAAGGTCATTTTAAGTTCTGGGTGCCTGCGCTTTGATGTAGCACCCCTCCGGCACTGGGACGCACAGACATCTATTGACGGGAGTTTGTGTCAAGAGGAAAAACAAACTCAAACATGTATAGGTAAAGTTTGAAAGAGAGCGTTGGGAGGAGAGAGTAAAACTCATGCTTAAAAGACAGACAGTAATTGATATAAATTGTTAGGTTAAAAATGTGTAACGCCTAAATTAGATGCTTGTGCTGTTTTGGGGGGACCAGGGATTTTATTACCCAGCCAAACAGCCAGATGTTTACTTTGGGGTTTTGATGACATGACTTATGTTTTCAGGTTATTTTATCCATGAATTCAAATCCCCGTGCTGAAATGTGGCTGTATGTGTTTAGTCATAAAAAGGTTCTTGTATTTCTCCAGCCTGCCTGGCTCTTGTGTCTGCCGGCTTGGAGCCCCTTTACAGGAGAGCCTGCATTTGAACTGCTTCAGAGCTTGAGCTACATCCAGCTCAGAAAAGCTTGGCTGGTCAGTGTGGACAGAAACAAATGGCTTTGAAGCCTGCAAACTTAATTCTGCTTTATTTTTGCTGGGTTTGCACAACTTTAATGACTGAGAGGTGAAACAGCCATTTAAACAGAATCAGAATCTGGTTCTGGACTTTCAGATTCGATTGTAAAAAGACTTTTAATCCTGCCAGCGTTCACAGTTATGTATCTGGAACGGTTTAAACTCTAAGAAACATTTTAAGGGATCCTACGTGGGTAGGGCTGACGAAGGAGAAATACCTTTCTCTTTGCATTTTCACATGGCCTGCCTGTGCCAGAGCTCTTGCCTGTTTTCTGTACCAAGTTGGCAGCCAGACCTTGCAGGTCTAAATGAAGCGTTACTGAACAAAGGCACTTTATGTTTTGAACTCTGTGCCCTGAGTCTACACCACCAGCCCGGCCGGGCATTTATGTTAAATAAGGTCAACAAATATAGACAAGCTGTGTTTTGCAAATTAAACCAAAACAAAACAACAACAACAAAAAAAGCGCCTTTCTTTAATTCTGCCCCTTTCTTGTTTTGCAGGCAAGAAGAGAAACCCTGGGCTGAAAATTCCTAAAGAAGCATTTGAGCAACCACAGACAAGCTCCACGTAAGTCTGCAAACACTAAGGGAGAATAAAAAGAAAACCACGAACTCCAGCTGCCTTCCAGCCTCCGCGAGCGCCTGCGCTGGCGCGGCCAGGGGCCGGCGGCCGGTCACGGCCAGCACCCGGGGCTCCTGCCTGCAGGTCTGGGACAAGGGGAGGAACACAGGAGGACCACGAGGAAGAAGGGCAGAACGCCTGAGTTAATGTTGGCACCATTAGGGAGGTTAATAACAGCCCTTGAATTTCTCCTGTAGCCCCAGGTGCAAGCAGGGGGTCTCAGCCCATCACTGCCCCTCATGTCTCATGTCTTCGTGATGTGCCCGTGAAAAGGAAAAAGCAGAATGGGCAGCCAGTTTTAACTGATATGGCACTTCTGCCACCCAGTTTGAGTAACATGTATTAACATGCATTTGGTCAAGGCATAAAAACGCGTCCCCTTCCCTCCATACTCGGCCTTCCAGAAGAAAACCTTATGTTTTTAAGACAGTTTGTGCAACTCCAGCCTGCTTGGCCTTCTTTGCTTCCTTGAGGATTGACTTTTATTAGCCTGTTAACCCGTGCTGTATGACTTGGGTAATCATTTACAGTGGGTTTAGACCTTTATGCGCGTTTAATCCATTTTTCATACAGGCTGGCAGAGATTTGGCGCTTGCCACCTGGCTTGCCTTTCCCAGTGAACCTCTCTGGGTTCCTGCACGGGGAAGTTGCACGTGAGAAATGCCAACTGCAGCAGCTTCTTTCCTGACCCCTTTTTGGGGTGACTTTGTGGATCTTGGATGTATCTATTGATCCTGCAAAGGCAGGAGACTGGTGTGACTGCTTGGGGCTGCGAGGGCTGCTGGCCTGGGGGTGTGAGGGGATGGCCCGGGTGGCCACGGGGGTTGTATTTACTCATTGAGGGAAAACTGATCTTCGTAAAGGACATTTCACATCTGTTCCCTTTTCTCTCCTGCAGGCCACCCAGAGATCTAGACTCCAAAGCCTGTATCTCGATTGGTGAGGAGGTAAGACTAGGAGTTATGGTGAGAAGAAGACCTCTGGGGACAGGCGACCATTCCTGGGCTGGCTGCTGTGGTTCTGGCTGCTCGTCCAGGCGGGTTGCTCGTGGGATTGCTTAACTTCAGTCCCCCAAAAAAGGGCAGATTAATAAACACCAGCTATTAAAAAAAAATATAGGCCATTTTTCTTGAAACAGAAAGCAGTTGCTTGATGAAAAGAAGCTAAGAAGAGCCAGCGTGGGGCTTGTGTGAACCCTGACAGCCACCTCCAGCCACCTCCAGCTGACGAGCATCTGGTGTTTGGGCTTCTCCAACAAGGGCTGTCTGTGTGGGACCGATGGCCCCATGGCCAGCTGCAGTGTGACCTAGTGGTCATCACTGCTCTGATGAACATGCCCCCAAACGCTCACCCTTTGCATCCCATGACACCTGAGTCCCCTTCATGTTTTCCACCTTGGAAATTCCTTCCTTGCCTCAATAAGGTGCAGCTAATCCCCTGGAAATAGCGATTATAAAACAAGGGATTGCGAACAGTGGGTTTTACTCTCCTTTGCAGTTCTTTTGCTGATTTAAAGCCTTCATCCAAAGTATTTCCTTTTGCTAATACTAAAGGCTGTCTCCTCCGGAGTCTAACTCAGGGTAGATCTTCCTGTCCTGGAAGCAAATCCTTCTGACAGCATGGAAACCAGTCCACCTGAGTTCTAAAATAAAAAAAAAAAAAAAATAGCAGGGAAAAAACTAAAACTGAGGACAGCTATTTTGATAGGAGAAAATGGCACAGCAGCATTCATAAAAGCACTTTAAAGCTGGGCAATAAATTTATTAGGTGCAAAAGATAGGCCTCGGTGTCAGTGAGTTAATTTATGAAGTGAAATGCTAATCCAATAGTGTTTTATAATGTCTATCTTTGGATGCTTTTCTTTCATTTTGTGTTTTGTATTTTCCCTGGCATGGAGCGAGGGCTGGAAGGTGGAAGGAGTGTGAGATGCCTCTGGAGCAAAATGATGCAGTACCGAGGCAGGGAAAATGCCTGCTGCTAGAGCAAGCGCCTGCTCCAAGAAAATCATTTCTCCCCTGCCGTCCCAGGGATGAGGAAAAGCTCAAGTGCTCCAAAAAGGCTCCATGCATGGAGGCAGAGAGCCCATGTTGGATGGTGCGAAGAGAAATGCACTTGTAAAACCCAGAGCTTGGTCTTTTTTATGGCTGCGGATAGGTGGCTATCTCAGAGGGGCTCCCATGCCATGGCGTGCACTTCCCATAGATCTGTTACCTGTTTCATAGAATCATAGAATGGTTTAGATTGGAAGGGACCTTAAAGATCATCTCGTTCCAACCCCCCTGCCCTGGGCAGGGCCACCTCCCCCCAGCCCAGGTTGCTCCAAGCCCCGTCCAACCTGGCCTTGAACACCTCCAGGGATGGGGCAGCCACAGCTTCTCGGGGCAACCTGCCCCAGGGGATCACCGCCCGCACAGGGAAACATTGCTTCCTCAGATCTCATCTGAATTTCCCCTCTTCCAGTGTGAAGCCATTCCTCCTCGTCCCATCGCTCCCCTCCCTGATCCAGAGTCCCTCCCCAGCTCTCCTGGAGCCCCTTTAGGGACTGGAAGGGGCTCTGAGGTCTCCCCGGAGCCTTCTCTTCTCCAGGCTGAACACCCCCAACGCTCTCAGCCTCTCATAGGAGAAGGGCTCCAGCCCTCACAGCATCTTTGTGGCCCTCCTCTGGACCCGCTCCAGCCAAGTTCCTTTAGGATGTGCTCCCTCTTCTACCCGCCTTCCCACACTCAACCCTGATCCTGAGGGAAAGCCGCTTTCCCTCCTCTCCCTTTAAACTTTGCTGCTAAATTTAAGAGTGGCCTTGAGAGAGTCCAAGTGCTTTTTTGGAGAGGGTCCTGTTGAACAGCGGGAGCAGTGTCAGGCAGTCAGAGATGCTTAAATCTCTGCTGTTAACGCAGAAGTGTTAGTCAGGGCTCCTTTTGCAGGCGGCGTAGCTGCCAGTGAGTGTCCGGGCGCCCGAGCGCACAGTAACGCAGTGTATGGCCCCGCACGCCGGGGCGTCCCCAGCCAGCACATTTCAGGCTGCAGGTTTTTTTTTTTTTTTTTTCTCTCTCTTTTTTCTGCTGTGCCGGCAAAAAGCGGTGTGGGATTATGCACTGTGAATCAGTTCATTATAACCCGCTTCTTTCTGTAGGATGATTGACTGATGTGGTTGTGCGTTCAGCAAACAGAATGGCTGGTTTTAGTAGCAAAGGCATATTTTAAACATCCAAAAATAATAATAACCAAAAAATAGAGCTGCTGCACAATATCGTGGCAGAAAGGAGAAGGGCAGGTTAAAATGCAGGGCTCCAAACAAAGTCGTCCTTTGTGTAAGGCCAGGAGAAAGAGAGATCTCAAATGCTAGACAAAATAAATCCTCCGTGGTTTAAAAATGGGGCACACTCAGATGGTATTTGGCCAATCTACAGGTCTGAAGAAATAAGCTTTTATAGGCCTTAAAAAAAAACAACCCTGGAGAAATTTCCATGATTGTTTGTGGGAGGAGGAGGATGGAAGGAAAAAAAAAAGGAGTAAAACACTGATTCCTACGGGAGAGGCTGCCACGGCATTTTCCATCCCAGCCCTTAGAGGATGAAGAAGCTGGAAGTGCTGGCAGCTAAAGGTGGCCGGGAGGGACACTCAGGTGCGGGCGGTGGTGGGGAGCAAAGGACCGAAGGAGCGGTCCCTTCTGCGCCTGCCCTGCTCGGGATGCTCATCGACACGAGCTCCCTGCTCATGCCGTTATGAGGCATGTCCTTTTCAGAACTCTGCTAAATACTGCACAGGAATTAATCCTCCTGACAGCCCCTGAGGACCATGATTTTTTTTCCAAGCCTCATGAACACAGGGATGGGGATGCACAGAGGTGAATTTATGTGCCAAGCAGGGCTAGATTTTCAGGGCATTTCGCTCCTTGCATAGCACGTACACGCAGCAGCCGCCTTTGCGCTGATGTTTTTTTCCCCCGCAGAACTTTGAGGTGAAAGCCGATGACCTGGAGCCCATCTCCGAGCTGGGACGAGGTGCGTACGGGGTGGTGGAGAAGATGCGGCACATGCCTAGCGGGCAGATCATGGCAGTGAAGGTAGAGTGAGCCTCCCGAGGTGCTTTCTGTTTGTATTGTTGTGTGGGGACACCCTCTGCGCTCTCGTTCATGCCCATTTCTAATCTCGCTTGTTCTGACGCATGCCTTTACTGGGATCGACTTCTTTCCTTATGGAATCCTCTTTCTGTACAAGGGCAAAGGGTGCTGAGGTAGATTTGGACCATTTAACCATGAAAAGGGATGTGTTTTGAAAGTATGGTGCTCAATGTGTTTCCAGCATTGTGGTGCATACAAACATATTGTTCGTCTCTGTCTGCAATATTCCTGTTTTTGCTAGGATTTTACGAGCTGTTTGCCATCAATTTTTAAATACACATCTTTTTTTCTAATGGAGAAATGCCCTCAGATTCAGGACTCTGCACGCTAATTGTAATTGTAAAGAAGAGTGTACTGTAAATGTAATGGCATAAGATAATTTTCTTCAGCTGGGACTTTTTTAGGCTCTTTGGAAAGGGAAATTTTTGTTGGGATTTTCACATTTTGTCTGCTACGCTGGGATCTTGATCCGTGACAGGCTTGTAGGTGCTATTATTAAAAGTTTTCATAACAGCAGTTTAGACTCATAAGCTTGCAGCCTAGGGAAATAGTCACGGGCAAAGTTGTATTTTGAGAAGGACCAATTTTTGCTTGGCTGAATTTTAGCTCAAGTTTCCTTTCAGAATAAGAAAAAAGAAAAAAAAAAAAGATGCAGAGCTGGAAGCTATGAGCAAACTGAAAGAAAAATCTTAGCTCCTCAGTTGTGGATAGACTCCTGTGGACGCTGCGATGTGTCTCAGGGCCTCCGTGCTCTGCATTTAGTCCTCTTGTTTGCTTTGGTGTTCAGTAAACTGCAAAAAACCTCTCTGAGTATGATGGAAGATCTGCAGAGGATATGGCAGGAACGTTCAGGCTATTACTTGCATCTGCGATGCTGAATTTAATTCTGTCACATTACTGACCTCGAGTAGCTTTGGCCAAGGAGCCTGGAATATGTGTGTGACCAGTGTTGGACTGTGTCATGCCCCTTTGTGGTGCTTCCCAGCAGATGATTCTCCAGGTGTTTCACATAAATGACATCTCTTCCCTTGGAGACAGGGAAATGTCCATTTTCCAGTGCCATGGGGAGCACACGGGTTCTGGCTGCTGGGCTGGAGTCCTCTCTTGTGACCAAAGTCTGCTGATGTAAATAGATGTCCACTGCAGCTCTGAAAATCATGGGCTTCCACCAGCCTAGAGTTTGATTTCCTGCTCCTTTCTCCTCTCCCAAGCCACGGTGACTTTTGGCTGATGCAAAACGAGTGGCATTTGCAGGGAAGAGCAAAATCACCTGCAGTTTGGGCTGAGGTGAGAAGATCCCTTCATCCAGCATTGCCTTCGGTGGCACCAGGGTGCTCCTGCTGTGGGTACTGTGCTTGTCATGTGCCTATGACAAAGAGATACGATAGAAGGGTAATACAAAGAGGTGTGATAAAAGGGTAAAGGTGTGATGTCAAGGCACTGCGGCCAGCACAGGTATGGCTGTGGTGAGCCCTCTGCAGCGGCAGCAGTGTGGTACGGAGGTGCTGACAGTCAATGCTAAAATGCTTTGTCTTCCAGCGGATCCGAGCCACAGTGAACAGTCAGGAGCAGAAGAGGTTATTGATGGATCTGGATATCTCCATGAGGACGGTAGATTGCCCCTTCACTGTCACGTTTTATGGGGCGCTTTTCCGAGAGGTATGGCATCCTGGAGATCAGCCGCACTGCCCCTGGGAGAATCCCTCCAATGGCCAGGGGTTTAATCTCCATCTAGACATGGAGACTTGGTACGATGTGGATTTGCTCAATCCCAGCCTAAGGATCTGTCACATACTGTTACTTCTTGGCAAGCGAGGAGGGATGCGGTCCCATGCGAGGAGAATCCGAGGGCAGCCAAGCCCTGGTGCCAGGAATGTGCGAGGCCCTTGTGCCCAGACCCTGGGGCTTGGTGGTGGGTTTGAGTGATGGGGACAACCGACTCACAGCCTGATCCGTTAGTGTTAATATTGTCATGACTTGCAATGAGAAAGCCACATGGAGGAAAAATGTGGAAAGCTCTGAAGAGCAAGATTTATTGAAGAGTTTTGAGCATAGCTCTGCAGAGCTGAACTTTTCCTGGCTGAGCACTTGCAGTGACCTGAGCATGTAGGGAACCTCAGTCCCAGTAACTTTCAGGACTCCTAAATCACTGGGACTCTGCTTTGGGGAAAGACAGCAGAAAATGCACCCTAAATGGTGGTGGACAGCACTTCATTCCAGCTGGGGAGGAGGGAAAGAGAAGGCCCCGTAGAGTTTTATTGGATGAATTTTAAAAGACAGGGAAGAGGCAAACAGGCCAGCAAAAGGCAAGTGCCAAAAAAGACCTTTGCGTGTGAAAGGAAAGGAAAGGATGCTTCATTCCAGTGGGCAGATATTTGCTTTCTTTGTCCTCCAGGGAGACGTTTGGATTTGTATGGAGCTGATGGATACCTCACTGGACAAGTTCTACAAACACGTCATTGACAAAGGCCTGACGATTCCTGAGGACATCTTAGGAAAAATAGCTGTCTCTGTGAGTATTGCCGGGGCAAGGAGGGAGGGGAAAGGGTATTTCTCTTGTAAACCAAGGCCTATGTGACAGTCTCCCTGCTGCATTGGCACCAGGAAGAGCATGGTCCACGGGCCAGCCCACATGAATGTTCTTAGCTGATTTCCAGTATTTCAGCTGAGATGATGTTATATATAAAGCATAAATACCCAAAACGTGCCTGTATACGTAATCGAGAGGCAGCACAGCATTAGATGTGGGGAGGGCCCTGCAGCTCCTTCGCCCTTCTCATCCTATAATTCTATGATAGGATGAGGGGGAATGGCTTCAAACTGGAAGAAGGCAGATTTAGATGAGATATTAGGAAGAAATGTTTCCCTGTGCGGGCGGTGATCCCCTGGGGCAGGTTTCCCCGAGAAGCTGTGGCTGCCCCATCCCTGGAGGTGTTCAAGGCCAGGTTGGACGGGGCTTGGAGCAACCTGGGCTGGGGGGAGGTGCCCCCCAGGGCAGGGGGTTTGAAACTAGATGATCTTTAAGGTCCCTTCCAACCTGAACCATTCTATGACTCTATGATTCAGGTCCTGGTGCCCCTGGGAGATCCCTGGGTACCCACTGCCACCTCAGGCTGCTGTGAGGGTGCAGGACTCGTGGGAGTTGTAGTTCCTTCCCTCTGGTCTGGTGAGGATGGGGCAGGTGAAGCCAGATAGCATTTCCTCCTCATCCTGGTGTTGCCAGCTGTGATTCACTCCAGATTTGTTGTTTCAGATCGTAAAAGCACTAGAACATCTACACAGTAAGCTCTCCGTGATCCACAGAGGTAAGTGCCAGGCACACAGCCGTGACCATGCTGGTGTGTGTGCCCTGCACCGCGTGCTCTCTGCCTCGCAAGGACTGGCCTTGTGGCCAGGCCCAGGGCTCCCAAAATACCTGAGATAAAATGGGCCTTTGACAGCAAGAACATTCCCCAGCATCTCATGACTAGCAAAACCTAGTCAGAGGAAATTTCTGTTGGTTTGCTCTTTAAAAACTGCATGCTGGTCCCCGTGTTTCCCTGAGGGGGAGGAGAAGCGAGCTCCAGCCTGATTGTGCTGGCAAAGAAAGGGCTGATTGCCCCTGGGCTGCATTTCCCTAATGCATGGTCTAAATCCATGGTCTGCATCAACACCTCTGCAAAATTTAAACAGACTTTTTCTTCTGACCTTAGCAGGCTTTGGATCAGGCTTTGCGAAGGCTTCTCCCCTAGCTTGACAGCTCTGCGTTGACATGCAGTGAGAGGTGGCTCCATGCCAGCGTGATGCCTCATGCAGTGATCTAACCATCCCCTTCTGTGAGCTACCCTGAGCACTGGTGGGGCAGGATAGTTTTATACCTAAAATAGCCTCAAGTGAAGTCATGAATACCCTCCTTAAGCTCTTCTGACATTTTCCCCTCTAGAGCATCTCAAAGATGCCATGAACACACTCAGAAAGAAACAAATTTGCAGTGTTGCTGCTTGACACCTTTATTTTTAAAGGGTCATTTTCAATTTGTCATGAGGAGGAAAAAGCCCCCTCTGGAGTGTGTGGCTGCTGGGGAGAGGAGCATCTGAAGCGAACGGAGTTCAGCTCTAGCAGGCAGTCACATTTTGTACATTCTGCATGTGGCTGGGGGTTGAGTTTCTGCCTTCTGTATCATTTACAGTAGGTGGAAAATGCTGCTTGGCTTCTGGATTTCTGTTTACTTGTTTGATTTCCACTGAAAATTGTCTTATTTCAGCATAGTAACAGATGGGTGAGGATCTCAGATACCTGAAGCTTTTGATTGCAAAATGCTGACTAGAGAGCAGATGTTACAGAACTATAAACCGCCCAATACTAATAAGCAGGACTCCAAAGCAGCTTCTGGCCTCCTTCGGATGGTGTTTCAGCTCTTCTGTTTAATAGTTTATCACATGTAGACAGAGGAGTTTCTTGCATGAAGAGACCTCTTATTTCTGGGCGGCAACAGGGAACGGATTGCTCCCTTTGGAGGATGGGTGCTGGGACAAGAGAAAACAGGGCAGCCTGCACTACCTGCTCTGTGTTGAGATTTCATCTGGGATTAGCCTCACAGAGAGCGGTTGCCTGCAGTACAGGAAAGCACCTCTGTGCTCTCATGGTTATCATTTACTGGCTTCTTTCTGTCCCTTAATTTCCTTTTCTGATGGTGATCATAACTGCCTTCATAAGCGTGATGCAAGTGTGAATGCACCAAAGATTATAAGGCCGTGATGGGAAGCAGATAAATCTGGCAGTAATAAATAGATGAGACACTGGCCTGATTTCCATAAGGTGTGGAGCACCCACACTCCTGCTGCTGTTTGCAGTGCCTTCAAGCTTGCTATCTTCAAAATTAGAGGGCATTTCTGAAATCCTGATCCTTGTCTTAGTTTACTGCTCCCCCCTTCCCCTGCAACCCCTGCTCCTCTTCACCCTTGCCCACCCGCTCCAGCTGGGGACTGGCCACAGCTCCAGGTGTTTGCAGACATCCTCTGGAGATGCCCCCAGCCCTGCTGAGCTGTTCCCTTGGGAGCCCTCTGATGCCCGTGGCCATCCCCGGTGCAGTGGTATGCAATGGCTACATGCAGGGTTACCTCCCAAACCGCCCCAGATCAGGGAGAGGAGTCTGCAAGTGCAGGGACGCTTGCAGGACATATGACAGGCCCATGAGGTGGTCACCTGAACTTGCCTAGCTGCAGCCAGCCGGGTTCCTGGTGTGCACAAAGCGCAGGGCTTTGCACAGCCACCTCTGGTGCCCTCTGCTGATAGAAAGCTCTTTGGCTTTTTTTGGCTTGGCACAGCCACCTCTGCGTGACAGTGACTGTGGTATGTGTTCCTTCTTGCAGATGTAAAGCCCTCTAACGTGTTGATCAATACGCAGGGGCAGGTGAAAATGTGCGATTTTGGAATTAGCGGTTACCTCGTTGACTCGGTTGCTAAAACCATGGATGCAGGATGCAAACCCTACATGGCTGTAAGTTGAGCCGCGGAGAAGCTGCGTGTGAAAGCTGCTGCGGGACAGCCAGAGGAACATGAGCCTTGGCACCGGGTCATCCTAAAGGGGGAAGGATCAGCCTCCGGCATGTGTCCTGGGGACTCCTTTTGGAAGACGTATCCCTGAAGTTACTTGTAAAGGGGCAGAGAGGGGACAAGGATCTCATGGGTCAGATCAGATCTCCTGGGCGCAGCATCCTGCTGCCTTGTCACCTCCCTGTGACCTTGGGGAAGGCTCAGCAATTACTCTGAGTTGCATTTTTTGGTCTTTGCCCTGTGGGGACAATAATACTTTCCATCTGGGAGGAAAAACAGTCCCCAGGGAGTGGGTCGTTCAGACTCCTTCCAGGAGCTGCTCTTCAGGATTCACTCTCTGTGGAGCACTTGCACAGGGTGAAAACAGTCCTGGAGAATTGAGGCTTGTCACCCCCTGCATGCCAGATGTGCTGGGTCAGCCCCACCACCCCAGTCCCTTGTGCAGGTACCATCTGCCTCTGGTGACCCATTTCACTGCCTGCCCTTACCAGCAAGGGTGCGGGACCAGATCTGGCCCCATGACAACCAAGGGAGCAAGCTGGTGGCATGAACTAAGTGGTGCTGGCCTGTCACCATGAAAGACCTACCTGAGGTCGGTGAGCCCTGGGTGTGGGGATCGCACTGGGGCCGTCCCCGTTCCTCAACCACCTTTGTCTCTGTTCACAGCCTGAAAGAATTAACCCGGAGCTGAACCAGAAGGGGTACAGCGTCAAATCTGATATCTGGAGCCTGGGGATCACTATGGTAGGGTGACCTGGGGGCTTGCAGCGATGCCAGGAGGGTTGAGCGTCGCTCGTGCATTCATTTTCCTCCCCATAGCCCCCTTCACACTGGTGGCCCTGCTTCCCTGGGAAGGTGGCAGGGTGGGAATGGGAATGCAGGTCTGGGGGTAGCAGGGAGCATGCCGCAGGGTCGAAGGGAAGGAGGACGGAGCTGCTTTGTCAACTGCTTGCTGTCTTTGGTGGCAGTGGTGGGGTGTCACCCTGGTGGGGACCACCCCGGTGCGGTGGCCATGGGCTGCCGGGAGATGGCAGCATGGGCTAAGGCGAGGGCGTCCGGCGCCGCACGTCTGTCGCCTTGGAGCAGGTTGGATTTCAAGCACGCACAAAAAAATATACTCCCGGCGCTTCGCAATTAGCAAAGTCCCCCTCAGAAGAGGAGGGATGGGTGGCGTCTCCCACGCAGCGTTTAGGGGGAATCCATCTGCTCGCGGAATCGTTTTATGGCACAGTTACCCTTTGCGACGTGGGGTTGTTTTTTAATTTTGACCTTTCCCAAGCGCTGTCTGACACGAGGGTAACGGAGGATCGGGAGTGGAGACTGCCGGGTCTCCTCAGCCCTGCCCGTTTTGCTGGGGCAAGACGTTGTGGCTGGGTGGGGTGAGGAAATGCCTCATATTTGTGCGGGGCCTCAAAAAGCAGACCTCCGGGTGGGCAGAGAGGAATCTGAAATCTGTGGGACGGGAAGGTGAGCCGTGGGGCGGCCGCCCCCGATGCCTGAGGCAAGGGCTCTGTCTCCCCAGATCGAGCTGGCCATCCTGCGCTTTCCCTA
>NW_009646934.1:986694-1014395 GCF_000708025.1 Charadrius vociferus | reverse complement strand
ACTCCTGGGGGACGCCCTTCCAGCAGCTCAAGCAGGTGGTGGAGGAACCGTCGCCGCAGCTGCCGGCAGAGAAGTTCTCGGCAGAGGTCGTCGATTTTACCTCGCAATGGTAAAACACCCCCTCGGCCCTGCTCGCCGTGGTCCCCCTCACCCCGGCCCGGCTCCCCTCCGCCATGCTGTGGGGAGGCTGAGGAGGGCAGGCACCAGTGGCCTTCTCCGTCCCCGTCCCCACAGGCATCTCTCTAGGGTACAACACACATTTTTGAACAAGACAGGGGAAGGGACGAGCCTTCATGCCCTCACTGAGCTGTGGGGGCCGGGCCGGGGCCTGGCGCTGTGCAGGCGAGGCTCACCCTTTGTCCGAGCCCCAGTGATGGTGGCTGTGGGGCTCTTCCCCGCCTGAGGTGGCAAGGAACAGGCTTGGGGGGACATGTGGGAGGAAGGGATTGAGGAGGCTTTCTCAATCCGATTGCCGCCACATCAACAGCACAGGGTGTCTGTGGCCGGGCCGGCAGCACAGGCAGGTGTGGGCAGGCAGGTCCGCCAGGCGCCTCACGTCCCCTCATGGCTGCGTCCTCCTGCCTCCCGCTCCCGGGGGGACACGGCTCTGAGGACAGGGGCTGTTCACCCCACCATGGCCCCCGTCGGCATCCATCCCGCTACCGGGGCCCTCCGGCTGCTATGCTGCTTTCTGTGGGACTCGGAGCTGGAAGCAGCGGGAGAGTTTGGCTGTGGTGTAGGAAAAGGGTTGGAGCAGATGTGCGCTGTCTGGAGGTTGCGAGAGCTGCATAAAAGCACAGGCTCTCCCCGCGCCCGAGGAGACTCACAGCTGCCCTCGGCGTATGGTTCAAAGAGAGCTGGCGGCGGCCCCGCGGCTCCTGACTGCTTCTCCCTCCAGCTTCCCTGGAAACCGCCTGGGAGGCGTTTTTATTTTCCAGGCGCTGCAGTGCCATCCGCTGCTTGCCAACTTGGCAGGTGGATGGTGGGTTTGCGTGGTAGCCAAGAAAGGACGGCAGATCGACAAATACAGAAATGTGAGACTGTTCCCGAGCTGCCAGTGTCAGGGCCTGGAGCCCGGCCGGCTCTGTTGTGACCCAGGAAGGGGATTATCAGCCACTCCTGCCCGAGGACTTTAAGTACCAACACTCAGATTCTTCGGCGTCTTGTTCAAACATGTTTTCGATGTCTCTGTGATTCAGCTGCACGCCTCTCCACCCACCCGTGCTGGGGGAATACCTGCCCATGCCCACACTGCTCTGTGTCTATCAGAGGTGGGATCTGGCTTGGAAAAACCCTCTTGCAGAATGCCCACCATTTCTGCAAGGCCCACGCTGAGATTTTGGGACAGCTGCCTTTCTCCCGTGCTGCTGGCTCACTACTTGTTATTGCAAAGTTGCCTGTTTGTGCCAGGCAGGCTGTTGCTCCCCACTGAATATTTAGCTTTTGCAAGCATAGTGTCTTGCAGCTGTAGCTGTGGGCTGATTTAGGAGTAAGATATCCACAGCCGTTCATGATGGTTGCAGTGAGAAGAATGACCCTGCTGAGCAGCACTCATGTCTTTAAAACTCATGCTTTCAGGAGCATGTGGCAGTTCCTCTCTTTGCAAATCCAATCCTCCAGGATCATTGAAGAGCCCTCAACACCGGTGGAGTGGCATGGACTTGGAAGAGCGAGCTTTGGCTGCGGATTACACTAGTTTGTGTTATTGGAGTCTTGAGAATTTCTTCTGACACCGAACCAGGTCACATCAACTGTGTGTATTGAGAGCGGCATGCCTTAGGCCTATCTCAGATTTTCAAGAGGTCACAGAGTGAACCACACCATCCACTGCCTGGAGCAGCGAAAGGCTGATCTACCTGTAGCCAGTGCAGGGAAGTTCCTGGGATGTCTGAGTCAGGATCGGATCCAGCTATGGCTCTTCATTCCTGAAGATTTACATTGATTTCAGTAACTTGTCACCAGATTTCCGGGTATTAGTAACCTGGGAACAAGGTTTTTGTTTGTAGAGAGTCTAAATTAGGAGGATTATATGTCCTGCTTCTGGACACACCTAACCTTCAAATTCACCTTAGCATCTCAGCTTGGGCTGCTTTTGAGCTCAGAGGATGTGACACATCCCGTACCTTCAGTTCGGCAATATTGGCACGTATCGTTATTAGGTTCCTCTGTTCATTCACAACATGACACTAAACATGAGCCCGCTACACACAGCAAGCAGGAAATATCTATTCAGTGTGTGTCCTCTGCTTCCTCTGGGCTCCGGCAAATCCCAGCAGAGGAGCGACTTATCATCACCGAGGTTCTCACTTTTGTTTTGCTCAGTGTGACACCTTTTCCCCGCCACCAACGTGTACGTGTGTGAAGATCTTTTCAAGTTGCTCCAAGTGTCTTTCCCCTAAATACACTGTCAGGAAGTGAGTAGAGATTACGTCCTGTCTTTTAAAAACTATTTTTTGCTGGAGGGAAACCAAAATAACTTCCAGCTACAACCCTCCAGAGCCATCTGTTGTAGGAGAAGAGAAAAAAAGGATGTCCCATGTAACCGTCCCCGCTGATAACAGCATGGTGATAAACAAATAGTTGTACACGTGCTTCAGAACCACTTGGCTACCGCTCCCAATCAGAGGTTGGAGGCTGTATCCATTCCCTTAGTCACTGGCCTGCTGGATAGTACCCGAAAAACCAATTGTACCTGGCCCCCAGCAACAGGCAGTGTGTTGACTCTGTGTTGACTGGCGTATATGGTGTCTCCAGATCTCTCGTTTGACCTTGATTGGGCTCACTGCACTTGTGTGTACCCAGCAGTGTGTACCACACAGGGCCCACCTGCAGGCTGCGTTGGCTGTAGGTGTCCTCAAGACCTCAGGTTAACGTACGGATGAGTTGTTGAACTTACTCTACAGGGACTTGAAACCTTGCTTTTGTCACGGTGTAATTTTATGGCCTTGCTTAAATTGCATACAGAATGTAACTTTTAAAATTTTTCTTCTTTTTTCATTAAAGCTTGAAGAAGAATTCCAAAGAACGGCCAACATACCCAGAGCTTATGGTGAGTGTGCCTGCATTAAGCAGTGTATTGGTTCAGAGCTGAGATGCATTACAATGAGATGCTGAGGACAAGGTTTCCAATAGTGTCTGGTGATTTGGGATGCTCAGCGTCTCTATTTTCATAACAGATGTAAGAATCATGGCACTTCAGGGTCTTGGGAGGGTAGCTGTAAATCAGAGGTGCTCTTTGAAATGTCATTCAGGTGCTATTCCAGTCAGATCAAGGGAGAAAAATACGTAAAAGCAGTTAACAAATTTGCTAAGGGACAGGAATGAGGCTGTGAAGAGTCAGTTAGCGAGGATAAAATCTTCTTGGGTTTGTGTGATGGCTTCAAACGCCTAAGTGAAATGCATCCACCACCAATGCTCCACATGGGCTGCAGGAGCTGAGCGGCCTGCTAGGCTTTACTGTCACGGTGCCTTGGACAGGAGACTTTTTGGACAGAGTAATTCCTGGATGTTAGGGACAGAGACGAGTCTGTGACTAATAATTCCGGTTATTGAATTTCATCTGCTACTTAGAGACTGTTTGCTGTGAGCACGTCTAGGACAGAGGAATAACTAAGGAAGAAAATGCTGATAAAGGTTTACGGCAGGGGAAACGCAAGGCAGTGCAGGGCTTTGAGGTCAGACTCACTTAACTGCTGATGAACTCCCAGCAGTGCAGCCACTGGTGTATGCTCAGGCAGAGCTCTGGGCTAGAACTGGCAAGAACAGGGTCTGGGGTGAGAATTTTTTGCTAGGGCACCACAGCTTCATGGCCTCTCTCTCTCTCCCGACTTTTTGGTATTGATCATGGTGCTCCTAATAGCCGGCAAAAAGCAGGAGAGCTTAGGAAGTCAGTGTTTCACTCCCAAAAGCGTCTAGTCCCTTTTCTACTCTCACCTGATGCATGGCTTGCTAAAGGCAGGAAGGTGCCTAACTTCATTATTTCTGAAGATCCTGACCCAAATGCTTACCTGTCCCTACTTGCCCACCCCTGTCCGGAGCCACTGGCAAGATCTTCTGGGTTAAAGGTGGAAAATGCTGTGGAATTTCCTCGGGCATTGGTGTCTCTGGCCCCATGACTTGTAGGATGTGCGTTATGTCACCCAGGGGGTCAGCCTCATTGCTCCCTCACGCTGTCTGCTCGGAAGTGTTAGGACCTCTGTGGTGTGAAGGTGCCAGGGTTTAAGGTGCTCTTCAGCTGCAAGACATGCTGGAAATCCATGTACCTTTTGAACGTGAGTTGTAAGCAATGAATAATTCCTGTGGCATTTCTTGCTGGGCCCTGTAATGAAATTAAACTATATATAGATCTGATTTACACACAGTTTGCCCAAATACTGGTTTCAAACAAAGGGAGGCCCGAGGTTTATGGCTTTTTTTCTTTTCTTTTTTTTTTCTTTTTATATTATTGAATAAATACATATATATTTTAAGCAATTTTCTGAAGTTTGCCAAATGGCCTTTTATCAAAAAGGTTCACCGGAGCAGCTCCGTCTGTTGCAGCCTTAATACCCATTGGCAAGCGAGTGCATTTCTATTGAATTAGGTTCTTGGATCACCTCTCCAGAGTATCTCAATGCTGTGGTATTTTATGGCTGACATGAATGTTGTGAGGTCCTGTGGTTGAGGGTTGCTGTTTTGTTGGGGTTTTTTTCTCCCTCCTCTCTCTTTTATGGCATTAAGTTGCGGTACTGGATTGGACTTGTCATTCAGACCAAGACTGCTCCCTTGCTTTCCTGTGGAATTGAGGTTTCTCATGGAAAATATGACTCTGTGCTATCTTGAGCATCAGGAAAACTGATACGGATGCTTAATTTCATTTTAAAACCCACTTCCCCAGGTGAAGTGGAGCATGAAACTACTGCAGGACCGGTGGTCTGCACATTGCGTGGAGCACGTCCCACCTGGCACAGGGTGTTTTGTGCTATAACCAGACTCAGTTGTTGCAAAGGGGTTGGGTTCAGTGACAGACGGGGCTGGAGGCCACCGCTGCCCCCTGTGTCACGCTTGTGGGTGCTTCCAGGTTGCGGTAGCTCTGCTTTGGGTGTGACTTAGCTGGGATGTGAAAGCAGTGGCATCACACTGGGATAATAACACAGCAGGCTGTTTGGGACGTCTCTCCAAGAGTTACTCAGGACACTTTGATTCCCGTGACTGTCTGACCCAGGGAGACCTTAAATTATGTCTGGATCCTTGCTTCAACCCATTTCAGCTCTGTTTCCCACATAATTGTGCTTCCTCTTCCTTGCTGGTGTGTCTTTGGGTCGCTTCCCGGCTGCTCAGAGCTGCCTCTTTTATTCGCTGGATAACTTTCCGCTCAAGCCCACCTTGGAAAGTTTCTTTTCTTTGCTCTTCTTCTCCCTCCACTTGGCCACTGCCATAAAAGATCATTGAAATAGAGAACGCTCAGGGATTGAGGTAAGGAGCAGCTTTGTAAAACCCGGGAAACCCCAAACTGTCTTTAAAAAATCTGTCTTGAAATGAGAGGGTCAGAAATCAAACCAAGCTCCCCCAGCCTGTGTATGGGAAGCACAGCAGCGTTTTGCGCAAGGTAGAGGTCACCTGTGAGCCCATCTGGGCCACAGCTGCCTTTTGGTTCTGTCTGACACCCTCCATCCAAATAAATACAATTAATTGCCAGGACAGTGGGTGTCCAACAGTGTTTGGTGATTTCAGGTGGAAGTTGGTCGACCTCAGCAGATGTGTTGCAGCCCCTGGTAGCAAACTGAGTCGCTGGTACTAACAGAGAGGGGCTTCGTTGTTGCTGTCAGGGGGCATTTGGTTGTGTTTTTGTCTCCTTACACATATTTTTCCGTTTGTGCTGAAATGTAGGCAAGATTTTCTGGCAGGATGTCTTCCCATGTTGGTCACGATTAAGTATTTAAACATACAGCTGCGGATGGCTTTCCAGCCAGGGTGGCTTTCCTCTTTGCGGTGGTTAGGGGTAAAGTAGCCATCTCCTGCTGTGAGTATGAGCAATTGCAGGGAAGAAATGAGACTCAAAAGTCACCAGAGGGTAAATACACAGATAAAGCAGGAAGCCGAGGGAAAATGCACCGCAGTCAGCCTTCCTGCAAGGTTTTCCTTGCTCCCGTTGGAGCTGGCGTGCGGTGGGGTGGGTAACCACCGTCTCAGGAGGAGCATGTCTCCTCCTGGGGCACTACAGAGCTGCGAGCCAGCGTGTGCTGAAGGGCACGACGTGCTAGAGATGGAAGCAGTGGTTTTTAATACTTTCCCTTGCTTTGAGTGCAGCCCAGCTCAGCCCTCCCAGCCAGGGCAGAGTTTAGAGGGAATCCAAGAGGGCAGCACGAATCTGCAGCCTGCGTGAAGTGGCCCCTCGGGCTCCTCCACTCGCCTCAGCTGCAAAACATGGAAAACCCGATAGTATGATGCCAGCGACAAAATAATTTTCACTGTCTGGAAGATTGTCTGAAAAGGTTTTTGGTTTGGTCCTCAGTGTTGTGAATAATAAACTTCTCTATTTGTTCTTTCTTTTCTTTCCCAGCAACATCCTTTCTTCACCCTGCACGAATCCAAAGAGACAGACGTCGCCTCTTTCGTCAAACTCATCCTGGGAGACTGAGAACTGGACTTGTAAATGAATTGCCCTTCTGTGGACTGGTGGGTGCAGGGGAGGGGCGCGTGGCAGGACTTGTCATGAAAGCACCAACAGAAAGTCGCCGTGTTTTGTTTTGTTTTGTTTATATTCTGAGAAGCCCCCGCCTCGCCAAAGTTTTTAAAAGGGTTCTTTGGTATCCATAGTGACATAGAACAAGCTGGTTAGTGAAATGAATTTTAATAAGGTTGGTAACCTTAAAACAAAAACAAAACAAAAAAAATTTTAAACGAGTGATTTACATATTTAATGACAGTTGAAGTCCCTCTTCCTAACTTTATCCTCATCCCCATTCCCTTCCCCCTGAACCAGAATTTGCTTTGTCATGGTAATAGGTGCTATGGTAGTCATGAAGTTGTATGTAGATTTATATTTTGTCCCTTCCATTATTTTAATATTTATGTTAAGTGCTTGACGGAATAGATTTCTGTTTTATATGAGGATGAGGATGAATGCGTGGTGACGATGATGATGCTAAATGAGGCCACAGCAAGCGATAGTCATAGGGCTTTGCTGGGGAAAAGGTGTCAAAGGAAAAGAGAAAGAAGAGAAGAAGTGTCTGTGTTGTGGAAAATATTTAATGTGCATCGTAAAAACAATTTATAAACAAGGATCTCAGCTCAGCTACTCGAGCTGCTTTTGCAGCGTGCGAGGCAGCATCACTGTAAGGGAGGGAGGCCCCAGCACCCCGCAAGGTCGCCTCTTCTCCAGACACCGCGCTTTGGGTCCGGCCGGCGTGTCCGGGCCAGCCTGCCGCCTGCGGTGCACTGCCAGCATCCCGCCTGGGGAAAGCCCCTGCCCTATGTCCCACTGACTTACTCTGCTGTATCGGGCGGGTAATGAGGTCTGGAGTGGGACTACATTGCTGGGATAGTGTCTGGGACGAAAGCCCCAGAGGGAAATAGATTGTCAGATAAGTTGCACAAAGATCAGGAGGAGACTGCAGTGGTCAGTCCCCACCTGCCTGCGAGCCCGGCAGCATTGCAGCATCTGGGGCTCCCTTGGGCTGGGGATGAGCTGCTTTGGGTCTAAAAGGGAGTTCCTCTCTCCTTCTGCAGACGGGAAAGGATAACAGTCTGCGTAGCACGACATCTGTGAAAAATGGGATATCTCAGCGTGAGTTTCCAGGGCTCTCGGCACTGCATCGGCAGCAATCCCTCTGTGCTTGCCCACAGACTTTGGGAGTGCTGGCTCCCCTGGAGCCGGTGCCGGCATGTGGTTTGGGCTGTGTCCAGCTCTGGTCAGGATGCAGAAGGCAGCCAGGAGCACTGGGCTCCGGCATGGGCTGCAGGTGTCCCCCACAAGAGCCGTAGCCTGGGAAACCGCGCAGGGAAACCACAGCCCACCCGTACCAGGAGCTCGTTGCTGTTGGCCGTGTCCTCGCAGAAAAGCTGCTAGCCGAGGGCAGGAGCGCGGGGACTGTCAGGGTGGGAGGGGAAGACGGCAGATCACGCTGCTTTTAGGTAACGTGGTTACTCTCTAGAGAAAGGGGAGACTGTGCACTGCAAGGTGTTGCTGTGAGTCTGGAGCAAGGCCTCTGGCTCCAGATTGATGCTTGTTTGACTGAGCCAAACCTGCATAGCTGCCTCACTTGGCTATAAGGTCCTTTGCCTTTGCCCGTGGCTCCTTCCCCCCGCCCTGTGAAGGACAATGCCTGCGTGTGTGGCTGCGCCGGAGCGTACACACGTGCCTCGCGCCCCTCCACATGCTTCTTTTCTCCATCCTTCGCTTCAGCGCAGACTCTCAGAGTCAAATCCCAACTAGAAGCATGCCTTGCTCTGCAGTATTTAAGTTGTGCAGGATGTAATTCAGCCTGGGATCCAGCCCTTTTCCTCCCAGTTTAGCGACTCCAGTCTTTGTTGGTGCGGATTGGGCTTTTGGACTAGCCTGAGCATCTGTTTGGGCAGCGATCCCGTGGGAGGGCTGCTGGGGAGAGCAGCATTTAGAACAGGGGTTCCCCAACGGTGGTACCTCTTGTGCTAGGGACATGCCAACCACTTTGAAGAGGTGCACGTAGAAACCGCCAGTGCCTGGGCTGCCACCGTCACAGCCGTGGCTGGCAGGGCCAGCAGAGGTGGCTGTGAACCCCAAAATTGTGTAGCTTTGCCCTGGGGCCAGGATCGAAGGAGATAGGGAAGCATTGCTCATGGGGATTTGTTGATCCTTGTGCCCCTCAGCTGCAGAACAGGGTGGCACAAGGAGGACTCACAGGAGTTGGGGTGCGGGGCTTTCCTTGCTGCAAAGAGCTCATGGGTTTTGCAGATTTTGGGGAAGAAGTTCCTCTTCCTCAGCCCGCGTTTCACAAGTCTGCCCGGCCCTCGGTAACGATAAGCTCCATATTCCGCTTCGTGTCGGGGGGAACCTTTCAGGTTACATTTTGTTGCGGATGAAACACAAGGATGTTTTACTTTGCCGTGTAATTTTAAGAGGCCTCGCATGGCTCATAATCTGCCCTCTCATATTCCATGGTGTATGTGTGTGTTTTCTCTCTCTCACTTTCTCAGAGTCGCAGAGCTGTTTTGATTGATTGTCCTCAGCTGCAGCTAAAAGTCCAGCCAGCCAGTTTATAGAGTTGGTTCCAGCATCAATTCTCGCTTTGAAAAACATGACATTTAAAACCACCCTTTGGTTTTCCTACATATGGATCTGATGCTTTTGTTAAAGATTGTTTTTGCCGCTTTTCTCCTGGAATATAAGTCTCATTTGGACACCACATCTCCTTGACCTCAGAGCACCTTTATTTCAGTGCCATTGTAATTGACAGGTTGAATTTATGAGATACTGTCAAAGTTCAGTATTAATAGCAGATATTAATGTCACCAGCGTTTTCCAATAGAAAATTAATGTCAGTGTTGTCTGCAGCTAGTAACCCTCTAAAATGATTCCTGCATGCCTCAACACTACATGCTGAGTGCTTTCTTTTATGCTGTTTGCTCTTGGAGTGCTTGGGCCGTCTAATCCTTTTGTTTTAATGACATTACAATAGGGCATGCAACAAATCACTTCACTTCCCTCCTGATTCTCCATGATTTGTTCCTTTAAAAGTCATTTGCGTCAGCCCAGAGTAAGTGTGAATCCGGATGACCAAGTGTGAATGAAAACAGTGATCCGAGTGATCACCACTGCGGAAGGTAGTTATGGCAGGAGAGACATGCAGAGGCTGTCTGTCTGTCTGTCTCTGCATCCCTCGTGGCACATGTGGACAGAAAGCTTGGCCTGCCCCAGGATTTTCTTAGAGAGAAGCCTGAGCCGGTGGCCTCGGCGCAGGGAGGAGAGCCAGGGACTCCTGTGTGCTTAAAAGCTCTGAAAACATGTTGGGCTACAAGATGAAAATCAGACTCTCTTCTCTTTCATGTGATTGTAACCTCTGCGAAGATGAAAAGCCTTTGGTCAGTGCTCAGAACTTTGCTTGGCTCTGACGTGAGCCTAGGGTTGCCTAGGACAGGCATGGTTTCTGGGACACTAAGCCTTTCCCAACAGCCCTGCCCCCTGCACAGCCAAGGTGTTGAGGCTTAAAGCTCTTCTTCAGAAAGCTCTTTTGTTTTCAGAGCGCACAGGACTCTGGGCAGCACGTTACATCATTGTTCTGAACTGGGATCTTTAAACTGCAAAAGTAGCAGGTCTTGTGCCATAGACCTTAAATCACACCAAGACCACACCAGGGAGCAGAGGGGAGAGAAAAGCTGCTCCGAGCTCAGCACTGAGCTGTGACCCGGACCAGCTGCGTGGATGAATTCCGGCACAGTTAGCCATGTGCAAGGCAGGGACGGCCTCTCCGCTCTGCCACGGGCAGTGCTTATTGGGCTGCGTGAGAGATGCGCAGCTCATCCCTGTGGTAGGCAGTGGGGGACCACCGGGGCATGACGTTCATCCTCTTTTTTTTCCTCCACCATACAGCTCTTGGTGTTCCTGCAACATCCTGGATGCTGGAGGCCTTGCCATTGTAGAGCTCTTGAAGTGTCACTGGCAGGAAAGCTATTTTCTGGGTCCCCAACAGCCCACTGGTCCCTTAAACCTGAAAGAGGAGTTGAGGGGCTTTTGCTGGCTACTGTTTTTAAACGCCAGGTTCATGCTGCTGCAGTGGGTGAAGCTGCCCATCTTTTCTGAAGTTTTTCCAGATATACAATACTTTACACAGAAATCCATGTACTGTATTTCTACATTTTTTCCTGACTTTTGTCAGGTTTACTGGTGAGGAAGGAGGCATTTCTGACGTGTTAAAGAGGTGGGAACACCGTTTGTGGAGGCAGCTGGCCTCCTTTGCGTGATGGAGGAGGCAGTTGGTGGGTCAATACTCCGAAAAAAAACTCTAAAAAAAGATCTGCAGTTGAGCTCCCAGATTTTGAGCGGTTGCAGAGGGAGGTGGCTGTGTGCCTCTTGGGTGAGTGGAAGCTGCACCTCATCTTGGTGGGAAGAGGCTGCCGGGCCCTTCGCCCGTGCAGCAGGGCAGTGCCCAGTGCTCTACATCAGAGACACTGGCACGTACAGCCTTAGCTGGGATTTCTCCATGTTGGCTGCAAGCTAAGTACGTACCTGCACATTTCCCATCTTCCCTAGTCATTTTGGAAGAGGAAATCCTGCTCGGCCAATGCAGCATTGCTTTAGTGGCTGGTCTGATGTAGTTCAGACAAGGTTCCCACCAGCTCCCTTGTTTAATAGACCTCTTTTTTATTAAAAACAAAACCCAAACTCCTCTCTCAGAAAAGCCAGCCAAGATGCTCTTTTTTTTTTTTTTTCTCTCTTCCATCTTGTTCCTCTTAGAGGAACTCTGGGAGCCTGTCTTGGTGCTTTCACTCTTTCACATGCCAAAGATTGCTACATCCCTCTTAATTACACTCCTGCCAAACCAGATCTTATAGTCTTGCCTCAAAAATCATCCACTTCCCTGCTCCTTGGGGTTCCTTTTGTTGCTGTTGCTTTTTCATTGAATTTCCTCATGTTTATTGACATGTCTATTGTTGAGCTTCCTGGACACATGCAGCTCTCTTTTTCGGATACAGAGAAAGACAAATAGTTGCCTTCACTGGTTTGCCCCTGCTGTTGGGGAAATACTGCTAGTGATACCATTCCTACAGATGGGGATGGGTCTCATTTAGCACTAGGGTCACGGAGGGTGTAAACTGGCATTGCTCCATTGGCTTGGCTGGAATAAGGCCAGTTTTGTCCAGCTGAGAATCTGTCCTTAATGTCTAAACAGTTATTGCACACTAATAAAGATTAATGATTGTAAATCCCCACGGATTATACATAAAATGGCAAGTTTTACTCATTAATCTTTATTGCCATATTATAGCCTCTTATGTTAGAGGAGTCGTCTCTCTCTGTTCTGAACATGTACTTAGGAGGTGGGGGTTGAGCATGGGGGAGATGAAGGGTGGACAAACCAGACCAGATGTCCACGTGTTTTACAGTCTGTGTCCTTCCCCCAAGTTGGTTGTTTCCTTGAAAGCCGTTAACCAGCAGCAAAGGATGTATCACAGAGCTTTGTCTGCTTCGCTGGCCTCTGGCTGAGCTATAAAATCCAGATTGTTGCTGGTGAGAAGGGATCAGACCTCCTAATTAATATTTCAACTCAGCCTTTACTGGAGCAGATGGATAATATGAAATTTGACGTGTGCTCTGGCAGGCCAGAGCTCTGCAGTGCAGTGAGATTCGCTCTCCTGGACCGTGGCTAGAAGAGATGCTTTCTGTGCAGTAGGCAGCTGTGTTGCAGGTTGAAAGGACCCTGCTCCTTCACATAACCCCCACACCATAAAAGCAGTTGATTTTGTGAAGAAAGAGGGCCAGAAAAAGCTCAATTGCATCTCAGCTTTTATGTATTTGCAGATTTGTATAGACACAACTAGGAGGTGGTGCTGCCAGTGGTCTGGACACAAAGGTTTGCGTGCTATAGAAATGAAGAGAACTCTAAAGACAGCGTAGTGAACTGCAAGGGTGGTTTTAATGCCATAGGGACAAAATGATTGCTCTGTTACCAGCTGGTGTCAATCCACTCTGCCAAGGAAGGTCCCGAGTCGATGAGGAAGGCTGGAGCAAAAAGAGACAGCCACAGACTCGATGGAGTACGTAGCCTGGTGAGAGCAGCCTGTTTCCTCTTTCTCTTGCCACGTACTCCTTCAGGCCCAGATTTGTAGGCAGTGGGTTTGCTCACAAGTCGCAGATTGCCACTGCATCCCCACTTCCAGCAAGAGAAACAAAATCTAAAACCCAAAAGAAACCCACAGGGAAAAACTGCAAGCGAGCTGATGCTTGTTGCCTGCTACATGGTCTTGTGTATTGCTGCTTCTCCTGCCGAGCTCGTTGGTGAGATACAGAGGTCGGACTGAAATGATGGGGAAAGCATGGGAAAGGCTTCTGCAGCTGGGAAAGAAGAGGGTAAACATTTTATGGTGGTCTCTAACTAGCCTAATGTTGGAAATATCTAATTTACAGGCCACAGGGATAGATGAATTCTTCAGGGGTGTATGCAGGCGGCCAGTGCCGTTCCACCGGGAGCAATTTTGGCGGCGTGACGTTTATTACATGGCCTCCTTTAGTGCACTCCTGGGTTGCTAGAAAGCACTTCGCCTCCATCGACACCTTACGTCGCAGTCACCTTTACGTTTTGTATTTTACTGTCTGGGATTTTACTAGCAGCCTTTTTTCTAGGCGGTTGGTCAGGGTGAAGGCAAGGGAAGGGGGCGTCCAGCCAGCCCTCCGCAGAGCGCTGCGGGAGAGGAAGGAGCTGCCTGTCTCTTATCCAGTGCCTGCTTAACGGGAAGCTGCAACTAGAGGTTTGCTACCCTGCAGGTACCTGGCCGAAGTGAGAGCTTCTCCTTTCATGCTTCGCTGCCATTGCATTAAAAATCCCTGCCTGGAAGTGGAGCAGCTCCGGAGCTGCAGCAGCCTGGCTCCAAGGCGGCGCGCTCTTACCGGCAGCCGGGCTGCCTGCGAGGATGGGCCGCGTTCCCTTCCTCGAAAGGCTCTTGGATTTCTCTAAACGATGGGGCGAAAGTCCAGCGGCTGCGAGGTACCGCGAGGATAAGCTGGGAAATGCTTGGAAGCGTCTTAAATGCTCTGGAAATAGAGATGGAAATCTCAAAAGATCAGACGTCTTTCGGCAATTTCCAAAGCCGTGTGGTTTTAGCCAGACCTGAAAACCCTTCCTAGAAGTTTATTTCAGGGTATTTTGATACGTTACTTTCGCTTTTGGGCCCAGCTAAATCCAGGAAACTCAGAATAGTGTAATTTTAAAATAAAGAGTAAACACACCCCAACTATTACTGAACCAATCAGGAAAGTTTCTGTTTGGTTTCTCTTACAGGAAAAAGGCAGGCCAGCTCAGGGTTTATCCTAATTCAGTCTGGTTTTACCCCAGATTATTATTCTCTTTGAGAAAATAAAGAGATGAGACCATGGTCTTTCCAAAACACCGTGACGCGTTGTGCGAGGGTATGAACCGAATTGTGCCAGAAGGCAGATGGAGCTAAGTGCTACAGTAAGAGGTGGCCAACGTCTGGTGGCTGGAAAGAGCAGTCGGGCCTCCAAAAACATAGGTAGATACAGTTTCCCCAGGCGTTGTGTGATGGAGGTATCAGGGTCTGCCACAGCTTGTTTTTTTTTTCCTCTCGTAAAGAACATTCAGCCATCTCTGAGTGTCCAGGAACAATATCTGAAAGCCTTCAGTATTTCTCAGCCCAGTTGTATGTTTCTTTTTTCAGGACGGATACTGTGAAAAGTCAGGAAGGGCCAGGTGCCCTTGATTTACGCAGCCAGAGTGAAGAGATGTAGATTAAGTGCCTCGTAGGAGCCAAAAAGGTGTATTTAAAGATAAATTACAGTCTCTGTCATAGCTGCTAAGTCAGGATCAAATTTTCACATACACAGGTGCAGCTGCAGAGCTCTCCGTCCACATTTAGCCCAGATTTAGCTGAGTCTTGCATAAATATCTTAGAGCATGGACCGTGTCATTTGGTGGGCTTCTGGCAGAGCGGGGCTCTACAGGCAGAAAAAAACGCCTGGTTCAAAATACGGTATTGCCAAACCCAGGATTTGGCTGTAAACATTTCCCATGTAAAGTAGGGATGAAGTGAATTTCCAGAGCTCTGCCACCATTTTGTTTCCTCCGTAATTGTGAATCGAGCGGCCTGTGCTCGGTGACAGCTGTCACTGTGCCAGCGGGGCTGCTGGAAATAGTCACAACATACAAAAGAGTTGGAATTTTGCATTTATTTTTTAATAGCAGTACATTGGGGGGATGCTGCTAAATGTGGTTTCTTACAAACTGGCAATGTGTTGGAGTAAAACTTGTCATTTCTCGTAGAAAAAAAGAACTGTCTAAAAATGCCCGGAATCTTCAGTTTAAGGAATTACGGTTTTATTGGCAAAGATCCATGTTTAGCATCAAAATATATGAAATTTCTGGAGTTTCTGTCTTATGGCGTGAAATCTGCTTTTTCTTGAGATGGGGGTAAATTTGTAACAAGGATATTTCTACATACTTTCAGCAAGAAAAAATAAAAAAGATATGAGCACAATGGAAAAGCAGCTACTTCCCAGTGATCTGCTGGTATTGAAGAGGGCACAGGCAAAGCACCTGTGTGTTTTGAACATGTTAGGAAAGAGAAGGCTTTCCGAGCTGCTGTAATGCAAGTATTAATTTTAGGAATTAGTCCTTTATTTTTAGGATATTTTTTTTTTACAATAACATCATTTGTTTTATAACTGTGAAAGTCTCTGCTTTTCCTTACGTGTGGAAGGCTGATTATTCCTTCTCATGTTCTTATTATTTATTGTTTATCCATTTCTGGTACTATCCAAGGTGTGCTGAAGGCATCTCCCAGCCTGCCCTCGAGCCATATGGAATCACTGGAGTATCTCCTAACAGCTGGGACGGCGAATGGCAGTAGATGCCAAATTATTATTTTAAATTATATTTAGAGCAATTTAGATTTTCTTTTAGTGACCTAGTTTGCTCTAGAATTAGGGATGGGGATAAAGAATCTTTTTTAAAAAATTGCATTTTTCAATTTTTCTTTAAACATCTTGGAGGCTTCTGAATAAACCTACTCATTCTTTTGTTTTTAATAGAAAAAACACCAGTTGGGTTGTAACTGTTCCTTCAAGAGGGGATTGACTAGCATCAGGGATCAGTTTAACTGGTAAAAATGATCTGTGTCACAACATCATCAACCAAAAGCCCACTGGAATTCTGAGCAAACGATAATTTTCCACCTGAAAAATAAAACCTGGTTTGTGATGAACTTGGTTTGTCCAAGTCTCAGGCCAGGATTTTCTCTATCAAGTTCACATGGAGTTTTCCTTTAGCCCTTGAGCCAGCGAGACCCGGGGTTGCCGAGATTGCTTCGAAGCAGAGCTGAAGGCCACCCGGGCATCCTCTGGCCAAATATCTGCTCTGGGTATGGAGGACACGAGTCCTACAGAAATGATGGAGCAACTAATGAACAGCTGCTTCGTGCTCTGTGAGAGATGTGGAGGCGAAATCCCGCAAGCGTGTCCTGTGTGAGACAGGCACTGTTGTGGGCTCAAAACCAGTTTTTTCTTCTTTTTATTCACCTTCTCGTTGCAAAGGTGCCTTGCTGCTCTACTGCTTCAGACGCCTCCCCAGCCTTTCCGATAAAGAATGCTGTGGTGCATCTGTTTTCAAACAGCTTGCATTGGTTTTCTGGTTTGTTTTTTCTTCCCCCTATGTATAAGAAACGTTGGGTAGCAGAATGTGGAATTGATTAGAAGTTCATAAAGCAGGGACCTCAGAAGGATGTGGGTATAAATGCTTTTCAGGCATCTGAGGTGAACTTTAAATGGAGCTTTGGCCCTCATTTGCGTTCTGCTTTTCAAATACCATTTATGAGAAAGTGGAGCTGTCAAAGCCATGCATGAACTTTGCCTTCTTGCAAATAACTTGTCTCAAAGTAAATTGTCAAAATGCACAAGAAACTTGTCTCAAAGAAAATCCAGTAGCTCTACAAAGCTGGAAACGTATGTGCATTAGGGAGTGTGTGTGTGTGCGCGCGCGCGTGTGCACGTGTTGTGCGTGGCTGGGTGCAGTGAGTAAGTCTACCATTTTGGAGATTTAAAAAACACAATGCGAGTGTTTTTAAAAAAGGCAATGTAAAATATTTATTTCTTGGCAAAAGTACGTCAGACCACATCTCCCATCCTTCTTTTAATTGCTTCATGTTTGTTTTTGTTGTCTAAGTCTTTGCTGGCCTGTTTCCCCTGCAGTGCTCGCTGCCACTGAGCAGCCCGTAACCTCGCACAACCCCTCTCGCAGCGCGGGGGCGCGTGGCACGGGGGAGCTCACGGCAGCACGGGCTCTGCGCCTCGTCAGGAAAAGCACTGCTGTTCACACCGATGGGAGGAACGGAAAAGGTAGCGTTAGATGAAAAGGCAGGACAATGCAATATGAGCGATTTCCAGTTTTTAGCCTTGTTGGGGAAACTCTGTCCTCATGAGATTCAGAACTGCCCGCAGCCTAACGCCAGACCCCGGATCATCGCTTTGGGGCAGGGTGGGTTGGTCCAGAGATAGCAGGTTTTGAGAAAGACTTTCCCTGCCTTGGCCAGTTCTTGTGAACACGTACTAGTGGTATATTAAAAAGAAATGAAGTGCTGTCATCTTTGTGAGATGGTACCCAGGTTCTTCTCAGTGCTGGTTGAGGTCCCCCTGGGCTTTGCCCAGGGTTTGTAGCAGGGCAGAGCCAGCGGCAAAGAGACAGTGCCGCCCCGTGCTGTGACAAACCATCGCTCCAAGCTCCTATTCCTGTCTGCAGCCCGGTGAAATTTCACACTGGAGTCAGTCCGATATTGCAAAGTTCACAGGGTCCCCCCTGCCCTCCAGGGTATTTGGGTGGGCACCCGGCTGCCCACCCGTGTGGCTTCGTGTCCACTCCATCTGAAACGCTTCTCTTAACCTGTGTTGTCTTCATTCATCTCAAAGCTGTTCCTCATACTATGAAGAAGATAAATAGTAGGAGACTGACAGTAGGACCACATGCGTAATATTAGACAGGCTTTTATTTAATGTTGTTGTTTTAATGAGATGCTTTTAGGATCAGTGTTGTACTGGATTAAGGATATTGGTGGAACAATTGAACTGGTATTCTTTAACCCCGACTGCCCCACACCCTTTCCCTCCGCTCTCTACATTAAAAATAATAAATTAGATTGGGAGAATATCTTGAACTTGAAAAAAAAACCCCAAACTTGCTGACGGAATAAGTTAATCTTCTTTACTATGCTTTGATTTTATTTCTCAGGATATCCAAAGGTTTATCACTGCTGCTGAGAGGAGGGGACAGTACACCTTTTTGAAACTTCAACCACTGTAACCGTTTTCCAGATGTGTGTGTGTGTGCGCGCGTGTGTGTGTATGTGTGTTTGTTAAATTCAGCACTGTGTGTGCGTGTGTTCTGCTGAATATTGTGTGCATCTATGAAATGCTTCAAACAACTGCCTGGAAGTCAAAACCAACCACCTCTTTCCAGTCATATGTTTGCCGTGACTTTTCATAACCACACTTGAACTAGTGGTCTTGGATTAAATATTCAAAGAGCAGGGCATCTTTATAGCAATGGTATGTCAGTCAAATTAAGAAAAATGTACACAAAAATAAATAAATGAAATTTAAAAGTAACGTGCTGTCTACCTGTGTTTACCCGGTGGAAGTGCTACCAGTTGTTGGGGACACACTTTGTACTGCTTTTGCTCTTTATGTGGAAGGTTTTTAAGGATCATTTTACTCGTAACAGCTTATCGTACATTACTGAAAGCTCAGGAATGCTCAAGCTGCTCTACAGAAATAATTGTCAGTCTTTCTTGTCTTTTTTTTTTTTCTTTCTGTGCTTCGGCTAGCGTGGCTGGCGGGAGCAGACGCATCCACATCCCGTCCAGCCCACATCAAAGGCGCGACCCTCCGCTCCCGCCGGAGCTCTGGCAGGCGCTGGGGTGACGAGAGCAGCCGCTTTCCTGCCCTCCGCCCCCCCAAAAAGCAGCTTTCCAGTGGGGATGGGGAGTTCAAGGGGCTGCGAATGGACACAGCCTCTGTGCCCGGCGTTGCCTGGGGGTGCGGATCTTGAGGCTGCGTGGACACCAACGTGTGCTCCTGGGGTTGGAAGCCCAGCAGCACCTCGCAGCGATGTGGCCGAAGCGAGCGGTGGGTTTTGTGGGGCTGTCGGCCGCTGCGCTCGCAGGCTGGAAAAAGAGCCGTGTGGCTTTGCTCCGTCTTTTCACCAGGTCCTGGATCCAACCCTCGATTCCCCTGCCAGCCCCATCACTGTTATCTGCAATTAAACCTCGCATTTCTTTAAAGGTTAACTATTAGGCTGTGCATTTGTCATGATGCAAAGCCAATTTTCACCCTTAATTTATTAGGCTAAGCCAAATAGCATTTTGCTTGAGTAAAGCATGCTGGTCTGGGTCACACTGAAACATGAATCGCTATTTCCCTCTTTCTCATGTAAATAAAATTATGCTTCCATTTATATTAGAATTGCCGAAAACAATATATCAGCTCCCTCTGCTGATCCTGCAGTCCCAGTTAAGGCAAAAGCACTAGTTGCAGAGCTGATGCGCTAAGGATCGAACTAAACAAAAATAGCCCAGTTAATATAATAATCTTTAAGGGCGCAGGAGAGGAATCAATGTTTATCACATAGAAGAAAGCACGGCGGCCTGGGCTGAATGCTCTCAGATTGCGGGGGGAACGTTACCCGGCGTCGGGGATGGGAATGCCGGTGATACGGAGATTGCCATAAAAATGTCTGAAGAGAAAAGTTGCAAGAGGCACAGAACCATTTCTGGGAATCCTAAGCAAAACAGCTGCCGAAGTTCTCTCTGCACTGTGCTCTCTGTGTGTGTATTTGTGTTCTGTTTAAAAGGAAGAAATTAAGAGCCATACTTTTATTTTATCAAATCAAATTACCCTTGTATGTTCAGAATATTTATGCATCAGTACTTTTTTTATTAGAGCTTTATCTCACTGTAATCAATTCCAAATACAAAACTATTTTTATCGCTGAAATGAAGCAGTAATTTATAAGATGTAGACAGAACGCACACGAGATGCCAAAAACAATTTTATGGAGCCTCTTTTGTTGTCATCTACAATGCATCAGTTCTTGCCTTCAGCCTCTCATCAATTTTAAAAGCCCCAAGATGAAAAAAAAAAAAAAAATAAAAAGGAGTAAGTGTACTGAAGCAGCTGCCAACCCCGAAAATAGTCTGGAGATACGTATGCACCTTTGGGATAGAGTTTGATTGAACGCGGCACAATAATGTAAGCTGTGCTGAGCTTTGTAATACAATTATTTTAGTTGGTGAAATGGCAGATCTCGTTCCCTCTGTGTCCCGTGCCTACCATATAGTATTTCATGTATGTGCAGAAAATGAAATTGCAAAATAATGTCCTGCGTTGTCACAACTAATGTCACATTGAAATGAGGAAAAGAAGAGTGAAAGTTGAGGTCCTCACAGCCGAACAGGAACTCCAGTCCTGTACAAGGCACTATTTAAATGTGTCCAGGCTAAAGCGTGTCTGTTACATGCTCCTGCTTTGGGTTACTTTCCTAAACCTGAGTCATTTATGCTTCATATGTCATATGTTGACATTTATGAAGGGTCAACGTTGGGTTGGCAATGGGTTCTCAGAAGTTGCAGGCACCCATCTTAATCCATGCTGACCACCACCAAAGGTAAAACTTTCTCTAAGAGAAATGGAAGTTAAGCTGTAACAAGGCCCCAAATACCTTCCGGCTGCAGCATTCTCAAGGAATTGAGTTAAAAAAGAAGAATAGCCATTTCCCAGAAACTGGAGCATTTGAGAGGTGGGGACTCCTGCCTGTTGGTCTTGCACCCATGCAAGACAAGGGGCTTGGCCTTGGGGATCCTGTACTAAAAATGGTGATAAATTTGCTACTGGAGCCTTTCTGAAATCCTCAAGGCGAGAAGGAGGCGGCTGCTGAAATGCCTTTGCCCGATGGTTGTGCCCTTGCCAATGCACACACAGTTTTGTGGATTGTTTGGCACAAGAGCGATCCTCTGGCACGGCAAGTAGCAGTCGGAGAGAAATGTCCCTGCCCTTGTGGGAAGTACCTCGTCCACTGAAAGTGTCCTCATTTTCTGTAGATGTGATGCTTGCTGAAATTGGGAAGAGATGATAAGGAAAAATCAAATGCTGCAACATAAACAATTTGCAGTTGTTAGAGATCCTAAAAATGAGGAGAGATGTGTTTCACAACTCTTCTTGCTAAAGATAGCCTTCCATATCTAGAATCCAGCTTTGATTCGTGACTTTTACTGGGACACACTTTGTCCTGGCAAATGGCATTCCCCTAATACTTCTCCACGGTGGCAGATGTCTATGGACCGAGGATTTGAAGAAACGGCAGGACTGTTTTTCAGGTCTCAGTACCTGTTCAAACACAGTTCTTGCTCTGCAGGTTGGCTCCTCTGCTGCTTGATTTCCTCGTGGCTGTGACAAGGCACATGAAATTTAGCAATTAGGTTTTATAAAATGGGGCATGGAAATAAGAGTATCTGAGGTGACACACACTCTTCCTCGGCATGAGCTGCTCTTCCGCCTCCTCTGTACTGTGAAAAAAGCGATCGTAGTCAGCCCAAGCACAGCAGCACGGTGCTCCCCTCCTTGGTCTTCTCTTTCCTCCTCTCGTTTGGGGTTCCTTCTGGGCGTGCAGTGATGTTTGCTTCCGAAACGCAGATACCTGAAATGAAGCACTCTGAAATCCCCATCCCAATTTTCATGCCAGTCGTGCTGGTGAGTGCCCACTCCTTCCAGCAAGCTCTCCGTGCCCCTCAGGAGCACCTGCAACAGCAGCATCCACCTGTATGGCCATGGGTATGGTGTTTCAAAGTGTGTCTTTGATCTTGCCAGTGCAGACATCATTTCTGCTCTCTCAAGTTACACTGGTGTTTCCTGCTATGAAGCCATGTATTACCACTCCCAACACACTTTTGGTTACAGTTCTGGCCCTGCGGCGCTGGAAGTGCGTGGTATGACGCTGAAAGCAATATATTGAAGAGTTTCTTAAGAATATCTTCCATCTAGGGGTGGTGTAGGTTACTGATGTTAAAGATACAGATGTTTAATTCTTTTTCATTTGCTTGCCAAATCCTACTAATGTTATGAGAGGAATAGCCAAATTGGAAGTATTTTCAGTCTTTAAAAAGCATCCTATTTTAATACCCAATGATTGGTTTTAACTTATTCACGTTAATAGGTTTCTTTCAATATGCTTCTGTTAACTACAGGCATTGAAAATAAATGGAAGACCATTACAGAGTGTTAACAAATTATTAATGGCAAACATTACTAAGACACCTTTCTTGTTTGCCTACCACTTTCACATTAGAGTGCTTTTGGGAAATAATAACAATAAAAAAAAAATCCCTCTTGAAGGAATCATTACTAAAGCATTTTGCATGCAGATTACTTCAGGCTTCAGTCTTGCGACTCTCGGCTAGGTTAGGAGATGAAGGCCAAGATTTGTTGATTGAGATCAGATGGTTGGTGGCGAGAAGGAATCTAGATGACTTAACTGGAGGGATTAAACTCAAGTCTTTTGGCTTCCATTTGGCTGTTTTATAAACTCCACCGCTGGGCCAGCTAGTTGGGCTGCGTTCCCCTCGTCGCGTATGTGTGATGTTAGCGAGGCGGTTTGTAGTATCAGCCAGTCCATCGGTATTAGCAGCCCAGACGTTCTGGGTGAGAAAGGAAAAGACACTGTAACTGAAAGCTAAAATTAGTCCCCAAAGCGCCCGTCCACACACCTCCGGCTCGGCGGCTGACCTACTGCCCGGCCGCTGCCGGCTGAGGAAAGCGGGGTGAGTGCTCTCTAGCCCAGCCAGCACTTGGGTTTTTTGGTGGTTGAGGGCGTGCGGATGCTGTTGGGCAGAGCCGGCATTCCCAAGAGCTCCGGCCCCTTTCCCTGCCCTACCCGGGGAGAGGCAGAGCTCTGCAGCACCCAAAACACAACCGATGTCCCCCGGCAGCACCGCAGCCGGCACTTCGCTGCAGGGTGACGCACCATCGGACACGTGAGGAGGAGGGTTTTGTTATTGGCAATTCACGTTTAAAGCCTCAACCATCAGACGTACCCCCATGGGAGGAGATGGAGCCCGCTTTCTTCTTTCTTTCAGAGCCCTAACCTTTAATTTTACAACACTGATTGAAACCAAGAGTGGAAATAAAAAGTCAGAGCTACTCTCTGTTTTCCTTCCCCTCCCTTCCATTATCTTCTTTCTTTTCCATCCATCCTCGTTTCACATGCCTCTCAGATTGCGTCCCCCTGGTTTTCCAGTTATTTATTGACCCAGACCTAATTCCTTATTTCCAGAAATGTGTCATGAATCCTGCCTTTGAGTCATTCGCTCTTTGCTTTCCAGGCTCACCTCCTTGACCACGTTTTCCTGTAAGAGATAAGGATATGGGGTTTGTGGAGTAATCGCAGCAGGATGCCTGGGTTTCATTCATAGATCTGTTGCCACTGGCTCATTATGGAAAATTAGGAGAGTTATTTCACCTTTCAGTGCCTCACCTCGGTGTCACCATCTGTAAAACAAGGCTAATAATTGTTATCTCTTCCTTGCAGGAGAACTGGGGAGCTTCGCTAATGACCATCTGCTAAATGTTCTCAGAGCCTCACATGAACATTTCTACTGAAGTGCAAATTATTATTAGAAACCAGGGATTGTTACTGGATTGATATCAAATCATTGTCGACAGCTTCTCTGCAGGGAAAACTTAGGCTCAGCCAACAAGAACAAGCTGCATGTTTTGAAGTTGTGCAGTTGATTATATTGGCTTTCATCTTCTGGTAAGAGGATCCTCTGCCATCTGAACTCTCTGATCTCTGGGAACACAATTCATCCAATCAATCTGGAGGAAAATAAACCTCCTCAGACAAAAAAATAAAGTATCCACCTGAGATCATATGAAGATGGAAGATGTCAGTTAATTCCCAGCCCCCAGTCCTTAACTCTTGTAAAGCCAGCGTTTTCCCGGCCCACCAGGCGATGCTTAAGAGGACAATATAACGCATCCATTACACAGTCTCAGTGCTGCAAAGAGCCTCACGAGCCTGCCTGGGCTAAATTATAATTGAAAACATGCAAATATTTTACAATGAAATTGGTGCCACTGAGGGCTTCTATGGACTGTCTGAGGGATACTGTTGATCTTGTGAGAGAGTACAGAGATTTGAGGTGCCCGAGCAGGTTTCAGTCGAGATTCCTTCCCAACGTGAGCCAGCCTGGGGTGAAGGACTTTTCCATACCGCTCTTGAACCTGACCTGATGTATTTTCTCCCTAGATCAGCCTCAAGATGCCCACCCAGCTGATGGATTGGTTTGCAAACTGAATCATGAGCCCATGTTGAGCACCATATAGATAGGCAGAAACTGCCACTGTGTTGTCATTGGTGTGTGCCCCACGTGCCCAAGACCCGAATGAGCTCTGCTGATGACTTTACAGGGAACCACTCTCTTAAGCGAGCATGGCCTCCCGTCCTTTTCATGTTTGGGCTCATCTGTTGTGTTTTTCCTGAGCTAGATATTGAGAGGGAAGACCGCTGAAGGCTACAACCCATTACTGGGTATTCAATAGCAACACCGTCAGTAGGGACAAACCAGCGGAGCCGGGGCTGGGGATAATTACAAGGGCCAAGCTGTGAGGACCAGAGAGCTCAGGACTCCTGTGATGCTAAAACTGGTAATATATAACTGGTGAGGCTCAGCAACGGCCCCGAGTCTTCCCCCTCCAATACCATTACGTGCCATTATGGCCACTGCCATAGTTTGCTGGGTTTAAGTAAAACAAATGTGTTTTAACGATGCTGCTATTATCCAACAACATCAGCGGTGCTGTACTCACAAAACCCTTCCTGAAGCAATGCGGCGAGAGCTTACAGGGAAGAAAATGGGTGAGTCTGAGCTTTTGGGAGCTGCGAGGGGAATGTAAAGATCCCTGGTGCAACCATCTGTAGCGCACTGGGGACTCTGGAGACCAGACTTGGTTCTCTTGTGCGGTGCAGAGCGTATTAAAAATAGAAAAAAAATACCCCAGTAATTTTTTAATTAAAAAAGGATAATAACATCTTGTGTTAAAATTTTAAAAAGTGATCCTCTACATTTAAAAATATACCTGTAAAAGAATATTTGCCTTTTGGCTATTTCCTATAATATGTAACTTTGGTCACATGGCTCTCATTAAGACACCAGAAAACGTCGTAAACTCGCATTTATTAGCTCAACATAGGAAATTTCTGTATTTTTATTTTGAATTTATAATCCGGTCCAAGATTTGCTGAAAGATATGAAACTTTATTTGAGGTTTTGGAAATGGAATAATTTCTGAGCAAAACAGTCTTCCTTTGGTAAAAACTCCCATCTGTTCAAATTTTGACATTTTCTCCAGGCAAATATGATTTTTTTGCCTACAAGTATGCAAATATTAAAAAAAAAAAATCTGGCTAAGAGCGCAGTCCCTAATACTTAAAAAATGCAATGTTATGAAATATTAACAGTTTAAGATAAACCCAGTTAAAACGCATGGCAGCATAAACACGCGCTCTGCCCGGCTCCGCGGAGCTGTGGGGCGCTGCCGTGCATCCCTGCGTGGATTTCACACCGGAGGCGAGGAAGTTTTGCTCTGAAAATGGACAAGAACATTAGAAGCAGGGAAAACATTAACCCCATCTTTTTAACACCGAGGCTTGAATAACGCTACCCCAGGCAGTGCATAATTCATACTGCCCGAGCGTGTAATCGGGTGGAAACTTTCCTGTTTCCTCCGAGCTCTCATCTCTGAACAAAGCTCTAAAATTTGAAATAAAGCGGACTAGTTAACTTACACAATGATGAGAGAAGGGCTGATGCCCGTCATTCCTGAATAATCTGGGGATTTGGAAGCGTGCAAGCAGGTTCAACACCAGCCTGCAAGTCTGGTTTCAGCAGCTCCATCCCAAGTGCGGCTCTTTTACAAGCAGGCTGCAGGTGGCAATACGTTTATGTCCCTGTCTCGCAGGACGAGAGCGTTCCCCGAAATGCCGCGCCGGGAGCGGAGCGGAGGATGTTGCTCTCGAAGAAGAAATACATCAGGAGGGAAATACGATAAGCATAATTGCAGGGAACGGGTTAGAAAGAGATCGAATAGGTTTGCTTTCGGTGGGGACGGCTCATTTCTGCAATCAGCCGCTGTGATTTTGCTGCTTCCCCTCTCAGCCCGTGCCCGGCTGCTGGCCCTTGTGTGGTGCCACACGGGCTGTGCCGGGAGCCAGGCGAAGTCATCTGGAAGTGGAGCAGCATCCTCTGATACGGGCAAAGCTCTGGGACACATCAGGGAATATCTTAGAAGTAGAAAGGGTAAAACGAGACATCTTTAATTCTCCTTCCCAGGGCTCCTGTTGTTCTCCTGTAAGCAAGAATACAGACCCGCAGCTCTCCCTCCTTCCTTAAGGAAAACTAACTGGAGTGAAACTGAGATTTATTAAGTTATGATTTATAGTGTCCCTAAGTGCACAAACTGTTTTTCCATAGTGGGATTGATACAAGGGAATTGGGTTAAGTGCATTACAGTGCCCATCCGGCAATTCCACTTCTCTAGGTGCTGTAGCAGGGTTTTACTCACAACTAAAGGTGTTTGGAAAGCTTTTTTATTATTTTTTTTTTTCTTTTTTGCACTGGGGTTTTGCTGATCAGCCCCAGTGCAGCATATTTAATCCCAGGAGATGGTCACTGGGGGAGGCAGCCTGGCAGAACAGCCTGGGAAGAACATGAGAGGGGAGAAACATCATCCCTTTCCGCATGGAGAAATGCTCTGAAAATGGAGCAGCTTTGCCAGGCGGGCAGGGAAAGCTGCGGGAAGGGCTCCCGTATTGCACAGAAGCTCAGGTCATGGCAGGGAGCTCACTTGTCTAAGCCGTATGGGGTCTATCTTGAGATGCAAAGCGGCAGGATCTGTAAGGCTCAGGCTCCCCGGGTCCTTCAGCATCATTCCAGCTGCCGGAGAAGTGAGTGGCGCTTTCTGCCTTTTTGTAATGGCTTTGAATCTTTAATCTCTATTAAGTGCCTCCTCTGGAAAATGGCCCTTATTTGCTATGCTGTGGGAACAGGAGTATTATTAAATGGTCACAGAGAGTAATTGCTTTAAAATAATATTGTGGAGTACTCACTGTGCTCTTGCTCATTTACTCTAATAACAGGTTGATCAGCCCTGAATGATGCCACCATTAATTCACCGAATGGAGCACACACGAGAGCCAACCCGAAAAGGCACTTTCTGACAGGAAAGAACACCCTGCTTCCTTGAAAAAGCAACAGTATTTTGATCAAACCATCCTTGACGAAACAGCCCGATGACACAACTTCAGCTGAATCAAGTTGCTGCGCCAGAGCTTTGCCCGTGGGGCGTCACTGCACGTGTAAATATTCATGAGTGCACCCACTGCACGTGACCGACGCAGTGAGCAGCATCCTTGTGGCTGTCGGTGCCTGGCCAAGGAGATGCTATGGCCACCCCTACCCCTTTCCCCACCTCATCTTGGTCCTTTCTTCCAGCTTCCATCATCCCCGAGTGATGCTCTCCCTCCCATCCCCACCTCCTCCCATCCCCTCTAAAGCCACCAAACCAGCTCCTATGTAATGGCTGGAGAGCCGCCCTGAGGAGTAGAACCTGGAGGTGCTGATGGATGAGAAGCTCAGCGTGAACCAGCAATGGGTGATGGCAGCCCAGAAGGCCGACTGTATCCCGGGCTGCATCAGCAGAAGCGTGGCCAGCAGGGCGAGGGGGGGATTCTGCCCCTCTGCTGTGCTCTGCTCTGGAGAGACCCCCCCTGGAGTACTGCCTCCAGCTCTGGAGCCCCCAACAGAGGAGAGACATGGAGCTGGTGGAGCGGGGCCAGAGGAGGCCCCGGAGATGCTGGGAGGGCTGGAGCCCCTCTGCTGGGAGGACAGGCTGGGAGAGGTGGGGGGGTTCAGCCTGGAGAAGAGAAGGCGAAAAAGGGGAGACCTCAGAGCCCCTTCCAGTGCCTAAAGGG
>NW_009646934.1:983365-986677 GCF_000708025.1 Charadrius vociferus | reverse complement strand
CCCCTGGGGCAGGTTGCCCCGAGAAGCTGTGGCTGCCCCATCCCTGGAGGTGTTCAAGGCCAGGTTGGACGGGGCTTGGAGCAACCTGGGCTGGTGGGAGGTGTCCCTGCCCAGGGCAAGGGGCTTCGAATTGGATGATCTTCAAGGTCCCTTCCAACCTAAAACATTCTGTGATATTATGATTCTATGATTTGTGGGTGCGTTGATGGCAGATGATGGGGACACGTCCAGCTTAACCCTCTGCTCTCCTCCAGCTAAAGGCAGAGCTCTCCTGAGCCTTTCCGGGAACAGAAACCTGCTCATTAGCGCAGAGGTTTTAATCAGGGTCTGGCAGCCCAGGTGGTGCGTGGACAGGACACGCCAAGAGCCTCCGACCTTCATTTGAGACTTTCCAAACTGAAGGACAGGTAGATGGGGTGACAGCTGAGGAAACCAGGTGGTCTGTAATTTTCACACAAGGTATTTCGGTGGTTGGAGCTGACACCAGGAGGGTGTGGGGGGGGACAAACCGCGGGGTGAAGCCGGACCTGCTCCCCATGTGGGTGCTACCTCTCTGCTGCCATCCCCGTCCCAGCCTGCGCTAAACCCACGAACGGGGCAAAAGGGCAATTTCAGCAATACCTTTGGCTTATCAGTGACAGGACAAATTGATACCAGACTTTTAAGAGGGTGGGGAAACGTCTCTCCATAAAAAGAATCTAAATTTACCATCGTGTTAACAATTCTGTAAGACTTTTTGGCAACTCCTAATGGAAATTTCAGGAGCAGATGGAAATATTTGGAAACGTATAGAACACATGAGCCTGCAACATCCATTTTTATTTTCTCATTGGGAGTGTGGAGTGGTTTCATGTTGCCTTTAATTTTTTTTTTCTTTCTCTCTTCTGGATACTAAGAAAAGCAAAAGGGGAAGCAGGCGATGGATATAGGCAGGAGGGTTTTTTTGGTATTGCTCACTTGATTCCCCTGTGTGGTCTGTGATGGGCTTCAAGGGAAAATGCCACTGGGCACCAGTGCAAGGTGACTCGGTCCCAGGTTATTTAGGAGCTCGGCAGGAAAGGGAGGGCACCTGCTAGCCTGGCTCTGTGAGGTCCAAGGAGCCAATTAACCTTTTCCAATGTAAATTGAGGTGGATAACCTGTATCTACCTCCCAGGCAGCAAGTGAGGTTTAATTAATGACAGTAAAAAGGCCTCAGGGATTCTTTGATGGAAGATAATGTCAAAGTATGCAGAATGGTTTTTACTACTCCTGATGGGCAACACCTAAGGTCACAGCTTCCCTGGAAGAGGAAAATCCACAGACAACATTGAGAAAGTGGATCAAATGTTTCCAGACCCCATTGCCCACAGAAAAGCTTTTGCTTTTTAGGTCCTGTAACCCATCCTAACATGAAATTCAGTGCAATAAGACAGGAAGCAATAACAGTAATATAACTCTTATATACAAAAGCTGGGAAAAAAATAACAGCTCTCAGTTACCAAGTTTCTGGACCACTGCTGATCAGTAATGATCAGGAATGAAGGAATACGCTGTATTTTTCCGTCTCCCCGATGGCTTAGCAGAGTGAGGGCCAATGCACTGGCTTCACTGCTGGTCTGCTCTGGTAGATCAACCATTTTTTTATGTGGGGAACTCATTTGGAAACTGAGGCATTTTCCAAGGTGTTTACATTGTCCCGCTTCCACCGGATCTCAGCAGCTCTTGGAATACCCATACCCAAAGCCTTTAATTAGAAGAGAGACTTCTGGGGCTGGTGGTCGCAGGATTTATTGTGCTTGGAAGAGGACTGCTCTTCTATTATAGCAGCAGCGACCTAACGCAGCGCCAGCGGCAGTTCCGACAGTTCGCACATCCGCGGCTAGATGCACTTCATGATAGCGCAGGCTTTGGAAAATGAGCGTACGTTTCCCTCGAAGCCCGGGGAAACGAACCTGGGCGATGACAGAGCGACTTCTCCCGCAACCACTTGAGCCACTAACAGAGAAAAATGAGTCGCAAATCCCTCACTGTCTCGATACGTTGAGAGTAGCGTGTGCAGCTCCTTCCATTCCACGGCACTCCATCAGAATACGGGCTGGTTTAGAAATCGCTGCCTTTTCTGACGGGTGCTGTTGTCATCCCCTGGAAGCAAACACTCCACCGTGACAGGGAGCAGCTTCGTGGCAGCGTGCAGGTAACTCAGCAGCCCGCCATGGTGGGGACGGCCGTCCCTGCGCCCTTCGCCTCTCGCCTCCCCCTCTAATGCAGATAAACGATCCGAAAGCAGTGCTCAGCCCTCTCTCTCTCTCTGCTTTCAGTCCACAAACTCTTTTTCCATAGTGGGATTAAAACAAGGGAATCGGGTTAAATTTTCTTGTATGTTGGCCGCGATACAGGACCACATCTGCCCAGACCTGCAGAAGTCGTTCAGGTCCTAAATCCTCTTAGTCGTATCGCTTCCCAGCGATTTCCAGGGCAAAGAGACGTTGGCTGGAGTGCTCTGCGGACTCGTGCCCGTGCCTGGCGCTGCAGAGCTGCCACCGTCCCTGGTGCAAGACGGTGTCCCTGGGCCGGTCCTGGCACCTCTGCCTGTGGCTGGAGGCAGCGGGTGCTGAGCCACAGCATCTCCCCGTTGTAACTTCTCCCTGGAACTGCTCCCCTCGGTACCTTGTAGAACACGAAGAAAGCATTTGGAGTGATTAACTGTGGGCCTTTCCTTCCTGATTGCAATGTGATCCCATGTGTGACATGGAAGCTGTTACGATAATTCCTTTTTTATTGACTAGTAGTGCCTAATTGTATTATAATCCCTCTGTCCCTGATAAATATGCATAACACTTGCAACTGCTTTGAGGCAGGTTTAAACCACATGCTCGCGCAACTTTACCAGATGCCATGGACTTCTGTTCATCCCAAATCAGAAGAAAAACCAAAAAAATTCTGAACTCTGTTGTATTCAAAGCAATCGTCAAATATAAACCCCCGAGAACTGAAATGAAAAAGCTTCTATGAGTTGAGAACAATATGTCCATGAAACCATTTGATTATAAACCTATTAAAAAAATCTCTGGTTTGTTTGCAAACCACTTTTTATCTCTAAAAAGACTTGAAGTGAAACCACCTGAAGATAAATCTGAAACCAACCCAAATTAATTTTACTCGCGAGTGCAAGGCTCTCGAGTAGAACATTAATAATAAAAAGCAGTTGGGTTTTTAAAAGTTAATCATTTTTAGCCAGCTGAGGAAGGAGTGTTATTCATAATGCAGACAAATGTCTTTGCCTATACCTGTGATTCATGCGCTGACAGTGACTCCGCTCTTACAGCTGTCC
>NW_009646934.1:975586-983266 GCF_000708025.1 Charadrius vociferus | reverse complement strand
TGAGCTACTTCACCTTTTTCTCTCTACTTTTTTGTACAGTATGTTATCAGCCAAGAATATTCACATTCAACACAGTGAAGATGAAGCGAGGGCGGTGTATGGCTAGGGAACGGCTGGGTCACCTTCCCTTTCCTTGGTCACCACCATGGCGAAGATGCCAGTGTGGAAAGACGTATCTGCATTAAGAGGACACCCCACGAGCTGAGCAGGAGGGGCCAAAGGGGAGGGCGCGATGCCAAAATGGAGGCTTGACCCCTCTCAGACACTAGAGGGGAATTCCAGACCCTGTGGCCCTTGTGAGTTGGACCAGCTCCTCATCACCAACGCTTTCGTCCCATCTTTGATTAAAATCCATTCCTACAGCTTCAGCCCGCTGCATCGAGTCCCTCCAATGCAACTGTAGTTCTTCAGCCTTCTCCTGTCTCCACTGTGGTCTTCTGTCAGTGTAAGTACTGCAGAGCTACATTCCCTCTTTTGTGCCCTGTTGAAGATATTTCAGTACAAAAGCCAAAATGGCAATTTTTAAGCCTCTCCGTGTGTTGGGATTTTTTTGCTTGCTTCCCCCAGCATGGGGCTCGCTCGGGAGCTGCTCCCCAGCCTGCCCTAAGGCAGAGGGGTCAAGTCGTCTTTGAAAAAAAGCGAATGAAAAAAACAAAGCACACCTTCCCCCCTTCCATGGCAGTGTGGAACACTCCGACCTGCTGGGGGGATGGAGGCAGCCTGTTAAACACCCTCCAGGTAGTAGGGTAAGACGAGCCTCCCCGGGCTGGGGAAAATGATGCTGGGTGCTGAGTGTTTGACAAAAAACGGGCTAGAGTTACGCCAAATTGTTTCCTCATCATCAGTCAAAATTATCCTTTCCTTCCTCCTCCTCCTCTCCCTCCTGAAATACAAGAAGATAAAAAGAAGAAGGGAGGGGGGAAAGAGGAGGAAACCAGGACAGCTTAAAAAGTGCAGTTGTTTCTCCTCGGAGTAGCTGTGATGACTTTGCTGCCTCCCCAAGACCGCAATGTCTATTAATGGCCGTTAACCCCGCGCGAGGTTATTTGGGAAGTGCTAGGAGCTAAAACCTTACAAGCAGACTTCCCATCTGGTCTTTACAGCATTAAACTCTGGAAACACTTGGGGGAAGAAAAGACTCGTTGCCACCATGACGGATGAAGTGTCTGCTGTAAAACGGGGCCAGCTGGGATCGGCCGGTGCCGCGGCGGGTCCCCTGCGGACAGCACGGGGCAGGGGAGGGACCGCTCCACGAGTGGTGATGCTCCAGTGGGAGCTCCCGGGAATGCTGCACAGCACAACGGAGGGACGGACCCTTCCAGGAGCCCCTTCCCAGAGCGTTTAAAATAAAACTAATCGTGGCTTTTGATTTGGGGTAACTCCATCACATCAGAACAGCCCATTGGCATCCCCATCAAAATCCAGTAGCTTTAATTTCTCCGGATTTCCATTTTTTTAAAGAAAGTGCCAAGCAGCACCAAGAGCAGTGGGGGTGACGTTGCAGTTAGGGCATCTGCGCTGGGTTTGGGAGATGCTCTTCAGACACCCTCTCCCTCGTTTGGGGTCCCCCTCACCCGGCTCAGCGCTCGCCTGAGCTGCCCCATGTCCCCTTGCAGTGCTGGCTCTCCGCACCAGCGATTCCCCCACGTTGATCAGCGCTGAGCCGCGGGAGCACTACGACTTTCCTTTAAAACCTGGTTCGGTTTTTTTTTGTTTTTTTTTTTTTTTTTGTTATGCATGCATGTTGTAGGTGCAGTTTAAAGACTCTCCATCTCCCCAGCGTGTGTCGGGAGGAGCACCCCGGTGCATGCCGAGTGGGTTTTCCATTGCCCAGAATAATTCAAACTGGCATGAAGGAATTCTTTAAGACAACACAGGCAATCAAGCTCTAACCAGGGACGCCAGCGCTTATAGCAGCGATGGCACGGAGATTTGGCCAGCAAAACAAAACCGATCTCATCAGCATTCTGACTGTGACTTATTAAAAATGACATAAGATAAAACACTGCGTCTACAAGGTTGGTAACTGAGACCAACTGGTTAGACTGGGACGGATCCGTCAGCAGGCTATAAAAATAAAGGTCCTCCGTGTTGTGCAGCGCAGCATCGCTGGCGGAGGGATGAAAGCCTGAACCGTAGAGAAGGGGGATTGCGGCAGGAGATGCTCACTTCCATCACTCTGTCTAGGAAAATGTGCAGAGCTGCTTAAAAAAGTCCCCGAGCATGCACCAGGCAGTAAAATACTTGCCACATCGCTGAGCCTATTGCAGTGAGGGACAGGGACACCGGCTTTTCTCACCCTCATTTAATTCCAGGACTCCCTGGAGCTGCCCTTTCCCCCCGGGGCTGATCCTGCCATGCAGAGGTGGCCCAAATGGAGTGTTCCTATGAAATCTTGGAGCTGCCTGGAAAATGGCATCAAACCGAAGGGCTGTGTTAACCATCCCCACGGAAGGAAGGCCACAGCCGCCAACGGGCTGCGAGCTGAAATGACTGTCCCGGCTGGAAGCAAAAGCGGTTTCCCCAGCTGCTGGGCAGAGGTGGTTTTCGGAGGATTTTTCCAAGATGCTCCCGGGGTTCCGGGCACGGCCATCTGCCCCGACAGACAGACATGTGCTGGTTGCTCATGGCTATGGGGAGGGCAGCGGTCGGCTCCACGAGCAGAGCTCACCCCGTGACTCACCGGGACCTCAAAGCCAGATTTTCTCAGCTGTTACACATTAGCACGTTGACTTCAAGGCAGCTCTGCCGCTTCACCCCAGTCACTGACCTGGCCCCAGCAGCCCTTTTTTGTTGCTGTTGTTTGCAGAAAAGCTGTGAGCAGATGAAAATTTCCCTAAAATTTCTTGGCTTGTTTGATAAACCCCCTTTATTAATTGATTTATTTGTGTTTACTTTGGTGATGGACAGAATCCGTCCCAGTTGCAGGCAGGCTGTCTGCCTCTGACCGATCCCAGGCAAGACGGGGATTTTTCTTTTCCTTGCGCCGGTGGATGCCTGAGTGCTGCTCTCACAAACACCAACTGGTGGAAAATGAAAAATTCAGCTTCGCCTTCTCTCCATCGCACAATGGGCTCTGGAGTGGGATCTTCGGGGCTATTGCTAATTCATGTAAAGATCTGCACGAATAACCGTGGAAAATATTTGGCATTGCTCAGCCCCAGATATAACAGGATGAAATATGTCTCACAATTATGCTTAGTCTAAAATTATATGCCCTTAAATACCTTGCATACCGATCACAGCTGGTATATCTAAATTTAGGGCTTTCATCCACTGTGAGCGGTGTAGCGGGATCGCGCAGTATTGTTCGAGGGGACGCGGTGGGGACACTCAGGTCAACCTGCGGCAGCGACCTATGGCATTTGCTTTTCTCAGGTCCTTTGCAGACATCCCCGGCCGCTCGCAGGCACCGTCGCCGCACGGGTGCTGCACACCCACCCAGCGTGGGGCAGGGATGGCCCCGCGGCTCCGGTGGGCTCACGCTCTTCCCGGGCTCGGGCAGCCCCTGCCCGCCCGTCCCACCGCCCCCAGGCATGGCTCTGCCCCTGCCCAGTGGCCTCGGGGAAGGAAAGAGCTCTTTCAACTTCTTATTTCCCGGTTGGGCTTTATTTTTCTTTCCACGACCTCTTGACCCGGGACGTGGAAATAAGGGCTGGCATCCAGAAAGTTCTCAGCATCTTCTTTCCTTCCTGCAGACATCAAAAGGGGATTGTGGGCTCCATCGCATTTTGCATCATGGCTGGTTTTGATCCTTTAATCATAGGAGACATAAATCTTCTTCCTCTTTCTTTCCCCGTTTGGGTGTCGATTCTTTCCTGTGTTCTGAAGTTTCTCAGGAGAAAATGCTTTATAAAATGTTTGTAAACTGATTCTTACCTTGGTGATTTTTACCATTCCTGTTGGATAACGTATTGGCAGCGTTTGGAAAGGAGTCCTTTCCAAAGGGAAAGGTGCTTTCTGCAGGGTGCAGAAGGGAGAGCAGGAGCTTGAACTTGCCAGAGAGCAAACCTGGTTTAGTAAAGGTATGGCTGCGCTGCGGCGGTGGGGAGGTGCCTCCAGCACTTCACTGGTCCTGATAATGGTGGTGGCCAACTTTTCAACGTGGCCAGGCAGGGAGAGAAGCAGATCCAGGCTCCCAAAGTCATCCCCTCCATGGACATCCCTGGGATGAGTCGGGGCAGTCCCACTTCAGTGGGGGTGCAGGCCAAAAGACGGGTATTTCTAATTTTACTCCAAGGGAGAGAAGCCATGAGCCCAGGCACCCTCTTCCCACAGAGCCTTACAGCTGCCTGGTTTGGCTGTGGTGCTTCTTCCACCATCCACTGGGTGATGGAGCAGAAATGGTGCCCTAGCGTCTTCTCAGGTGAGAGGCATTTGGGCCAAGGGCTGTTTTACTCCATGTTTAAAGTCCCTGGATTCTTAAGCCTCTACGTGGGCTGGAGGCTCCTTTCCCAAAGGGCTCTGCTTATGCCCCTGCCTGACCCAGCTCCCTCGTGCAGAGCTTCCTTCACATCCCTGATGGAGGTTGAAGGACCCAGAGGGAGGTAGGAAGGTTAGAAAAAGGTGAAGTCCAAAGAACAACAGTGAGCAGGGCCAGATCTGCAAACATCAGAGAGTTTCTTAGCACTGTGCTGTTCGATATTGATGTGCTGCCTTTTTAGTCTGCTGGAGAAGCAGCTGTGGAAAACTAGATAAATTACACAGAGAATTTTCTTTTTTCCCATGTGAATGTCTGTGAATCATAGAGTCATAGAATGGTTTGGGTTGGAAGGGACCTTGAAGACCATCCAGTGCCACCCCCTGCCCTGGGCAGGGACACCTCCCACCAGCCCAGGTTGCTCCAAGCCCCGTCCAACCTGGCCTTGAACACCTCCAGGGATGGGGCAGCCACAGCTTCTCGGGGCAACCTGCCCCAGGGGCTCACCAGCCTCTCAGCAAAGAATTTCTTCCCAATATCTAATCCAAATTTCCCCTGGGCTATTTTTAATGAAGCGCCATCACTTGAATGCAGAAATTTCAGTGATTTACTGCCAGCAGTGTGAAAAAGGAAAAAAAAAAAAAAAAAAAGTGGGAATGGGGGGGGAGGGAAGGTCATTCCAGTTTCTTCCTGCTTACACCCCTCGCGGCTTTCGGATACAGGATATCGCTGAATGGCAACCTCCATGCTGCATTTATTTTTAAGCCACTGATAGCTTTCTAAGTGACCTCGCTGTACATGAGCAACATTAGCCAAGAAGCTGTTTTTTTCCGGCCCTTCGACGTCAGATTGCTTCCTTTGACACCTCTGAGAGCCAAAAAATGGGAAGCATTCTCTTCCCAAGGTGACTTTATTTTTTTCCCCTGTGATACTGCCACTGGGTCTCTCTCAGGCTCAGGGACCGGCGTGACATGAATGGCGCTGCCCTGGGGACACGGCCCTGAGGTGAAAGCTGGAGGTCGCTGCTTTAGGGCAAAGGTGCCCAAATTATCCACTCCCTGGGAAAAAAAAATAATTGCCTTGGCTGGAGCCAGAGTTAGGGCAACTTCACCTCCATTTAAAGGACTCTGGAATGCACTTGTAACATTTTTTTTTCCTTTTTTTTTTTTTTTTTTCCTTTTCAGGGCAGCTGGGGCTTTCCAGGATATCCCAGCTCACATCTCTGTAACTTGTTTACTGTAATCTTAGATTTAGCACAAGTTTTTCAAGCTCATTCACAACCGAGTGCAAATAACTAAGCGCTGCTCCGGCATGAGAGGCGCTAAGACACCAGGAAAACGCTGCACCCCCACTTCTCGAAAGCACTCTCACATGAAAATAATGATGAAGGCTTCTGGAGTCTGTTTTGGGCTTTGCATTGGAGCTGAGAGGGAGATTAAGCAAGTTGCTTGCTTGGTGCCTCAGTTTACCCCCTTCAAACCTGCACTGAGTTACCGACCTCTGCACCCTGCAGCATCAGTTTGATGTGGGTTTTTCTATCCATTCCTCAACTGCAAACTGCAAGAGAGGTTTTTAACAAAAAAAATAATGGAATGGGCTCAGCTAGAGGTGCAAGCGCAGGTCCCAGCTGCATCTTCTTTTCTCAGAATTGGGGATACACTTGAAGATCCCCTGGAAATCAATAGGAAGAGCCTGGCTGGAGAGGAACCTCATGGGCATAAATGAAACTGGACAGTGCTGCTCTGCACAGCGCTGCGGGGTCGTTGTGAGGCTGGAAAAAAGGGAAAATACCAGGTTGGGACGTGGTGGGCTCCCATGCCTGGTTCTGCTTTGTCTCTGCCCTGCCTCCAGCACTTCAAAGCAACCAGGCGCAAAAATGTGGCTGAGAGGTCTCCTTCAAAGCCGCTTCTTCCTGCGTCACTTGTCAAGGAGAGGGCACCGGGCTCAGATATGGATTTCTGAGCTCGAAAATGTCAGAAGGAAGCGATGGACTCGGAGGAAATTCTTGCGACGGTCTAGGAGGAAATGGGAGATGTGAAAATACACGATGTATTTTCCTCCCACAAGCTGTGCGCTCTGTTTTTATTATCATAAACCTGGGCCCGGAGGATGTCAGCTTGTTTATTTATTTGTTTAAATGAGGTTTCGCTCCTTGTTCAAACATTCCCATGTTGGCAGCTGCTGCGCTCCCGGCCCATGTCCCGGTTCCCGTCTCCCCTCCCCTAACAAGGCGACGTGTCAGCCCGGGCAGCGTCCTCAGCCACCGGTGAGGTGGGAGATGCTGAAGGCGAGGTGGGAGCTGGGTCCCCACCAGGGTCCCCCTGGGCATCCCAAGCTGCAGCAAGAGCCCCTTGGGCTGGTGGTACCTCCACGTCCCCATGAGTGGCACCGCCGCGTCGCCCGTGCAGCTTCCCCAGGCTCACAGCTTCTCTCCCTTGGAGTAAAATTAGAAATATCAATTTTTTTTGTTCTGTCCCCCCGAGTCAGCGTCCCCACAGGCGCATCTGCTTCCTCACCGCCACCAGTGTGCAGAGCAGCTCCAGCAAGTACGTGCTGGAAATGGCACCAGTATCCCTTTTTTTTTTGTCATTTTGAAGTGCCGTCAGGAGTAATGGCTGTGGAAAATCACGCCACAGCATCAGGAGTCTCTGTGCAAACCTGAAGCTGCTCACGCTGGTTCCCAAGGGCTTTCCATGGGCTGGCCAGGCAGCGGTGACCCACCGAGGGCCTCATGGTGATGGTGACCCCTTCCACCCTGAGCTCCCCGCACACTTAGTGTTGCTGCCCCGTAGTCCCCGATGAGGCTGAAGGATGCCCGGAGCCCCGTGCGGACCCGGACAACCCAGGCGAGACAGCAGTCGTTCATCGTGCTCAACCCGGGTCTTGCTTTAACCACCATGGAGACAAGGGGGGAGTTTCTTTATCGCCTCTCAACGTCAACCAGCCCAGGCCCTTGGCTGTGGCATTTCTTCCCTGGGCAAGGTGGCATCGTCCCCATGGCGGGGGGTACCCTCGGCTGAGCTCTGCCGTTCCTGGTGGGGTCACACCAGCAGGAAGCCGCCTCTCGCCCCAGCGTGGTGGGGAGCCGCGGGAGATGCACCTGGGAGGAGAAGCACTTTGCTGGAGGAAGAAAACGGGATCTAACATATAAACAACATCCTCAATGGCTCAGCAAGTGAGTCGCTCTTTCCAGAGCCTGTTTTCGAGCCATTGTTGCGGCCCCCACTGCTCCCCCCGCCAGGGACAAAGTGCAATTAAAC
>NW_009646934.1:849148-973574 GCF_000708025.1 Charadrius vociferus | reverse complement strand
CCCCCACTGCTCCCAAACCAAAAGGGCCAGCTGGGAAAAGTGATGCTGATCCTTACTGCCTCCTGGAACCCCTTCAAATGAGCTATCAACTTTGGGCCTGTCTTCTTTCAAAAGGACTCATAACTGAAAAACACCTTTTTTGATTCTCGTCACCTCTGAAGTGCCGTCAGGAGTAATGGATGTGGAAAATCACGCCACAGCATCAGGAGTCTCTGTGCAAACCCGAAGCTGCTCACGCTGGTTCCCAAGGGCTTTCCATGGGCTGGCCAGGCAGCGGTGACCCACCGAGGGCCTCATGGTGATGGTGACCCCTTCCACCCTGAGCTCCCCGCACACTTAGTGTTGCTGCCCCGTAGTCCCCGATGAGGCTGAAGGATGCCCGGAGCCCCGTGCGGACCCGGACAACCCAGGCGAGACAGCAGTCGTTCATCGTGCTCAACCCGGGTCTTGCTTTAACCACCATGGAGACAAGGGGGGAGTTTCTTTATCGCCTCTCAACGTCAACCAGCCCAGGCCCTTGGCTGTGGCATTTCTTCCCTGGGCAAGGTGGCATCGTCCCCATGGCGGGGGTACCCTCGGCTGAGCTCTGCCGTTCCTGGTGGGGTCACACCAGCAGGAAGCCGCCTCTCGCCCCAGCGTGGTGGGGAGCCGCGGGAGATGCACCTGGGAGGAGAAGCACTTTGCTGGAGGAAGAAAACAGGATCTAACATATAAACAACATCCTCAATGGCTCAGCAAGTGAGTCGCTCTTTCCAGAGCCTGTTTTCGAGCCATTGTTGCGGCCCCCACTGCTCCCCCCGCCAGCGACAAAGTGCAATTAAACCAAGATAGTAGGAGCCACCGGAGCCCAGGGGATGGTGCTGCTCTGCTCCTTCTTGCAGTGCTACAGCCCTGGAGGGACCCAGCAGGGGCAGGTATTGCAGAGCTGGAGGGTAAGAATATTTCCCGGCTCTCTCCCAGGGTACTTCTAGTTTCAAAGGGGTTGAAATACATGGGTAGGGTGTGCTTTCCACCCCCCAGCCCCTGAATATTTGGTCCAAAGCTTGTTAGGGGCTGCGAGATAACGGTGAGCAATGGGGACAGAGCATCTCCTGGGACAAAGCGAAGGCTTTCCCAGGGAGTCCATCAGGCTCCTTCCAGAGGGATCCCTCCCCAGCACTCCCCATGATGAAGATGGTTTTTCTGGCTAGTGAACCTTTGTTTTTCATCCACTTGGTAGAACCTCCGCGTGTTTCTGGAATGGATCATCCTGTATTCCGGCCTCTGTGGCCATGGCATTAAGCAGACCGCCCCGCATAGCCCCTGAATTTTGGCTATTTTTTGACTGAAAACAATTTTAATTTTAAAAAACACAAACAAGCAACTTGTTAATTTGTTTTTCATTCATTACTTATTCCTTCCTTTCCTCCGATAAAGCATGGGTAACTGAGTACAGCATTGCTGGCAGCCAATGAGTCCAAATTGCTGCGGTATCCCAAAGGGATCCAACTGGAGAGACTGGGAGGGCTGTTCCTGCACCACATCTCCCACAGCCCCAGCCCCTCTGGGCTCTGGGGTGCCTCCCAGCCACCCCAGGGTATTATTAGTCTGATAAGACTTGTTCCCAGATTTATTTTCCAGTTTGTTTGGATGAGAACAAAGTGTTTTCTTAACCTCGGGAACTGTTGCCCTCAGCTGGGCAGGCTCGCACCAGCCCCGCGACCGGCTGGGCTGTCCGGGCTCACGGAAGAGGTGGACATCCTCCGCTCCTGTACCCTCTAGATATTGGTAGGTGTTATCCTAGTGTTATTTGCAGTGTTTCTTCTGCCAGGCCCTGCGAGGTCCCTCTGGCATCACCCCACAGCCCACCCAACACTCTGGCTTTTACCACAGTCCCCGCGTGGGAGCCTCTCCCCATCACCGTGCAGCCCGGTGGACCAGGCTTGGGCTTCTGCTGAGGGCTGAACCCATCTCCTGCCTTGTCTGCATCCCCATCATGGATGCTTCCCTCCAGGTGACTTCAGACAATTAACGTGAATCCATCCCCATGGGCTTGGACCTGCCCATGTCTCTCCATTCCCTGGCTGAAACACTGCTTGCTTTCCACCTGGAAAGATCAACCAGCGTTGGTTTCTTCCATTTTCCCTTTTTCCCTTTTCCTCTGTTTTCCTTCCTTTGCCCAAACCTTGCCGTGGAAGTCCTGCTACCTTTAAGGCGACCCCATCCCACCTTGCCCTGACTCCGATGTCCCCACGGGGAAGCAAAGGGACCCCACCTGCCCATGGGATGCACTTCAGCCCCACCAGCCCTGGGGGTGCCCCGGGGGGCTGGGGCACGGGACCTCCCAAAGGGTTAAGCTGCTCCCCAGCACAGGAAACCTGCGGCCAAAGCCAGATTCCCAGGGAGGAAACACGCCGTTTATTGTGGGAGAAAAGGTAAGCGAAGCGTTAACGCGATTACCCGAGCAGAGGTCATCGGCGTATCCTGCTGCAAACTTCCTGAGTAACCTCACACGAGAAAACAACAACCCCGGGTACGGGGACGGGACGGGACGGGACGTGGTGGGTTTGTTTTTAACTCTGATTACCTTGGACCTACTTTCTCGCCCGCCGGCGCTCGTGGCCACCCACATACCCACCCAGCAAAGTGGCCGTGGACCTGCTCGAGCACCCTCTGCTCCCTCCGGCTGCAGCAGCTGGCTCTTGGGTGGTTTTTTTTAATGTTTTTCTTGCGGGACTGGTTGTATTTTTATGCCCTGGACTGCAGCGGGTGTGGGGGGGGGAAAGGAGAGGAGGGAAACAAAATGCAGCTCTGGAGGTTTGAGGCTCTTTGGGAGATGGTGCTGCTCCCTTGGAGAAGGTCTGCAACAGGCGGGAGCGGGAGGAGCGGAGCAGCCCCACGCCACAGCTCTGCGAAGCCAACAGAAGGGAAAACCACCGAAACTTTCTGCAGTGCCGTGTTTGGCTTGTGGCGCTCAGGACACAGAGCACAGAGGACTGGGGGTACCTGCGGGGGTAACTGGGGGAGCCATGAGTGGGACCAAACTGCTGCATTGCCTTCCCCAGCCTTGTAAAAAGGCACAAAAGTGTCTCTGCTGCTTTTCCAACCTCTGATTCTTATTAAAAGTAAGGTTTTTACAGTAGCTGGTGTTCCTGCAAAGAAAAAAACCCCAACATTTAAAGGTGGAAAATGCACAAGATGCTATGCCAAAAATGCTGTTTAGACAGAAATGACTCAGAAGGTTAAAAATTGAAGTGTGATGCAGTTAGTTTTATTTACGTACACATGCACAAGAGCAGTGGCAGACCATGACCAGCACATGAAATTATTTCATTCAGTCCAGCATCGCTGTGTGGTTCCTTAGCAAATACTTGGTAGAGACCCCTACATGAGATCCATGACGAATTTTTGCTAACCTTGTGGGCAAAATAAGGATGCAATCCAGGTCTGAAGCACGATGCTCAGCCTGGCGAGCTTTGTTAGAAGTCACAGTGCGTACAAATGTTTCCGTTTCCAGGTCCTGAGGTGATGCCAGACCTCGCGTGTCAGCGAGCGGTGCACACCAGCGGGCGAGGGTTTCTGCCAAGCTGCCGGCTCCACAGGTCTCGCGTGCCCGCTGTGCTGCTTCAGCTGCCACATCTCTGGAGGTGGCCCAGCGCTGAGAGCTTGCTCTCCTTGCCAACCAGCAAGAGAATGGGTTGGGCGTTTAAAAACATCTGCATTTTGACAACACAGATCCAACACTTGAACAGGGTCGGCTCAGACCTCACTTTGGGGCATCTGCTCATTGCTGCGGGAGAGATGTCCTGGGTGAGCCTGATGGCCGGGATGCCATCCCACGCAGAACCACGGACACAGCAGGTGGAGAAACTGCCAGGTGTCCACCTGCCTGTGTCCTCCTGTCCTCCATGGCCATGGTCTCCTGTCCCCTTGCATTTGCCTTTCTTTATATACCTTTACCTAAGATGTAAAGTCCAAAGGTCCCAGGGCCCAGATACCCTCAAAGAGGATCAAAGAGACTTCCAGGATTCCTAACAGCTACTGACATGCCAGTGGTGGCCCAGTTCAAAGGACTGGACTGCATTTTAATTCTTTTTTCTTCCTTTTCCTGGGGCTCTGCCAAAAGACCTGTTTCACAGCCACCACCACTGGGTTTCCTGTGCTCAGTATTTATTTTGCTTTGAAGGGTTTGACAAGATGAGAATATACATCCACGGACGTGCTTTGGAGCCGCAGGGCAGCAGTGCAGCCGTACGCCCTCGGAGTAATGCATGGCTCCAGGGGAACGCAATCGATGCCGTGATTAGCTATGCTAAATTGAAATCTTATGATCTTCGGGGTGGTTACATAAAATGCCAATTAGTATGTGGTCTACATTGTTTCATATAAATGTTTTTCATTATATTTTGCTGTCAGCAAATGCTGGTGTGAAACCAGTTTTCATCCCTCATATGGCCACCATGAGGAGGTTGGGAAACGCGCTAGCATGACTGGAGTCTTCCTTTAGACAGATACGTTATCTTGTTTACCCGGCATCGGTCCAGCATCTTTTTTGGGCAGTGGGGTGGACACCTTTGTGTTGGAAGGGACAAGCCCAGAGGTCTGGAGGCTCCTGTGGTTCCCACAGGACCCACCAAGGGTGTCCTGACAAGTGCACCTAGCACTTCTCATCTGCGGCAACTGCTCTTCGTCGCCTCTTGGAGTCTTATTTTTTATATCATCGCTGTGTCGGTAAAGTGCTGAGTCACAGGATCCAAGAAATACTGTGCAAAATAGCCGCGAGGGACTCCTATTTGTTAAGATGTCTGGGATGCTTCCTATTAAATAATAACAAAATGCTGTAATAATAACTTGGCAGCTCCCTGCCTCCGTCAGTCTGATGCTCAGTGTGGGTTTGCCTTCCTAAAATTCCTTTAAGTATCTCGACAAGTTGCACGATAGGAAGGAAGGCCACTTCACTCTTGACTTTTGCCTGAATAAGGTCTTGCAGTGAGCAACTATCTTGAAGAGATGGAAAGGATGAGAAATACGTCTTTGAATCACGTTATCTGGCAGTAGCGTGGGTTATTGCACACTATATTTCCTGATAAAGCAGGGACAGGTTATGGATTTTGCAGAGCTGTGATCTTGACAGGTTTCACTAGACGTGTAGGTATGGGTCAGTGATGGCTTGTTTTACCTCTTGGGGACGTATTACAAAACCACCAATGTTTAAAAAAAAAAAAGCAAAAAGCAGGAGACCTCCTGCTGGCACGCTTTCCATCCACTCTGCATCCCTACTCCACCGTCTTGGATAAAAGCCTTCAGTAATGAAACGTTTTAATTCATATATAGTGTCAAAGCCTTAAATGAGTTTGCATAGGTGTATCTGTGGGCATTACTTTCTTTTCATTATTTCTTGAAGAAATTTGCCTGCTGCCTGCCAGCATTATCAGCTTTCCTGGCCTAGGTGGCACCAGCTGTCTCCACTGGAGATCCCCGCACAGCAGCGCACGCGCTCCCCAAAGCTTCAGGGCTGGGAAGTCTTTCCAAAGCACTGCATTTTTTTCCCCTGAATTCAGGGTGATGGAAGTTGAACCAGATGAAAGATCAAATACATTGTGCTGACTCCAATACGTGGGGTTTTTTTGGATGAGAAACGCCACGCGGAGGGTTTGTTAAAATGTTTTGCATGAGTTACTACTATACTTTGCAAATCTTCTGAACAACCTGGCCCGAAGTTGCAGAATTTCAATCTCCTGGCGTTTCAGACTGTCTGCATTTGCTGCTTTACTGCTTTTCCTACATTTGCTCCTTAAAAAGTCAGGGATTTTCATGTCCCCTTTGAGGTCACCTGCATTTTTGCTAGTGGCCACACCGAGGCCATCATCTTATCTTATCAGGAACAACTGAGGAGAGCTGTGGATGGACACACAGCCCCGTGGGACCGGGCGATGCCGGGGGCACGGAGCAGCACCTGTATGAGGAATCGTGGGGCAGATGCTCTCACTCAGGACGTTGCTGGGGCTGGCAGAGCATTTTTGGGAGCCATCTCTACGTGATCACTGTGTGTCACCCTCCCCACCCCCGGCAGCCACCTCTCAGGGACAGGATGCTGACGTAGAAGTTCATCTGCCCTGGTGGGATGGCTCTTATGGTCTTATTAGTATTTCCGGAGTGTAAGGCATCCTGTTTTTTTCTCCACATGAAAATAACGCAATAAATCTTTAATAAAACAGCGAAATCTCCACTGCAGGAATATGTGTAAACCCAGAGGTGGAAGCTGAGTTACAAACCCCAAACAAACTTTTCTCCTATGCTGATAAACAGAGACCTCAAGAGACCGTGATTTCGTGCCGATACGCCTGAAATGCCATATACATTGCACATCGCCGCAATGTGTTCCTCCCCTGCTGTTACAAACGCTGCCCATCTCCATCTCTCCATGGATGAGCCACTTTCCCCGCCAGTGGCAGAAGTGGTTTGCTGTCCGGGGAGCAGCAGGCAGCGCCAGACACGGCCTGTGCGTCGCTCCAGACTACGGCATCCCTTCTGCCTTGCGAGTATTTGAGCAACGACAGCGTGGGCCGTCCTCGGTGAGCCCAACGCCGGGTTGGATGTTGCTTTTGGTATTCGGAGCTTTCCAGCGCGTATCTGATCGTCGATTAAGGCATATAGGGAAATAGCGGGACACCTCATCGAGAGCCCAACATTTCCTACCGCGAATGTTGAGAGCATCATTCTAAAATTGTTTATTATAGTCTTAGAATTGAGATTAATTTTAGATTATAAGGGAGCTTATCCAGGTTTCTTCTGGGCAGAAAGATCCCAGGCTGAGATTCTGGCTTTCCACGCCGCAGAGGTGCAGGAGCAGGATGATAAGGAGCAAGCAGTGAAAAATCACACAGTTAAGGTGGAGAAGCAATTTCACCAGCTGGAAACCAGAGAGGAGGAGATGGAGCGCTACACTTTTATGGCATAATAACAACACTGCGACATGACACACTGATGAATAGAGCAAACTCAATTCTCCATGTGTCCGCCCAGTTATTTCCAAGAGAGATAAGGGAATATTCCTGTCATTGCGCAAAGTCTAGACAAAGGCATCTCTAAAAACTGAGCAGTTCTGGTGACTCTGCTCACGAAAAATTAATTTAAACTAGAGCAGATTCAGAGAAGGTCTGTTAGATGCCTGGAACATGGAACTCCTCCTATAACAGGAAAATAGGAGAGGTGGGTTTTACTCAGCTCTGTACAATGAAGGCTCAAAATACATCTAAGAACATCGAGATGAGCCTATAAGTAGTGGGAGGATCTGTAAACTACCGGAGAAGGCAGAACTGACCCTGGATGCAGTGGAGAAGGTTTCTACCCATCAGAGCAAGAGGGACTGGAGCAACCTTCACATACCTGTAGAAGAGGCAAATCAAGCAAATATTAAAGGTGGAGTTCAACCCCTTTTGAAACGGGTGTTGCGTGAGGGCAAGGAGAATACTGATGCAATGCCACATCCATGCTTGGCTTCACAGCTGGCGCAGAAATGTTTCTAAAAACAAATACAGTAATTTACTCCGTCCTAAACTAGCGATGAAGTCTGGGCTGCAATACAGTGAAGGAGAATTTACCACTGATTTAATATGATTAGGATTTTTTTTCCCCATGAGTTTGTGTCTGTCTTTTTATATTATCTGGAGGGTTGGTGCAGAGTCCTGAGTCAGGAAAACAGCTAACCTAAATTCATCCCTATTCGCAGCAGAAGTCTTTGGTTTGACTTCAGAGTGATCCATGCATGTGCTTAACATTAAGGCTCTGCTTACAGGCTGTCCTGAATAATATGCTATAGTGTATTTTGAGAACTCATTTTTACTTTTTATTACAATAATAACTTCTACAGTGACATGAATTCCAACACGAAGCACCAAGAAATAACATACCCTTCCAAATGGTTTTCCTCTTTACACTGTTATTAGAATACATATTAGGAGAGCGGCGTATTATAAGACAAAGCACTTTCCAGAAGGCATATTTTTCTCAACCTCTCTGCAGCACAGCAGTTACTTTATAGTCAAAGATTAATTATATTACCGAGTCTGCTTCTGCAAATTGTAGTCAAATGGATCATTAAAAGAGAAGGATAGGAGGGACCACTGCTAGGGTATTGCTTCTGAAAGGCCCAACCCTCGGAGGTGCTGAGCTCCTGGAGCTTAGGTTGGCCTTTCTTTCCCTGTTTCCTTTTCAAATTTCACGCTGGCGTTCCATAAAATGTTGTGTTTGAAAAACTGTCCTGCTGTGATTCCGACAGCATATTGCATTACTCCAAGAGCAGAGCTACCACGGGTGCTCAGCCTAGGATTGTAATGGATGGCCAATCACATGGGGTACGGAGATGTCTAATAATTCCTTTTGCGCTTATTGCTAATTACTCCTAAGCCCTAAATAGCAACACCAGACACAATGCAAGCTATGTCCATAAGGCTTGACCGGGAGATAGGAAAACCCCCAGACATATTAGTCAGGGCAATAAAAAAAAAGGAAGGTGGAAGACATCTCAGACTCCACCAAGTGCAGGTCCATCCCTCTGTCGCTTCTCCAGCTGTTGGGACGTTGGTTGTAGGACGGGGCAAGCAGTGGCACCCGTGGGTGTGTGCAGAGGAGAAGGGAAGGACCGTGGCGCTGGGGTCGCTCCTCTTGCATCGCTCAGGCTCTGCACCCTGACGTGCCTGTTACAGGCAATTCCTGTCGAATCACGCCAGCTTCTAGACCAAATTTGCTTTAGCCATGATGAAAAAAGTAGATTGCTTTAAGAGTAAGCGAAGAGGAAAAGTCAAACATTTACTCTCAGGGTGTTGTTTCACCAGTGCTCTGCCAACCTCAGACACATCTCCTCTGCAGGAAGGAGATGATAAGCTCTGGCTTACTCACACTCCTCTCTCAGCTCCTCGTCTTCAGGGGAGAGGAACGATGACAAGATTTCCACTTAAAATTAAGCTGCAAAGGGCAAAACAAAACTCAAAATCAGCTAATTTTAGCTGTGGTTTAAAAAAGAAACAACAACTGAAAAAAAAAAAAAAGCCAGTTAAAAAAACAATGGGAGAAATGAGCAATATCTGCCAAATAAAATCATTCACTCACTCCTCATATTAGTCAGGAGAGAAACAAACTTTTAGAAGGCCACACAGTAAAACAGATCCCCAAGTATAGTCAGAAAACAATGAGTCAAGATCCCTGCATGAGCTCCTCCAACTACTCCGTATTTTCTTGGGAAACAGCACGTTGCTGCAAAACGGCACCTGTGCCCCCGGGATCCGGAAATAGATACGGTTATTTAGACAGTTTCGTTAATGCAAACTACAGAAGAGACGGAGTAATTGAGCCAATTTGCCGCGGGGGAGTGCGGTTGTGTGTGTCCTATCTCCGTCCCGCTGCAGTGTTTGGAAACCCACCGTGACTCACCTCCGCACGTGGTGGCTGAGGACGCTGAGGACAAGCAGGAGGGACCTGACAGTCAGCCCGAGGAGCGGGTGGTGGTTACTGGAGGCACAGCTAGTGCCCTTCCTGCCAAACTTTGCTTATTTTCCTGAAACTGGGGAAGTTTCTGGGCTGGAAAGAGCAGAAGGCAGTGATCCGCAGAGCATCACTCAGCCCCTAGTGCTGCTGAAGACTGGGGAGGAGAAATGGTGTGTGCACCAGCGTGGATCAGGCCAGTGAGGAGGGGATGCAGCGGGAACCCAGGAGAACTCCTGCAAATCATTTTGCTTTGCAACACGAACTTCTGGGGAATTTTTCACAGCAACGGTTTCACACGGAGGCAGCATTCCCCCAGCGCACCCCCACCAGCACCCCTGACTTGCGTTACAGACCCCAACAGCATCAGGACCACATTACCGCTGTTTCCATCCCCATGTCAAACCTCAGACCACCGCCACGGTGGGGCATGGCATGGCTGCTCCTCACCGTGGGCGGACCCCGAAAGTGCTCCCACATTGCTTTGTGGTGCACTTTACCCCAGTCTAAATTTCACTTATTTCCATCTCAAAGACCCCGTTCTTGAACGAGCGGAGATCTTCATGGCCTTCTGCTTGTTGCTTTATGTATTTTGGCATGTGCCTGCTCACTTCACTGTTTGTGCCTCCGCAGACATATTTTGTAGGTGCAACTTAAGCAAAACTTTTGATGTGTTGAGCTTAGAGGTCACCCAAGGAATGTCAGTAGTTGTCACCAGGAATGCGGGCCATGTCATACTCACCTTCTCTGAAAATAACCCCTTTGAAGTCAGAAGAAGCACTCATGAGCACAAGGGGAAGCATTTGGCCAGTAGAACATAAAGGTAAATTTCACATTGTGACCTTTTATTTTTTATATGGGTTTTTTTTTTTAATTGATTGTTTTACGGAAGTTTTTCCTCCCTCCTTTCCTCCCCTGAATTCGACACCAATGTTGGTCAGACAAAAAGTCAGACACCCTGTAAGTGATGGAACACTTGTCTGATAGAGTCCAAAGGGCCGGGAAATGTCATTTCTTTACTAAGTGTTGAATATAACCTGAGCTTATGCAACTGCATCCTTCGGGGTATTGGGAAGGTGCTGAAAACATAGTAACAAGCAGCTTTGTTTTCTGGGATAAAATTAAAAAGATACTGAGAGATACAACAAAGAGAGAAAAAAATCCTCAGAAAAGTTGGCAAAACCTTTGTGAAGACAGTAACAGATGCCCCCAAAGAGGAAATTACAACATGTGGCAGCTGTGTTTTTTTGGTTAAGCAACTTTTTGTAAAAGTTCAAAGCATCTGGGGAAGGTAACTAGTAACAGGGTGAGACAGATTTATGGAGCCCACACATGGCCATATTTTCGTATAATATTAGTAAAAAGCCATTATATCCCTAGATGAAGAGATTAATTCATACAAGTTTGAGTTCTTTGAAGAGCAATCATATTTTGACTTTGCAAACTGGAAGAACTGAGTAATTTCTTGGATTAACTGATCACAAGAGTTGTAATCCGTAATAAAAATCCATGCAAGCCTGCCAGGCTTTGTTTCTCAGAGGATTTAGGGTAATGAGTCGATCTGACATTAGCAGAATGCATCCCAGACTGCAACCCCATTACCTGGATCTGAAGGCTGGATTTGGAAAGATGAGGCAGTTAATCAAAGCCTTCAACATCTTTTTTTAATATGGGGGAACTTATTGTTTATGAGGGTTGCTGGATTGATAAATTCAGGAGAAAAGCTTCTCATAAATCTATGGTGCGTGGCATGGGCACTGCCTGGATTTAGCCAGCTCATCTCCCATGTGCTACCTATATATATACACACACACATATATATACACACACATGTGTGTATATTACCCCCTAGAAACAGCCTTTCCAGCCATGAAAATGACAGTCTGCAACAGTTCACACTGCAGGTTTGTATTTATTCTCTCGTTTTACAGCACTTCTGTGGTTTTGTGCTTTGAGTTTTGGTGAGAGAGCTGAGAGAGACCCCGGCCGTCTGCTGTCGGAGTCACCACGGGACGGAGGAAGAAGAAAGGCTCAGGTTTGCAAATACTTTGCTTAGAGCTAATAAAGCCCTAAGTGAAATTTCTAAACAAATAGTTAATGTTCCCAGAGCTCAGGGAGGCTGTGGCAACCTGTAGCGATAACAGCTTGGAGTCTTTCCCTTGCTGGTTCCCTCCCCGTCCCGTGGCTCCTGCTCCTCTAGTGCTGGCATGTGCTGCGAGCCACATCAGGGAAATGATGCTCCTTGAAATTAAACCAAATGTTATTTTTCTGCCGGGTTATTTTAAAGCCAGATCAATTCCCGGTGTGGTTCCCAGTGCTATCGCGTGGCCGGCTGCGCTGGCACGGGTGGGAGCCTTGCTCGGGGTAGTAGGAGGGTGAGCAGACACTGATGGGGAGAGGAGAGGATGCGGCATCATCCTGGACCACTTCATAGTGTGAAACCACCATCTGGGCCACCTCCAACGGGTTTGGTTTTTACCATCTTTCACCTCACCCCACCTCTGCACCAAGTGCATGGTGGTGACACTGTAACAGCAACTATTAAAATCAATTAAAACACGCCTGGATCCTTTTGCAATCATTGCGGTCCAGCGGGGATATATCTGCAGAGAACAGCCAGTTTATCACACGTATTGTATTTCAGATCTTCTGTGAGTCTTTGGACTTTCATCCCAAAATCTTTGATGTAGCCGCCCCATGCTGCCAGACCGATTAACCCTTCTGCAGATGAGCAGCACGACGCTGGGCAAAAAACCCAGCAGGTCCCCCTGGGTGTGCGGAGGGGCAGAGGAAATGCCCAATGTGCTCTTCCCCCCCCCTTCCCCTCCCACCCTGCCCATCCCTGGCGCACCCCGGCCGTCCACCCCGTCCCTGGGGGTCACCACACTGCAGTGCCCCAAGGTGCCGGTGGCGGGGGACACGCTGGTGTCCCGCCAGCCTACGCAGACGCAGGTGGTCCCGCACAGAGATGCATTTACAGAAGGCAAAGAGCGGCCGGAGGAAGCCGCAGTCACGCGAGCTGCATGTGGTTTGAGGAGCAAGTGCCAACATCTCTCACTCTCACTGTCCCAGCGTTGCTCCGAGGGCAACCTGATCTGCCTTTAATCTACTCTGACCACAGGACAAATGGTTTAAATAAAATCCTGCATGACTGAGTCACTCCGTTTCTGGCTTTTATACGGCATACTGAGGAGCGATGGTTTACTTTGCCTGAGTAACAAAATTAATATAAGAGAAACATTTTTGTTATGTGGTAACCAAGAAAAAAAAAAAAAGACATAGAGAAATTTGGGTGGGATGTTTGTGCGTCATAAAAGGAAAATCAAGGAAAAGAAAGCAGTCACTTTTCTTGGAACAGCAGGTAAAAACAGACAAACAGCTATCGCAGTCAGGACGAGGGCTCTGTTTTAGCAATGGAGTTATTTTTTGAGAGCAGAGACTCGGAGCCCCGCCGCCCCCAGCCCCGCTGCAGGCACATTGTCACCCACGAGGTACGGGCTCCCTTACCTCTGCCTGGGCAAGGCGCGGGGAGAGGCACGGGCTGAGCCAGAGCGGCGCTGCGGGGAAGAGGAGGACCAAGAGAAATGTCCCAGGTTCTCGGTGGGAGAGCTGACCGCGGCTGCGATTGCCTTTTAGCACATGGGGGACTGACATGTGTGTGTGTCGGGGGGACCTGCGGACTTTGCCTCCGTCTGCGGAGAGATGCAGCCTGGTTTGCTGGTGGGTATCTGCTAGAGCCAGTCCCTGCCCCTGCTCGGGCTGTGGTTTCCAATAAAATGTCTTGTGAGGGACTCTGCTCTGACTATTCACCATCATCTACTTCTTGTCCGGGAGTTGTTGCCACCAGAAAACCCCCCTCAGAGCCGTGCAGTTAATCTTGGTTGGGGAGTCGAGGTACTTACATCTCATCATCCTGAGCCTCATGGGGATATGTGAATATAAGCTGCCAAATGAAGGCTATTAAAGGACAAAGTTTAAATCCCGGCAGTGTGGCTTTCATACAGCACAAGCCAATAGCGCCTATAGGCAAAACTCTGCCTTTTTCATTCTTTTCTTTTTAATGAGAAAACTTCTAATGATTTTTGGTAAGCTTTAGGACATGTACCGTAATATCCTGGCGTTAGTGAGAATAACAAGAAATTCCCACTGACTTTTTGGGGCATGCAATAGTTTTCACATCAAGTCACACTTTTGCAAGGAAGAGGGTTTGGAACTAGATGATCTTTAAGGTCCCTTCCAACCTAAAGCATTCTATGATTCTATGATTTGCCATGCTGGACAGGAGCATTGCTGCCTGCGGACACCTGGCTCCTTCCCTCTGCCAATAGTCTACACCTCCTACAGATGATCTTCAAACCATGTCTTGGTCTTGCAGGTCTGGACATCCTTCCTGGTTCCCTGCAAAAAAGATCAGGGCTTGAAGCTTGAGATCTCATCACCTTTGTCTTCCCACGTGTGGTTGCACAGTATTTTTAGGGACACTTCTCTGTTGTGTTTCATCAAAATACTGGTATGTCATGTTCGGGACATGTTCCTGACGGCCGTCGCTGCAGCACGGCAGATCCACTTTGAAGTGGGAATTTTGGTGCTTTTACAGCAAGCAGTGCAAGAAGAAGAATGTTTCCCTTTGATGTTTATTAGTTATGAGCATTGCTGGCCCCTTTTGGAGCTGGTTTCATGCATGGTCCCCTTTAAGAATCGGAAATACATTTTACCAACATTTCAAATGTTATGAAATGCAGCATTTGATGGGAAAGAAAAAGACAAATGAGAAAAATATGCTACTTTTTCATTCTCTGAAAGAAGTTATAGCTAGAAAAAAATCGACTGTATGTGCAAACTTGAAGTGATTAGCTATTGCTCTACGTTTGCAGCTCTCTGTGTCAGCGAGCAGAGGCTCTACGTGATTTTTCAGCTCTTACTCAGGACTGTCACCCATACTTTGCAGACATAGGACTTGCTTATGGATATTTCTTTTACAGTGTTTTAGGGTCACAAACAAAACAAATTGAGCAAAGACCATGAGATCCCTATGTACTTCCCTTTATTGTCTTTGTATTATGTTTTTGAAGGTGAGTCAGTGTTTATCGATATAAAAATATAAGAAACAATGCGCTATCAGAGTCGTATATTTTCCCATGTGTTCATTGTCCCTTCACTTGCTGTAAAATCCATGTGATGAGGAATTAATGAGCGAACACCTGTTTTCTATGCAGAACCTGGCTTTTATTTTTATATTTTAAGCAGTCTCTGAAAGTGGTTGCAAAGGCAAAAAAACCCAAACGTTGCCCTCCCAGCTGGGAGGGGAGACGTTTGCTGAGCGAAGGGACTGCTGTTGCCCAGACTTGACGTATCATTCAGAAAATTCAGGCTGGCTACGAGGCAGGACTCTGTCCGGTCTGTACCGAGCAGCTTCTTCTGAGGCTTGTCCCCGTTTAGCAGCAACCCAGGCGTGTGAATTTGGGATATGCCCCCCACAAAGGGGAGTACTAATGTTTCATTAACCTGTAAGACGGGAAATGTCATACCAGGACGCTAAATGCAGTAGTTAAGTTTTGCATAAAACACTCTGCTTTGCAGGGCTTATTCTCTCCATCTATTATGCATTTCCTCACTCATTAACTGCTCCAGTAGCCCGAGACACTGAAATCTTGCAGCCAGATTTCTTATTTGGTAAACTCTTTGCTATTAATACAAGATCTCTCATCAGATGTGCTTTGAGCAACGCCCCTTTTCTCTGCTGTTCCTCAGACCTTCTGGAAGCACACACTCTATTTTGCAAGATTATGTTTACACTCAGCAAATACGCAGGGAAACGGTCTTTTGCAAGGCAGCGTTGGCCAGAATCAGTAACAGCAACACCGGTGAATCCAAAAATAGCTGTAAGAAGGAGCAAAAGAGAAAGAGAAGTGGTGAAGTCTTTTGAAATTCCTTCAAAACTGTTCTATCAAGCTGAGATGTCCCCAGGAAGATGGTCCTACCTCCAACACCATCTGTTGAGCTTGAGGAGAAGGGAGACTCTACTCTCTGAACCATACAGAAAGTTGAGTTCATGCCCACAGTGATCCCTTCTTGAGCCTGAAGTTTGTCAACCAGTGGGAAAAACAAACTCTCTGCCTATGCCTTGCTTTCTCCCTACTTTGGATGTCTGGCAGACAGACAGATAAACCAGGTTTAAAGAGGTAATTTGCAAGAGAATTGCAAAGCTAAAAGGTGACAATAATACTATATTGGAGCAATTTTGTATCACATGTAACCTGGAAATGGTATCAGCTTACTGGCAGTGAATAATGCACCGGGAGACAAAAGGCAAAAGGCGCTGATGCGGTATCAGCCAGCCTTTGGTAAATGTAAGGTTCTTCATTTAATTCAGAATTATCTTCCAGTCCAAGGACTCTGGAGTGATCACACGACTTCTTTGACTTCTTTGGGGGTGGTTTGGTTTGCTGGGTTTTTTTTGTTGTTGTTGTTGTTTTGGCAGGCAATGAAGCCATGAAGCCTGAACATAGGCAGAACATAAAGCAAAAATTCCCCATGCTACACACAGATGGATTTAACAGCCCTCCTCTTATTCACGTGTAAGTGTTTATATGGAAGGGATCCAACTTTATGACAAATTTCACTAGTTTCTAGCCAAACAGAGATCCTCTCCAGGGACACGAAATTTGGGGGTGAACAACTTTCATCAGATTTGCAGAGCAGATCTGGAGGCAGGGGCATAAATAACAACTTGTGGTATCAGAAAAGTTTCTCTAAAGACCTGCTGAGGGTCTCCAAGCCCAGTTCCCGTTGGCTCCAACAGAGTCCTGCAAAGGTCTGCGTGAGCCAAGAGGGCCTTCTGCTGCTGGTGACCATGGACTTCTGGTGAGGAGCAGGCTGGTCATGGCTCCGTGGAAACCCAGGAGATATTGGGGTTCTTAGTACCTTGCAGGGCTGAGGCCTTTGCTGGAGTCTACAGGCTTCATCTGGATGGAAAATGAGAGGCACCTGTGTGGTGGAACCACTCTCATTGTCCCAGATGAATTCCCATGTACAAGCGACTACAAAAAAATACCCACTGCTTGCTATAATTTTAGCAAGCGTGCAGGTGCATGGTGATTTCTGAGACATATTTTCCTCTCCTGGATAGTTTGCCTTACTTTCTTACGCAGAAAGATGTTCTGAGCGCAGAAATAGCCACGCACCGAGCCGCCTGCGCACGGGCTGCGGGAGCAGCATGGAAACAAGTGCACGGCAGGAACACAGAGAGGCTTTTGCAGCTATGAAAGTCCACCAGTAAATCTCACCAGCGAAAGCCTGCCCTCTGAACACTTGCTCATGGGACATTTTAGAGGAAAATATTTTTGCTTAGCTTTTATTTGCTTTTTCTCCTCACGTATATGTGCGTGTGTTCAGGGGTTCATTTGTCTACCGCAATGAATTTCAGATTTCCTTTACTCTAGCTGTTTATTTCCCACCTGACATCACGTCTCTATGACCGTGGCATCACAGCGAGTTGCTATAGGTAATGTTATGAAGTCATGCAGCAACATGAAGATTTCAGCTGGGGAGAATGCAGAAGCACCAGGTGTCATTTTAAACAACAATGAGATTATTTTTGTAGACTTACCCTTAGTTTTCATAAAAAGCAGCAAATTATGGGACATAGTGGCAGAACAATCTGAAAACAGAATGTTCTTAAAGTTTCCATCAAGTGTCAGCTGCTCTTTAATTAGTAACCAGAGGGACATCAATGAAAATTGCTAATTATGAGCACACCATAAAAATGTAAACAGTGTCTCAGCTTTATAACGGCAACACCTTACTGTGGATGCAAAAGTGAGTCTGGATTGGCTAATGAATGGAAAAATCATGGGATTTTTCTTGAACAGCTCACGAAGAGGCATCTGCAGTTATAAAATCAACTATTTCCTTTGGAAAAGGAATGAAAATATTTGACAAAAATACCTTCAAGGTTGAGTGTGTTTTTTTTTTTTTTTTAAATATGCCCCAGGAACAATCAAGATCTGCAGTTTTTGAAAAAGAAATCATAAATCAGGATGGCTTTATTGAAAACCGCCGGTACTTTCAGCATTTCATGATGCCTGAAATCTTCTTCATTCCAACTTCTTTTGTTTCTGCCTTTTGAAGCTGCACAGAAAATCAGTCCCGAAGTGAGTGACATCTTCTTGCTACAGTGACAAACCTGGGAAAAGAAGGTACTTGCTGAGAGCTTTGTTAGGCAACTCCACGTCAGTCCAACAGTTCTCTTTGCTGGAGATTATTATATTGCTTGGTTCTGATGTTTGTACTCCTCTTCAACCTCTTCTTCTCCTCTCTGAGGGGATGGAGATGGCTCATCCCAGCTGCAGCAGTCAGTGCTGGAGGGTGTTGTGCGTTTCGTAACCTCTTCTCTGCTACAGCCCTGCTATTAAGGCAGATAACGAGCTCCACACGAGTTTGTGCTCCAGGTAACAAGAACAGAAGCAGGGAACATGACTGAGATGTTTAAGGCCAACGATTTAAGCTCCCAAGTCGTTTCTGATTTGAGTCTCTCCATTTTTGGCCATCCAGACTGACCTCTCTCAGGTCTGATTTTCAGAAGAGCTTGACAATGCTTGAACTGCTTGGGAACTGAAGGTACTCGGCACTCTAAAAACACACCAGCTCTGTCCTGTTGGGCACAAAATTCAAATGGTAATTCCCTTTCTCTTGTTTATCACCCTGATGGAACTGATAATCTAATGTTGTGTATGGATAATATAATGGTTGTGTCATAAAGTATTTTTAACTATTCTTTTTCTTTTTCTTTTTCTTTTTCTTTTTCTTTTTCTTTTTCTTTTTCTTTTTCTTTTTCTTTTTCTTTTTCTTTTTCTTTTTCTTTTTCTTTTTCTTTTTCTTTTTCTTTTTCTTTTTCTTTTTCTTTTTCTTTTTCTTTTTCTTTTTCTTTTTCTTTTTCTTTTTCTTTTTCTTTTTCTTTTTCTTTTTCTTTTTCTTTTTCTTTTTCTTTTTCTTTTTCTTTTTCTTTTTCTTTTTTTGTCTTTTTTCTTTTCTTTTCTTTTCTTTTCTGGGAGAAAATATAAAATAATTGAGAAGGAAGAAAAAGTGCCGCTGAAACATTTTTTGCCTTTATTAAAGCATATGTCATCTATTCACGGAATCATTCACAGCGATGTGGAGTGTGTCAAACCCTCCCAAATCCTGATGCAAACACACCGAGGTGGCAGCTACTGCCAAGTGGGCAGTACTTGCTCTTGATGTGCCACTCACAGGCTGGACAGTGGCAGCTGAATAAATTAGCCAAAAATAGCTCTTCCCAAACATTTCACTGTCAGCATTCCGTCCCATCACAGTAGCACCGTGACTGACAGCAAAGCCTCTGCTACGGCAAAGCTGAAACAGAGGAGTTAACAGGAGAGCACAGAGACTGCTGCAAAGGCAAAACCAAACTACGAGCTAGTTCAGAATAAAAGGGATTCCCCGGAGGTCAGGAGATGGCTTTGAGCAGGTCGAGTCATTAAATGGATGTGGGGTTGATTGATGAATCTGCATCGCTCGCTGCAGCGAGATGAGTGCATTACATTGTAAGTGTGGGTTGCAGTTGATCAGTTCGAGTACGACTGTCTGCCAAAAAGACGAAGGAAGTTCATAAATTACCCCAGAGTTATGGAAACAGATCCTTTCTGCAGAGGGACCCGGGGAGCAGCAGCGTCCCTGGGTAGCCCATCTGTATCCCATAAAGAAACGGATACCTGTAATTAGTGCCATGAGTTATCACAACCGCGCGCAGCATACATACGTCTCCATCCGAGAGGACAGTGCTTTGCAAGTGGGAGCATTTAATATGGAAATAACCAAGACAGCTGAAAGTACAGTTTCACTGGAAGGTTTCCAGTCAAGACGTTTGAGGCAAAAGCTTGCTGTTGCCAGTATGGGAGAAATCTAAGATTCAGAGTTGATTGCATTTCCAAGAAACAAAACAGGGAAACTTGGACACCGCTGCGGAGTAGGTGCACTGGAGTTCATACCACGCAACCTCGCGACTGGCCTTGTTTACGGCTTCTAGGTGCTCTAGTGAGGTGCCAAAGTGCCAGTCGGAAATCAGATATCTTGAGAAAATAGGATTTTGTTTGTATTCTTCAAAGCCGCAAGGCTGAACGGGGGAATCTGGGATCCATTTTCCCTCCCCGTGCTCCCCTGCCTAACTCTTATTGAGACTTAAACAAAAGGGCAAGGAGGCCACTGCAGAGTAAATGAGGCCCTTAATTTACCATAAAAAGAAGACGACTGCCTGTTAAGGTTTTATCGGATTACAATAAAGGCTCTTTGCACTCGGGAGACTGTGGTTTGATTCCCGGCATTGCTGGCAGGGCTGGAAATCATAACCACAGATTATAGCAATAAGCTTCCAAATTTCCATATTCCAGCCAAGGGTGCTGCTCCCCGGCGCGGCTGCTGCCCTGCGCCAGCCTTGTGCTGGCACGGCCGGGGTCTGCAGTGTCCTCCTGGGGCAGGACCTTTGGCCAGGCTCCGGGTCTCTGGGGGCATCACTAGTCAAGGAGGGGGATCCAGCCCGGGACTGCTGAGACCTTTTTGACTGTGGGATGGGAACAGGAGCGAGCTCACGCCATGTTATCTATTTAATCATCCAGCAGGAGTTTACAAATAAGCCACCTTCTCCGCTATGCCTTTAGACTACAACTTTTCAGATGAGAAGTCTCCTTCCTTCCTCCCAGATGCCTCCCAGAAGCCGCCATCGCAGAGTGAAGTGAGCGACACAGATTACAGCAAACAAAATTTTCCCTCCATAAAAAAATCTTGTTGGTTTGTTCGGTTTTGGTGTTTGTTTTTTTTTTGTTTTTTTTTTTTCCTTCCAGGCTTTAATTTCATTAGGAACACAATTTTATTAAAATAACACCTTCTTTTGGCATAGAGCGTGCTGGCATTTTGTTTGTCAGCTATCAGGGGGAGCAACAGGCAGCTCTGCGTTAGGAGCAATATGCAAGGAGGGAGTTTAACCGATGCCGTGCATCTGCTACCTGGAAGACATGTCTGCATTTGAGCCTGTAAAAGAGAAATGCCATTGCATCTTTTTTTCTTCAACCCTTTGTTGTAGTCGGTGCATAAAAAACCGCACGCTCCTGTTTGTGCGCAGGAAATGTGCAACTCAGTTGTGTTCACAGCACAGGGCACACCATCCATTTTTTCTCTTTCTTTCTCCACTGTCTCAGTGCCACGGGCTCACAGGAGGCTGCGCCTGCCTCTCCCCTCCGGGGACCTGCTAGTCCCCTGGCTCAAGGCAGGGTCACCCAGAGAGGGATGCTCAGGATCGTGTCCAGTTGGCTTTTAAGTATCTCCAAGGATGGAGACCCCACAACCTCTCTGGGCAACCTTTCTGCAATCAGCATATCCAAAGTAGGCATTTAATCCTTAAAATAATGAGCAACAAGGAGCCAAGAGTGAAGAGATTAAGCTCAGTCTCCTTGAAAAGTTGTTCTATTTGTAACGGCCTCTTTGGTTGGATGCACATAGCATGGATGCAGCTTCGGGGGGAAATCCCTTCTCCTCGGTCTGTATCACAAATGTCAAAATAACAGTATGGTAAAGAATCACATCCATAATGGGATGTAGACCAGTCCATAAACTCTCATTATTCCTTCATCATTCGACATTGCTGCCAATACGTCTGGAGGAATCTCACAGTAAGAGGCAGGGAAGCAAAGGGCAGTCCAGACGAGATTCGCATGCACCAGCCTGCCTCGATTTACCCTTCATGAAAACAGCACCCGGCGTTCTTAACCCAAGCTGGATCTATGCTAGAAAACGCATGTCTGTTGGGCCCTCCTACAAGATTAAGAAAGATACTGTGGCCGGTTCCTCTCTACTGCATCCTTCAAGGCCAACACAGCGTTTAGTCCTTTGTTACAAAGCAGAGACTCTGCAAAGCTCCAAAGTCAAATTTTCCACAGGAAGAATGCAGAAAATGTTTTCTGTTGATAAAACCAGTTCTTTTCATTATAGCTTTCTAACTTTTCTTTCTATAATATAATATATTTAATATATAAAAATATTAGAGAAAATATAACAAAACCAAAAAATTCAAAACAAAAGCCATTTCAAAAAGGAAACTCTAAACATTTTGTTCTGAAATAGTCAAAACAGAATATTTTGACATTGTCAGAATTTTTTCCCTCAGGTTCTCTTCCAAAACAAAATTCCAGAGGAAAAAAAAAAAACCCAACATTTTGTTAAGCATTTCTATTTAGTTTCCATTTCAGCCCTGCAGAATCCAATAGAATGTTTTTTTGTAGCCACTTTTGCAGTCAGCACTTCTATACACAAACATGCACCGTGTACAGAACAAACGGCCATGGATCTTGATTTGATAGATGCTTTTATGTTTTTGTGTGTAAATAAACAAGATAGCAATGAATCAGATTAGAAAGCTTGCTAGAGTCAGTCTGTAATTGATAACGAACTTGAAATGATAAGTTTAATTTGGCTACTGCTGAAGCAGGTCAATAGATTCAGTAGATGATCAGATTGATGTTAATGAGCGTAAGTATCTCATGGTGTGTTGGTAACGCTAATTTTCTTGTTAACGGATGAAGGTCGTAGAACAGATTTATACCTGGGTGGGAACGCAAAAGAATTTAAGAAAAAAATAATTAAACAACATTCTTGAATTTCAACATGAAAATATACATGTGTATACATATATTTTTTTCCCAACAGGGACTTTTCCTTGAGATGTTGGTCAGCATTTAGCCTCCCTGAAGATAGCCCTTAAAGGACTTGCAAGATCTGCAAAACTTTTCCAGGAATGGCTCCATAAGCTGTCTTCTATTATCGCACACATTAGGGTTGAAAACGGAGCTTTGCCAGAGGCCGGCTCACAATATTGCAAAAAATTCCACCCAATGAGTGGCAGGCTATAAGAAAAACAATATTGATGTATTTTCCTCTATTTGTGGTTTCTTTTGTCCACAAAATGCTTTTTGTCTCTCAGTGACGTCAAAGCAAAATTCTCTCGCAAAATGACAACTGGAAAATAACCCTGAGAATATATTGGATTTCCTAACTAGTAATTAACTAACTTGAGCTTAATGGAACGTATTATATATTCTACCAATTCTACAGAAGATTAGTAAAACAAAAGTAATATTTTCTTCTGTTTTGATTGCGACGCTTGAGGCAAAGTCAGCTTAATACTTCACAAGTAAGCGTTTTGCGTTCCTAAAGTATCTGTACGCTCAAACACGTCGCAGCATCCTCATCAGAGGTGACAACAACTACACTGCGCGTCACACGCTCAACCCACTGCCCTTGGGATGCGCCAGGGCAGGGACGATAATGCCCTCAGTTAGGCGATACGCATCTCATCCTTTAAAAGAGCAATTCACCATCTTCTAGTTTCTCCTGTATCTCCTGACTCCCTCCATCACCTGCAGAGGGACCCCTGGCTGGTCATCTAACTTCAAACAGAAGGGGAAAAGCAAGGGGAAAAGCGCTCCCAGCGACGGTCAGCACGAGTTGGGGGCCTTCAACGAGCCCTTTTCCCACCGTTAGTTATGAAGCTGTCGCAGTCACCAGAGGTCAGTCACTAATTCAGATCACTTTATTCTTCTCCTTGGTTCTTTGTTTCTGTAAAATGGACACATTCTCATGTCCAGCATTTTATTACATGTCGATGTTTATGGCTTTCTAAAGGAAAAAAAGTCATCTGGCTTTCACAGAACCCACTGTGTCTTTAAGACTGCCTCGCAGAAAGAAAAACACAAATTTCAGCATATGCTCCATTGTGTAATATCGGAAGGAGCAGGTTTTACTGAGATTGTCTAGGACAAGCTCAAACAACAATGGGCATTTTTCCTTCCTCTGTAAAAGTTTTTTCGTGACTTTACATTATTAGGTGCTGTGCAGGAATGGCAAAGAACTGAGTCTCAAACCTCAATTTGAAAATCTTCATCCAGGCTCTTTTTTGTGGTTTCAATCAGCTGTTGCTGAGGATATTTTGCCTTACACAATACGCACCAGTCTAAAAGTGTAATCACATTACATCACTGCTGATTAAGCTCATATGCAACAGACACTTGGCATGGCCCCTTTCCAGCCTCACGCATAAAGAGGGAGCAAAGAAACCCATCAGGCCTTTAAAATTTTATTAATTGCAAAGTAACTTAAATGCCAGTCGTCCATTGCGTCAGCTTGATTGCTTGCTTCTAATTAGGGGTTGACAGCCACGGCTGAAGCAGTTTCTTCTCTTGGACTCTCTGACACTGTGTTTCAGGGATTGGAAAAGAGCTGTTCTTCTGCATTGTGTATACCTGGCTCCATAGTTCCTAGGGAACATCCAGCTGGAGCTATGGAGCACAGTACCAACGTGGATTTGGTGGCCTAAAAAGTGTTTCTGGTCTTATTTTGGATATGCCCTATTTCTTCTTCTTCCTGCTGTTTGTCCATATGAGCCCATAATCACTATGGGGAAAATTAAATTTCCATTTCTCGTGCATTGTCCCAGATTTAGTGAAAATATCCTTCCACTTATATCTGGTAAAATGAGACTTCGTCATCATTTGCTCTGGGCTCCTCAAAACAGACTTTTTGTTTCTTGGAAAAGATTTCGTTTTCCAGGGAGATGCTTTTTCATGATTTCAGTGAAGCACCAATGTGTTTTAATAAAATTCAATAAAGTGTATATATGTCAGGGAAGATTTAATGTTGATAGTGGTGTTGTGCTTTGGAGATTCAATTATCCTTGGGTGAAAAAGACATGAATGTTACTGAGCACACGAGTGAAAAGGGAACATTAGAAAAAAACCCAACTTTATCCAGCCAACGTGGAAATCAGGTGAATAAATAAGAATATATTTTAGCCACAGGAGAGACGATACATGTGTTCTGCACCACAGAGGGACCTTCCTGTCTAACAGACAACGGTGTTTGAAGATCTATGAAACAAGTGTTTTCTTGCTCATACATCAGCAAAAGCAGATGTTCAACTTGTCAGAAACCGGGGAGTTGACATGATATCTGTTGAGGCTGTTCAAATCAACCGGCTTTCTTCTCATGTGAAGTTTGTAACTGGAACAGCATGACCCAAGTTGGTATGTCGGGGCGGGAGGATCTCATTGCTGCTCTTTTCCAAGGGCTTTCCAGAGCAGTGGGTTGCACTCGAAAACTCCTACCCAGGCCCTGCTAAAAAAAAAAAAAGGGGAAAAATGGGTTTTAAACAGTGAGCAGACCCTGAGCTGGCTGCTTCACTTCTGGGTGAGCCTCATCCCAGGGGAGTATGTTGTTTTGCACTGCTCATTGGTCAGTTCTTACTTCCTACTTTTGACTCCGATCACAGGAATTTGGTCAAAATCCTAAGCTTTGTGGCAAATCCATGCTCTTGGTCAGGGTTTTTGAGAGCGCCCTTCATCTCAGCCAGCGTATCCATGAACCTGGTGTCAGCTTTGCATTTATAAGAAGACCGGAAAGTGGGAAAACAGTTTGCAAAGCTCTGCTTAGCACTCTTCCCTCAGCAGCCACTGCCACGGACAGCTGAGGAGGTGAGGCTAACTGAATCCAGAGGGAAGGAACCAAGTTTTACAACCTATTCAGAAGAAGTCATTTATTTAATGGAAAGATTTGTCTACATTATGCTGGATGTTATGGTTTATACATCAAGTGCATAACTACCCTTTCAAAAGCTCTGGTATGAGGTTCAGTTTGAGTACTGTGTATTAAAAAAAAAAAAAAAAAAAGACCACCCTTCCCCCCATTTGAGAAGCTTTTACCCCCAGGGCAGGGAAAGGAGCATGAAGGGACATTACGAAGCTGTATCTCCTGTCTGCCAGTGGCCCATACTCACTGAGCGCTACGAGGGAAGCACACTGTGCTTTCCCCACCCTATCCTTGCTTTGGACAGCAAGGACGATTTGCTCTGCAGAAGTCACATCTTAGCAAACCACAGCCTGCATCCTGCATCCATTCATAGGTCCTCCAAAACTGAGGGGTTCACTCGCTCTTGAGTGTGGCAGACAGTCAGGGCGACTTTGTTCTCTTTACCTATGAAGAGAAGGACGCGTGCAATGAAATTAAAATGAATTTTTCTGAAGGGCCCCTTGGAGGGAGAAACCATAGAAAGCTAAGTGATTAAAACACGGATCAGAACCGCGCCAGCCTGCCTGGTTATCCTCAGATTGCAGGTAGAATAGAGATGGAAACGTTTCATACGAAATAAAGCAATGTTGGTGAGCACTGCATGTTGCCTCTGTATAAACTGCATCTGGAAAAGGGAGGTCTCCTCTCCTCGAGTGTTGAGTGACATCTTACAACCTGCTTCTTTCCAGTCGACCTGGAAAATGTACACTCGGATTTCAAGGCAGAGGAAATATAAAGTATTCTCTCATCAAACTTGGCATTATCTCTTTAGCAGGCAGGCCTCTCTCCCACTGTACAGTATTTTTCCATTGTGTTGAATCAAACTTTATCTTCAACTCTGCTTCCCCATTCTAATAATACCGACGTGGCGTTCAAAGTGTGGCTTCGCAAGTGATTCATTTCCTCAATACTGTTGATTGGGACTTTACGCTACTTCAAAGGTAGGCAGCAATTGGGCTTTTTAACACATTAGAGATAACATTTCTTTTTTGCATTGGGATGAACTCATTATGGGCTTTAGGACCAGGACCTGATTATTTGCAGACACACGGTGCTACTCTTCTCCTGATAGGAATGGAGAGATGAGGCAAAGTAATAGATTGGGTAAGAACTCATTAAATGTTGAGGCAGAACAATAGGCTCTTCCAGCCTTTAACTCCTTAGATTCATCTGGATCTTTCAATCTCAGCATCCTCCAGCCACTGGAGACTGAAACAACAATGAACTCAATGCAGAAAAAAAAGCCAGGCAATTATTTCACTTTGGTAAAAATTTAATGGAATTCGTAAAGTCAGGGGAAGATAACGATGCAAGGAGTAAATTGGGTCACTGAGATTCTGACATAAGAAAAAGAGAACAAAATGGCAGAGGATGAGCTGGTAAGTGCTACCCTGTTGAGGTTGGCAATGATTTTACTAGGAGCCCTAAACACAAACACCAAAAAACTTGGGAGAGTCCATCCATCAACTTTGGACCTACCTATAGCTCAGCTCCTCTGAGAGCTGGGGTGCTTACCTTCTAGCACCTAAATGTAGACTTGGGCACGTGTCTTTGCCTTATATTCAGCTGATGCATGTTCTTTTAATGTATCTTGGATTGCTTTGCATGTTTGACAGGCCGTGTTTCTTTCTATTGGCCGTATACAGCACTGCAAATGCAAAAAGTCTGCCTGCAATAGCCAATTCTTTTTCTTCTGAGGTTTCCGTTATCATCTTTCTCTCATTATTTCTGGATGGCTGCCCATCATTTCTTAGATGGGTCTTTCTTCAAAAGATGAAAGGAGAAGAGTGTGGGAAGGGAAAGAAAGGGAAAGAAATCTTAGGTTTTCTTAGAAAAAAGAGCAAATAATTCATTGAACTGCATGGGTTTTATTATTCATGCAACATGCTTTGGGATACTAACATGTGAGTCAGCTGAGAACATATAGAAAGAAAAATAAAGATGTCTGTACTGTCAAGGGGAAAAAACCACTTACCACCTCATTTCTCTCCCCCTACCTCTAACGTGGCTCACGAAGGGGGATGCCCAAAGGAGTAGAGCCAACTTAGCAGAATACAGACCGAGGGGATGGTAACTGTGGCTGTGCCTCTTGCCGTTACTTGTGCCATGGAGCTGCAGATGATGTGATAGATGATGCAGCAGTGGCAGACACGGTCCCAGCTCCAAGGATGAGACACACAGCTCAGTGTGAGCTTCTGCACAGCAGAAATACCAATTCTGTGTTTAAAGAGCTTTTTCCTGGTGTAACTCTCCAAATCTCTCTCCCGTCAAACATTAGAAGAGCTATTAACAATTAGCATTTATCCTGGTGCAGAAGTTCAGATACCCTCTAAACGGGACATATAACCTGAGTTCCCCACATTCTCACCTGAATGCCACTGCCACCATTTCCACAGAGTATTAGTCCATTTGCCTGGGCCTTCATATTTGGACAATGTCTGAAATTACGCTGGACAAAATAGCCGGTCAGTGCAACACAACAGCACTGAGACCCAAGGAAACATTTCCAGTTTTTATTAATTAAGTCATAGTGTTGACTACATCAAGTTTCCAAGGCTTTGGGTACTCCTGTCTGAGCTTGCTCTTTTTTTTTTGTTGTTCCCCTTTTTTCCCTCCTATTTAATAAGAGCCTTATAAACATTTTTTTGCTCTTAATAGCTTAGCTGAGGTCACTACAACACAGCGCATGGATAGATGAGGCCAGCACTATGTACTCGTGCACCCCATGCAATTACACCCTGCATTTACACGCACTTAGTGCATTGGATATTTGGACGCTCTCCGCTCAGGGAAGATAAGATGCAGATGCTGAAGATCTGCATCGTACTGTACAGACCTCTGAGCCTTGAATAATCAGTGAAGAGTTGTAGAGTTGTCTCTATTATAGAGAATGAAATTCACAGCTGGATCCAAGCATCAGGAACCTGCGTAGAATGACAGAATCAGAGCATGGGTTGGGTTGAAAGGGACCTTGAAGACCATCCAGTGCCATCCCCCCTGCCCTGGGCAGGGACACCTCCCACCAGCCCATGTTGCTCCAAGCCCCGTCCAACCTGGCCTTGAACACCTCCAGGGATGGGGCCTTCAAGCCTAGGCAGAGATCTCAAAGAGGGCACATTACAGCGGGGCATTTGAAGGATGGCTTTGACCTGGGGATGTCATCCGCCCTTCCTGCTGGTGTGCAGGACAAGCAGAGGCGATGATGCTCCCAAAGGCAGTGGCGCATCCCCGCTCCCCACCGCCTCAGCTGCAGGTTGCACACACAGGCTAGCGAAGAGGGGGGATTTTTTTTTTCTTGTTGTTTCTTGCAGGTGAATTCCTAAGCCATCTGCAGAAAATTTTCCCTTCGTGGCCAGGAACACATGGCCCAAGGGTTGGTGGTGGAAAGGGGTATTTTAACCCCCCACTCCTCCCCCAGGCTGAACAAAGCCCTTGATTGAGAGATCGGCTCTGGACTTTGCAAGAAAAGAGAGCTTGGGGCTTTTGTGCATATGTGTGTGTGTGTGTGTGTGTGTGTGTGTGTGTATTTTTCTTTTCTTTCCATCATACTAATGAAATTTGCAGACACAGAGAGGAAACTGAGAGTTATTTATAGGAGTGAGAGGAATGTGAGGCCTAATTGTGCTTAGTCTATTGCTAAGTATGTAATCTGTTTGCTATTAAATTTTACAGTCTTGCAGCAATGTACATAGGTTCTATTGTGGGGTTTTTTTCTTTTAAGGAGAACATATACATTTGATGGAGAAAAAATACCAGGCTAAGGTGCTTGCAAGCTTTAAGAACAAGTGACACAAGGCAGAATTTCAAAGGAGGCAGGGGCACTTTTAGGGTTAACTAGGTTGGGTAATTTTGGATTTAAAGACATTTTCCTAATTATCTGTTCATGATTTTAAGGTTCCTGTGTCCTTGTCCCAGTGATGCACTGAGGTTAACTGGAGCTGCTGGCTGTTTCCATGGGAGGTGGCGAGTCCCGGTGTCTGCACAGGACAAGGGTTTAGGAGCGGTGGGTTTTGCCCTCACCTCCTGGCTGGTCTGTGCTAGCCTGCTCCTCCTCTCACCACCCAGCAAAAGCGTATGCGCAGGTATTTGCTTCCTTTGGCACTGATTTCAGTGGTGAGAGCCTGATGATAACTGACTGAAATCATTGAAACACAGAATGGTTTGGGTTGGAAGGGACCTTGAAGACCATCCAGTGCCACCCCCTGCCCTGGGCAGGGACACCTCCCCCCAGCCCAGGTTGCTCCAAGCCCCGTCCAACCTTGAACGCCTCCGGGGATGGGCCGGCCACAGCTTCTTGGGGCACCCTGCCCCAGGGGATCCCCAGCCTCTCAGCAAAGAATTTCTTCCCAATATCTAATCCAAATTTCCCCTCTCTCAGTTTGAAGCCATTCCCCCTCATCCTATCACTCCATGCCCTTGTCAAAAGTCCCTCCCCAGCTCTCCTGGAGCCCCTTTAGGCACTGGAAGGGGCTCTGAGGTCTCCCCTTTTTCGCCTTCTCTTCTCCAGGCTGAACCCCCCACCTCTCCCAGCCTGTCCTCCCAGCAGAGGGGCTCCAGCCCTCACAGCATCTCCATGCCCTCCTCTGGCCCCGCTCCAACAGCTCCACATCCTTCTTGTGCTGAGGGCTCCAGAGCTGGACACAATGCTCCAGGGGGGGTCTCACCAGAGCAGAGCAGAAAAGCAAAAGCAGTGAATCCTTGCATTTTTGCGTGCTGCTTTATGCTGCTGCCCTTCCAGCTCTCCCGTGAGCCCCGGGGCAGCCCCAGTGCCCCCTTCCCACCCACTGAGGAGCAAGGCTGCTGCCCATAGGCACATAGTGGTGTGTCCTTCGCTCGTCCCAGCCCCCAGTGACAAGCTGAGGCAGTGGGAGATGGGCCAGGGGCGCAGGGGCTCCTCCGTGGGGCAGCCCCGACTGCCGTTACGGAGGGAGGACAGCAGCTCTGCAAAGCTCAGGCTGGAGCAGGGGGTTGGCGTGGGGACCCGAGCTGCTGAGCTAAGCCTCATTCCTCATGGAAAAAGAGGAGAAGTCAGGCATGCAATCCGATACAACTGCTAATATCTACCAGGCAAAAGCCGAGCACTCAAACAGCTCTGGAGTCGTCTGCTTTTTATTGCTTATCGCTGTCCACCCGTGCTGGAATATTCCGTTCCTATAATTTTTGAGAGGCCCTAAAGGACCCTGTCACCTCCCCTGGGTCTAGGTTTCTCGCTTTTTCAGACAAACACTTTTCTGGGGATATTTTGCAAAAATGCCACAGTGACTCACTCCTGTCACTCCTCTTTGCTGGGATAACAACACCAAAGGGAAAAACAACTGATATTTACTCCCGGTGTCCAAAATTGGCTTTGCCACTGCGAGCAGAATTTAGAAAGACAGAAATAGAGGAGTGATTATGGAGTGCATTGCAATTAAGAGACAGCCCTGTAAGATCCTCCTCCGGGGTTACGGCTGAGGACCGAGGTGGATCGGCTCCATCCAGGCTGGCCGCCCCTCACCGGGATGCTGGAAAGCTGCGTGGCCGGGAGGGATGCAGAGCGCTGCTTACAGCTGTGCTTCCAAACCAGTCTGCCCCCTCCCAAAATGATTAAGGGCCTGAGATAACCAGTGGCAGCAAATCAAAGGCAGGGATCAAGAAGAGCGAGCCAGCGCTGTGCTCTTTTCTTTGGCTGGTGAACCCGCCAGTCTGCCAGCGCTGATACAGGTGCGGGACAATATCCCCGGCCGTGTGTCCTGCAAGCAAATACAAAAGAAGAAGAAAAGAGAGTCAAGATAAACAGTGGCAGGTGGCATTTAGGGCTGAATCACTGAGAGATGTCTACTGTACATCTCCATGGAAATTGCCTAGCCCTTCTCCGGCTCGCTCGCACTTCCCTTTCAGACCCTGCTCCTAACTCTCAAATAAACTGACTTTATTCAGTGGGAGAATGAAGACCTGAGCTGGTTGCTTTATTTCTGCCAGGCCACTGGGGAAACGCTGATGTAGCGTGTGACATTTGGTGTATTTGTAGGGTAAACAGGAGAAAATGCCAGGCAGGTTATCTGCAGCAAGGCGCTCCAGCCCTCCTCCATTGCGAATAAGTCACGGGATGCCAGTTGGCTGCTGGCCAGTCGTTTGGCCACTGACCAATTGGCTGACATTCGTTTCTTCCATACTTTACTCCCGGACCTGGTGGGATGGGTGTTTTACAGCAGCAATTAGTTTATTCCTGGGGTAAACAGTAGAAATTGGAGGGTAATTGCAGCAAGAAGTTTGCTTCCTGTTCCAGTGTGAATAACCCGCTGGATGCCAACTGGATGTTAGCCCTCAAATCTTTAAGGCCAATTGGCAGCTGGTCTGCATTTGTCCCTCTTAGGATTTGCAGATGTATGTTGGAAAGTGTGGGAATGGGGATCCCATCAGTCCATCCATCACCGCGGCGAGCTGCAGCGCCAGCAGCCGCAGCGAGGGGCTGCTGGAGGCAGGGCACGGGGCAGCGCTGCCGTCGAGGCTGGGCGCAGGCAGGGCGAGGGCTATGCTGGGAAGTGCCTGATGACCCGATCCCACTGCTTTCATCTCTTTCCCATCCTGAATAATGGACATTTTTCCTCCTCAGTCCTGCTGGGCCCTCACATGCATTAGCTGGTAATACAATGCTGCAGGATGCTGTTTTATCCCCTGTTTTGTTCCCAGACCCCCTTCACCTCGCCTTACACTTCTGCAACGGGACCTGTACACTAGCACAGGCTTTCGACTGGGATGAGGCTCGCTGGCCGCAGCATCCCCCCATGTTTCCAGAGTAACTCTCTTAAAATTATATAGCTAGCTGCGATTTGCTCCATTCAATGTTGTCGCTACACAAACAAGGAGGACACGTGTACCTCTGCTGACCTTTCTTCACAATCAGGCCTGACGTGTTTCTTATCCTTTTTTTTTCTTTGCTTTTCTCCTCTAGTTATCCTCCTCTTTGGCAGCAATCTCCCCTCATCATGCTGCCAGAATGGAGCAAAATATACTAGAATATCTTCCTTAGATGATCTATCAAGCAACCCATCCCTTCTTCCATCACACGCCTTATTATCTCACTTTTTTTCTTATTTCCATTGATCAGATGGATCCTTAGATTAATTCGCTGTCTTTTTTTTTTTTGAGGTTGCAATTTTTTCTTTCGAGGTCTCCTTTCTTATTTCGCTGTCTTCAGGCTCCCCTCAATTTTGCATCTTTACTTGTTGAAATTTCCTGAAGGCTGATGTCTCCAGGCCAAGGTATACTGCACTATTTTCCAACTGGGAGGTAACAACAGCATACAATCCAAAGGAGGGACGGCTCCACTAGCATTTCATCCTCCTGCTTCTTGGATTCGAGAAGCAGCGGTGGCTCAGAGCTGGAATGCCAGACCACGCTCTCCATTTAGGTGGTGAAAACCCCTCAAATCCATCCAGTGGTTTAACTGGAGAAACACCGAGAGAAAAGATCAGCTCAGCATGTCCAAGGACAGCTTATTCAAGTTGCTAATATTACTGACATAAGGAAATATTTATACACATTCGGACATTTTCCATTTTCACCGAGACCTCTGGCGTGTGGTTGGGAAAAGAGCCTGGAGGGCAGAGGTAGGGGAGGAGGAAAGAGCGGGGTCGGTGAGTGGCCACAGTTGTGCCACCATTGCCAAGGGCACTGAGCAATGCCCACGCCGCAACGCCCACGCCACACCACCGAAGAGAGGGGTGAAAAAGGAAACTGCCGCTCACTAAGGTTTTTATTGAGCAGCTGTGTTGTGAGATGATATGTGGTGAAGTAGATTATATTCAAGCAGAATTTGGAATAAATCTCCAACAAGTCCTTTGGCTGAAGCATCCTTGAACTCAAGATAAAGAAATTTCTATCCCTTGGATATGTTCTGTCAACTGAATGTAGCTTTGTGAAATTTATTGTTTTTGCAGAAATCAGGGCGGCATATTTTAGGATAGTCCAGACATCCCTGGCTGCCTGGACTTCCTCAGTTTAAGTTTGCTAGTTCCCCTCCCCCTAAAAGAAAAAAAAATAATCAAGAACTTTCTTAACCTTTTTGTTGGGTACAATTTATAACAAACAAACAAACAAGCAAACAGCCTCCATCTGGAAAAAAAAAAATCTGGCAAAGAAAATATAGTAAGGGGGGGAATAAGTTTCTCTCACAGATATTAACCTTTACACTTTGAGATGTGTTCGTCCTTCAGAAATGAGCAGCTGTCTAAATCGTTAGGTTGCTAAGGATTAAGGCTAGCCAAAATATGTTCTTTTACTGTCTTAAATTTCCTCAATGTAAAATAAATGTAAGCTAAACTGCTCTAACTGCGGATGCTGCCACTGCTTACACAGAACCTAGTTTTGGTATAGATGGATTACATCCCTTCTTAAATTGATTTGATACTCGTATGTGACCTGAGAGTGTGAACACATGATATGGCACATCTTTAGGGGCAACCGGAGTCATAAGAAAGAGCTCAGAGTCCATGTGCCTCAGCTAACAGCCAGCACGAGCTGGTTCCCAACATGCTTTCATGCTGTAGTGATGGGACCACAGGATAATTGCATTTAACGTAAGCGTAATTCCCAATGACTATTGCTCTACGTATTCTTGAAGCTATCAAGAAAAGAGCCTGCTGAATCTGAGCATCTTTGGGCCAGTGACAGGGTTTTGGTTCTGTATCACACAGTCCCATGTACACTGAGTTCCTGAGTCATAGGCACTGCCCGTTCGCTATGGTCACCAGTAGTAAGGGTTGATAAAACCTTCTTCTGCCACACGAGAAACTTGTTTCATTCTGTTAATACTAAGTCTATCAAACAGGAAAAAAACCCAGTCCTACTTTTCCCATGGGCTCATCAGCTCTATGCTTCCTTCCATCAGAGCTGGAGATGGACAATCTTTTGCAAGATCATCCCAAAAGTCAGAAACAAGGTGAGAAATGGTGATTTGAGTATACGCTAATGAAGCTCCAGCTTGTGCCTTATAGTTGCAGGAGTCTCTTCCCTTGCCTTCTCTAGCAGTTTATTTATTCGGATACAAAATGTTTGCTCATTGACCCTAAATGACTTTCTGGCCCTTGGCGATGTTTTTCTGTCCTCGATGGAATTTGATGCATGCTGCTTGTTATCATCAGCCATAGATACTGTCACCTTTGCCTCTGTAATTGTCACACAACAGACCTGAATGAAAAAGGGCAGCATGCAGCCCTGTAACGAACACATCCCTGGAGCCCTCACAATGCTTCCAGGGAACGCACGTGGGGTTTAAGTGGTTGTATTGCACTGAAATGAAACCTGCTTGAGCAAAAAAGGTTAGAAGGAACCATTGTGAGTGGAAAAGCTGTCAAGTCTATACTTGGCCTTGCTGATAAACCTGGTTCCTTCCAGCACAGCTAAGAATTAGCTGGTGAGATATGGACCCCACTGCTCTTCAGTGTCCTACACAGACCAAACTGCCAGCAAGCAGGGATGCCCATGATGTCCATCCAGAATCTGATCCACTGTGCCAACCAGACTGCTACTTCAGAGCAGCTCCAGGTTGTGAATATCAACAGTGAAGAAGAAAGAGTAAATGGCTGCAAGCAGACACCTCGGGTTTGAGTACCTCCCGCTGCTTCCTCCCACTGCTCCCAACTCCCAGTTCCTTCTGATCCTGTACCTACAGGAGGAGTGCAGCTGCAGCCAGCACAACCCAAATGCTGGCTAAAACAATGCTGGTCCAGCAGCAAAAGCAATTTCCATTTTCCCAGCACATGTTGTTTTGCAATCTCATCCTTTCTCTGGACCTTCCTTACAGAAGAAGGCACGGCAGTGAATCAGCAAGTTAAGGAAGTTAACAACAACTGCAGCAGATAATTACAGCAACATCTTTACCTTGTAGAAACAACATCTTAAATTAGATTTCAGTTGCACATGTCAAAAAGAGGACAAGTCTAGAAATCAGAAAGTCAGCCTCTGTCAGTCTGGGCAATCTGCTTTGTATCATGTGCTGAATTGGCTCGGTTAAAAGGAACAGCTGGCAAGAGGCTTTTGTTTTATTTTTATATTTTTTTGGTAATCAATTGTAAACCAAATTCTCTCAGTTGTCTTCTGCTGCTAACAAAGGCTCTCTATTGCCAGGTTAATGTGCTTGTGTAATTATTTTAAGTATTGTTTGGATGTATATGTGACACCAAATAGTGTAATTGGCCGCCTGGAAGACCGAGCCAGGTGATGGTTGTTCACAGCTACATACGTGCAGGCTTTAAACTTCTAGTTGCAGACTTTTCCAACATCTTTCCTATTAATTAGCCTTCAGGAATTAATAATTCAATAGTATTTCTTTCTGCCACAGCATTCTGACAACAGCAAGCATAGCTGTTTTATTGTAGATAACAACAATAAAATATTCATAATTTAATACTCTTGTTCTCTCCCAGCAAGTGAGGCAGAGGCATCCTAGCCAGTTCCCCTCCTAGCCGGCATCTGCTCTAAAGCTCAGCTCCTGCCACAGCCTAGACAACATCCACGCTGCTTTGGGTGTCCGTACCCCAATTCAGACGTCAGCTCACGAGGAGTGTCCCCATCGCTGCGGGGCCAGCGAGCAAGGACAAGCCAGTTCCCTCTCATGTTCCCGGGCTGGGATATCTGTTGATGTCCGTGGGACTATGAAAGTGTCTAAGTCAACTCTGAAATAGGATAAATACAAGACTGGGGCGTGCATTTACTTGCTGCTCAATTCTCATTCTTTTTATTACTGCAGAGGCTTAGGGGATTGCGTGGCTTTGCCACGTTCACGCGAAAAGGCACAGCTCCCACCCACACCTGAAGGAAAGTGCGATATAGGAAGTTACTATAATTACGATACAAGAAAAAAAATCTCTTGTAAATCTGTCAAGTGATGGACATCTGGGAGTAGTAATGCAAACACAGCGCTGGGGTTGAGGAATACCGGACTAGTCACATTGCAGAGCATTTGGCTCCCCATACAGACCTGCCAGTGCGGTGAATAAATCCCAGGGAGTACCGAGAAGACCTCACCCAGGATATGAAAGCAGTCCCGTTCCTTCCATGGCAACTGAAAATGCTGTGTTATGGCATGTGCATTAGCCTTTCCCTGAGAAATGCACAGTTTGTTCCAAGAAGTTCCATTAAAACAGCAACAACAACAAAACCCAACACGGCCAACTCGAAACAGAGGTCAGGAGAGTACAGCTGAGACGATGCTTTGCTGTCGCTGAATCTGCTCGCTGCACTGCTCCAGAAGACCTTCATTGCAAACTCTCCCCATTGCTTTGGGTCCTGCCTTGTCTCCTTCGGCTGGTTGGTGAGAAATGTTAAGTTTCCAGGCGTTAATCTGTGCACAGCGGATGTCAGCTACTAATATTGGTAATATATTTGTAACATAGAAAGAAGAAAAGATTTTCTTTGGTTAGAGAGACAGTAACAAAATAAATAGCATCTCTTAGTTAAAGATGAGATACCTAAACTATAATCAACAAGTTTACTTTTCTTGAGTCAGAAACCATGAATCATCCTGTAAAATCAGATCAAATGCAAGATTAGTTTCTCATGGCATTGCTGAGGAATTTCAGATATTTCCATTGGGAAAAGAGCTATTTCTTTAACCAATCCCAAGGTTAGTTTGTTCAGTACTAATTTTTTTTCTTCTATAATGAAGGTTGACCAAAGGTAAGGAATGTCAAGATCTAAAAGTGGAGTGGGAAAAAAAAAAAAGAGAGAGAGAGAAAAGAAAAAAGTGAGATTTGGACAAGATTAAGAAACTATAAGCAGAGACACAAATCAGACTATTTCAGCTAGGCAGAAAGTTCATAAAATCTTATGACTGTCTTGTTAAATACCACACAAACGTCTATCAAACCACTGGCTATAGAAGCCTTCTCCAGCCAGCTGTGCCAGCTGTAAATAAAGCAATAGGGAAAGCTGTCTGAAGACAGGTTGCACAAGTTTTCTGTATTATGTGGCAGTCTTGCAACTGCCTAATATCTAAGTTATCTGTTGAGGCATCAATAAACCTGTGATATTACTGTGAATAAAATAGTGTTCATTGCCACTAAATTTTACTTACAGATGCCAGAAACTAAGTCATTCCAAATCACTTCACAAATCAAGGGTCATATGGTTTGGGGAAAGTGGGCTTAAAAATAGGTTGTATATTGCCTTGCTTTTATACCTCCTATTACTGAAAGGTCAGACAAGAAAGCTGGGTCTGGGAGGACTTGCCCTGGGATTACAGATCGGAGATGGGATTCCCCTGTCCTGGCTCCTGTTTGCCGTACAGCCACAGGCTCAACGGCACGACTCTGAGAAAGTTATTTCAGAGCAGAGCAGTTATTTCAGAGCAGCGCCCTGACCGCCTTTTACTTTCTTAAGACTGTTGACTCCCCAGTTCTGAGCTGGTGGTACCATTGTAAAATCACACACAGCAAGATGAGATACAGCTTGAGGAAGGCAGAATTATTTTTTTTTTTCTCTGAATAAAATCTGAGAAATGCTGCATTTATTTCTGTCTTGGAATTTATGAGTAGCTTTATTCCTTTCCTTCTCTTAAGCTGCTAATATCTGGTAGATGGACCTATAATACAATGGACTTTTAAGTAAGTAATGCATTTTTCCATTTGGAGGACTCCCTCACTACCCAACAGCTGCAGAAGTGTCTGTTTCTTCTCCAGCTAATTGTGACCTATTGATAACGCTGGGCAGTGATTACCTTTTCTTAATTAACCTTCTGTATGCTGCTAGTGATTTTGTATATGCCTGAGGCAATAAAATACTGGCTCTTGAGCCTACTGTACCATGGCAGATGGAGCGTCAGCAAAGAGAAGCACCCCCAAGTCCTCCAGCATGCACACCGTCAACGGCCTCACAGGGGAGAGAAATCTGTGCTCAGCACTCATCCCACTTGGCAGCAGCCATTCCGGAGTGGCACATGGCCTGAGATCATCCTCTACTTTCTGCCATTGTCAGCAGGGAATGGCAAGAGCATCCAGAGGGTGATTCATCCACCCAGCTCCGGATGGGGTGAATCACCCTCTGAAAGCAGTCATCTCCCACCACCACTGACTTGAGGGGAACTGCAGACAATCGGCTTTAAATAGACGCCTAACTTTAGATCAGTAAAGTTGGGTGAAATCAATCCCATCCTATGGGATTCTCTAGCTCAGGTCAGTCAACAGTGCCCCATTACTACTTTCTTTTGGAATATTCTTCTAGTCATGACATATACTCAGGCAAAATCTTGCCTGCTGCTTGGACAACGGTGGGAATTTTCTGAAGTGGTGGTTTGGGTTTTTTTTTGGTTAAATTAAGCTTTTAGCCAATCGCGTTGAATCGGCAGTGCTGAGCAATAACAGAAAGTGAAGCTACAACTGCATGGGTAGAAATTTTGATGCAGAGGGTGAATAATATTTCGAAGTGAAAAGTATCATGCTATTTTCACCTCCTGCTTTTCAAAGGAGTAGAAGGAGAGAGAGAGAAGGTGCTCACTGAAAATCCTGAGTTAGATTTTTAATAATGTAGATTTCTCCCCCAGTTTTATCCCTCTCCTTTTCCTTCACATAGTGAGAAACTTCCCAAGGTTGCCAATGGCACTAAAACAGTCAGTCCACTTTCAGAATTTCAGTCACCTCTTAAACACTTAGAGGCTGAATTGAGTGAAAACCCGTTTTCAGAAGAGTTTCCAAGGAAGTAGAAAGTTTCCACACCCTGAATCTTGCACTCAAAGAAATGGAAACTGGATCGTTGTTGCCAACAGTCTGAACTGTTGCATCGCAGACTGCTGAATGCTATATTCTGTAATAAAAAAAGCGAACATGCTTGGTGCTATATTAAAACACATAAATACACCTTGAGAAGTTTAGCGGAACGATATACGACTTGTTATTTAGTTTTTGCTTGCATTTTGTAGGCATACTGTAACTTTTGAGCTGCCTGATAACGAATAAATTCTGATGAAATTGCACAGCTTGTGTTTTGCAAAAGTTCAAGCTTTGAGATCACAACCACCCCTCCGTAAAAAGATAGGGAGGAATGTGCCATCAGACACCTGGATAAGAAAATCTGTAGACCCAACTGTTCGTCAATGACTAATCAGGGAGGATACGTACCGTGTGATCTTTTACTGATCTTACCTATTTACGGTTTAAAATGTGAAGCCTGGACTTCACACAGTGCTACGAGAAAAATAAACGTTCGATGGTGTCCTGGTTTGAGGTAAAACAGAACCAATTTTGGTCAGTAACTTCGCTTCTTAGCTGGGCCTCTCTAACAACTGAAATTAACAGCATATTGTGCAGACAATGTTCACTCTCTCAGGGTGATAAGACTTATGTTTATAGCTGCTGCCCAGCCATGGGATGCAGAGAGGCTCCTGCTTATACTTATTGCTATAACAACCAAGGCCAACCAACTTTGTTATTTGCCCCGTTGGAGGGTCGGAAGCGGAAAAGCATAGTGGGGTCCCACCTGCAAGGAGGAGCGAACAGGACAGGTGACCCAAAACTGACCAACAAGGGTATTCCATCCCATCTGCCTCATGCTCAGTATAAAGGCTGAGGGATCAAAGGGTCAGCTCTCTCTCTTCTTGCAATGGCCGACGTCTGAGGAGGACTCTGTTCGTCTGCCTGCGATCCCGATCCTGAATGCAGATCCGGAATCCAGTTCCCGTCCGTCACTGAGTCCAGCCTGGGACTGCCCCAGTGCCAGCCGGTGTCGTGATTGTCATCTCAGGAGCTTGATACGGTTTTGTATATATTTCATTATTTCTTTTTTATTTTATTATTAATATTTCATTAAAGTAGTTTAGTTCCTTCTAAACTCGTAAGTCTCTTTTTCCTCCTCTGCCCCTCTCTCTGAAGAGGGGTAGAGGAGAGCATCTGTCGGTCCCATCTGGGGTCCTTCAGGTCCCCAGTAGCCGATTTGGCCTAAACCACGACAGATGGGACAATGAATTGAGACCTTGCCCTGGAGACTGCAGATATTTGGAGACTTCTACTTTGAAGTATAAGCAAAGCTCAGACTTGTGGCTTCTTGGGGGTGCTGAACCTCTCCACGCTCCAGTGAGGAAGGCAGGACTTGTGTCCAAATTTTTTTCACTCCTTTCCACGGTAGCACCCAATTGGGGCACCAGTAGTAGACCATGTGGAGGGTTAACTTCACAACTGACCAAGCTGCTTAGCTCCGAACAGGTTTTATTATAGATTGGGTCACTTTTGCCAGCTTGCAGCTCATACAGGGCTGAGTACCGAGCGCTGGCAAAAGACATTTATTCTGCTGGAGGTTCACGATGAAAAGGCAATCAAGAGATGCATTCAGCTTTCTGCCAATTCCACAAGACTTGACCATACCAGAAGGAACTTTAAAAGAAGCAAAAGTTAGAATTTAAAAAGCCTTTCCTTTCTGGCCACCCTTTCTACTTTGTGTAAGAACTTTTACTGCTTACAATACCCCATTTAATGACAACTTTCATGCAAGGGTAAGTGTAATAAGGTAAAAGACAACATTTCATTTTAAAATTCACCCTCATTCAGTGCTTGAAGTCCATGTAAAATCTCTTCCTGGACATAGAGGCTTTCGGTGGGACATTAGCAAGTTCCGACTGACCCTGCTTGATGATATTGCATCTATATGGTAACATGCAACCAAGGATCCATTCAATCGCCTTACCTCAATGGCTCTATCTGATTCTCAAATCAGAGGAAGGTATAAATAATAACAAGGCTGTGTCGGGGTTGATAATGAAGTTGCTTAGGAGTGCTGGTTGAGAAACTGGAGAAAGTATTCAACGGTATTTTAGGATTCCTCTGTGCTAAACGCTGATATTTGCTGCCAATGTCAGGCTTAGTCTTGTTATCATTTTGGTACAGCTCAGTAAAGCTGAATTAAATTATTGTAATTAAATTGTTGTTATGTAAAAGCTGATTGCTTTGCATTGCTTTTCATATTATACAATAGAAAGTAGCTATTATATAAAGCAACCAATCAAACAAAACAAAAATCCTTTCCAGAAAACCCTTCTCGTTTAAAGTGTGATCAAATACTAAAAGCCTTTGTAATGAGCAAATAAAGTTTGTGAACAAGATTTATTTCTCTACAAACTAACTTATTTTCCATTCCAGTCCAAAAAAAGAAATCATCACCTTTTCCTGTTGATAAATTTCAGGATCAAAATGCCAAGTCATGGGTGGGTTAGGAAAATCTTGTTTATAATCAAAGGCTTGGCGACCTTCCTACATTTTTTACATTTTAATTATACACTACATTGGCATCCTGCTATAAAGGCATTACTTTCTGGAAACTCCCAACTATTTACATGACTAAGACTTAATTGAATCAAGGATTCTTGCTCTTTCTTCTCTCTTCTTTTTTTTTTTTCTTTCTTTTTTCTCTCTCTTTTTTTTTTTTTTTTTAATAACAAGCTGTTTTTATCATTCCTTGCTGCAGAAAACATTCCTTCGCTCCCGTTGGATGTTGGTAGCAAACACAAACAAGACTTTTGTCCTCATGCAGCATTTAAGACACATGGTCAAATGAATCAGGATCTATATCTTTCGAGGAATTGTTAATTACTGCTGCCAAATCAGATTAACAATTCCTATAAAACTGATGTAGGTGCCCAAGTTTTGTGGTTTTCCACTGACTGGAAGGATGTAGATATGGCTTTGGTGCCTACTTCGGAGCATTAATCCCCACTAATCCAGAGCGTCTGAACTGGGGTTTACTGTGGTTTAACTAATTCATTGGAATAAAGTTAGATCCGATTACCTTTTTCAGGTAGCCACGGGGAAGGAAAAGAAAACTGGATATAATTTTGGTCCATGAGGAGCATCACTAATATCCATAGCTGTACTGAGTGAAGCCCATAAAGGCAAACATTTTGCCCAAGGGCACCCAGTTAGCAGCAGAGCAAGGACGAGAATGCAGGATGCTGGATGGACGTTCACTTCTCTGCTCTCTTGAAGCCCCAGCACCATCTCTCCAAAAGATGGATGGGCTGCAGGACCTCTGCCCTGGGTTCATCGTAGAGGGCAGCAATGGCTTGGGTGTGAAGTCTCACCTGCTCAATGTGCACGATGGATGTAACTTAATTCTTCTTAAGAAAGAGGAAAAAGACAAAAGCATTTGTAAGGTGCTATAAGCCTTGCTTTGCCAAGCATTAAAAATGAAGATGACAATACTTTCTTGTTTAACCAAAATGTAGTGACAATTATAGGTCTGCATAAAAAAAAAATATTATATGCACCGTTATCTTCTCCCCATTATAAGACACATTGTAATTCTGGTAATTACAGCTGTGCCTCCCTTTTTCTAGCTGTTTCAATGGGTTCGGCACACTTCACTTCTTGTTACAGTTTCTTGCACTGAGAAACTCAAAATGAAAGGTACTGTTGAATTGGAAAATATTATTATTACAGTAATAGTCATAAGGAATTGGATTTGTACAAAACTATAAAGCAAAACACACTGAGATGATTCATTATGCATCACATGGAGAAAGACGTAATGTTGTTAATATGGGAGAACAGATGTGTCTATGTATTTTAAGTATCTCTTTTTCTTTTCTCTGATGAAAAGTTGTTTTTTTTCTGAAAAAAAAAAAAAGAAAAAAAAAAGAAGAAAAACCAACCTGATCTTGATTACTGGTACTATTGAGAAAGTTCATTGGGAAATGAAAGCAGTCACTGCTGTTGCCATTAATCTCATTTTATGTTAGTTTGGCTTTTACTGCAGAAAGTAAAAACTCTTGGGTTTTCTTTCATACCCGGTCCCATATGTGAGTTAAAGCAAAGTTGACAAGCAAGTCCTTGACGTAACCTCACGCATGCTGTGGTTAGAAGCTGTATAGCAGCAACAGCCCAGATGTGATTTCCTCACTTTATTCAAATTAATTGGGCTTTAATTAAAAACGCAACACTTTTTGTTTTGTTTTGTTTTAAAGAGACATGGCTAAGGGCGATCATTTGATAGTTATCTATATTTTTTTTTTTTTATGGTAAAGTTGTTTGGATGTGTGTGAGAAAGAAAGTTCATCAGTTTTCCATTGTGTCATACCTCAAGCATTTCGTGCAGGGACCCAAAACACGCTCGTGAGTTAATGTGGTCTATAGAACAACACCCTGTGATTTTAAACGTGACTGCACTCCCACCTTGCCTGCAGGAACAAGGCCAGCGTGTCACTGTCTAATGGCTAAACACTCCGTCATGAGTGACTGAACTCCCTCTCCAGTGGCTCCATACTGCAGACACTACATATTTTAATATCCTTTATTGCATAGACTAGTGGAAGACAGATCTGTAGAATTTATTAGATGATCCTTCTGGATTTTAAAATTATATGATACGTTTATACAGTGGAGGTGCTCCTTATGAATCCCAGAAGACTTATTCGAAACGCACAGGATTTTTTCTGTCTGTATTATACGAGGAACTGCCTCCTCTATTTACTGTGCTGGGAATAAGGAGTAGATGGAGCCTCTTGACTATCTGCTTTTAAGATCCAAGTAAGTTAAAGACGAAATTTCAGTAATCCTCAGACAATGCGGAGCAGAAAATGGGTGAGGAAGCCATTTGGGTAGAAGGGATCTGGTTCTAGAAATAATTTAGGGGAGCAAAAGCAATTGCAGACCCTGACCTTCTAAAGGAAATGCTTTGGAAAATGTCCTCTTCCCAAAACTGCTCATGCTGTGGAAGAGCAGTCATGCCCTGTGCCTGCGACCCATGGTGGCTCCTTGCTATCAGGAAAGAGAAAACCCGGAGGCTCCACGTCAGAGCACAGATTTTACTGCTGATTATTTATGGGGGCAGGTGGAGAACAGCACCAGGGCGGTGAATCAGGTGCACGTCCACGTGCAGCGATGGCCACCTTACCCGGGATGTCTGCAAACAGCCGGAGGCGGCCAGCGGTCAGCAGAGGGATGCAGATCCCGGCCGAGCGATGCTCTGCCCTACATCAGCGTCTCACCTCTGGGGCCTGACTCTGCCCTAAGGCGGCTGCACCCACCATGGACGCGGCTGAGCGCAGCTCTCACAGGGGGAAACCTCACGTGCCACTGCCCGGTAACCCTCACGACTACCGTCATTAGTTACACGCTATTTTATAAGCACCCAAAGACTTGCTAGGTCTTAGCCACTGTTGGAAGTGATGACTTTTTAATGGCAACCAGCACGCTTGAAAAATTCCCTGAGATTGAACAATATTCTGGAGACAGAGACGTCCCCGGGCAGCCAGCTGCCTGCCCTCTCATTGCTCAAATATTGAGGTTAATTGGGGAAGCGGCGAGCTTTGAATTACCACTACAATATAAAGACGTCTACGTGCTTGTTTTTAATGTGTTGTTTCAGATCCTTGTAAAAATACTGATGCGAGTTTTAGCTCTTACTAATCACATTAAACTAGTGGACATACTTTATTATTTGGCAGCAAGTTTATTCTAGGTACTGTAACCGAGCCCGTAACAAGATTCCCACTTCATTTTGTTTGCTTACTTGGTAGTGCAGATAGAAACGGGAGGATGCTGAAAATGAAAGCTCTATTTAGGCCACAGAATCTCCTTCATTAAGTATCAGTGATGCTGGATAAGGCTCACTTGGGGACCTATTAATGGAAACACATCTGCTGCGTTCACAATAATAAAAGACGGGCTATAAAGTGATTAATTGCTGTTAACAGAAGGCGGCCATGCTTCGGGAAGGCAAATATGCGGCACATTTGGATGCGCAAAGCACTCCAGGCACAGGAAGGCATCGCACGGACGAGGACAGCTCTCGCTTGGTTCGGTTGGCAGCACGGCAAGGGCAGCTCAGAGGGTTGGCTGTGCCGGGATGGTTCGTCGGGCCACCGTGCCTTTGGCTGACCAGCCCACCTCCCCCAGACTTTCCCAAGGTAAGAGGTAACTGGAAAAGAAGCATCACTGCCTTTTTCTCATTCAAATGCATTTTATTAGCAGTATTTGTATTACGGTAGTCACAAGAGACCCTAATCAAACTGGGGCCCTCTTGTGTTAGACACTGTCCAGATGCATAATATAAACCAGCTCTTCCTTTTAAGAACTTAAAGGCTTGCAGATAAGCCAGAGCATGGGAAGGGAAAACCAGACACGAAGTGGGGAAATGCCATGACCTGCCTGAAGTTTTAGAAGACAACTGAGATCTCATAGGTCTCAGTTTGGGATTATTGGACCTTACCTTCTTTATGACAGGAAAATGATGTATGAGATCCTCAGCGGCGAGACACGAGCATATGGCCCTCGGCAGAGCCATGCTGCCTTGAGCCCGCAGAGGATCTGGGGGAGTCTTGGCTCTGGCATAGGGGGGGCTCAGCAACTCGGCAAAAAACCAAAACACTTGTATTGGAAGATGCTCAGGATGCTTGAACAGAGAGCTCAGAAACATTCCCAACTTACAGTGACTTTATAAGAAGGCATGTCATACCCTTTCAAATGGATAGCAAGTATGAGCCAGAATGGCAGGAAAATACGGCTTACTTCCAGGCAGTACGCTCGCACGTTGATTAGAGTCCAGATGAAGATAAAAAGGCCAGAGATCCAATGCACAGTGCTGGAATTGTATGTTTCTGTAGAAGATCTAATGTATTCATGCTGTCAGGTCACATACATTAGACCTAGAAACCTGATGTTTTCTTTCTTCTTTTTTCCCCCCTTTTTGGAAGCACTTTGAGCAAATATATTGAATGAGACATTTGCAAGCATGGAGCCCATTAATAACACAAGGCGAATGCAATGCTGCAGTCTCATTCATACTGCTCTTGGGAGCCAAGGAAATTAAAATCCTATACGTTTCTTTTCTGCACTGGGGAAATCAAAGCCAAACCATGAGATGGGGCTGATTAGAGACAGGTGAAATGTCTGTTTGTTTTTAAAGCTTTACAGCTCTCATTTCGATAGTCCCTAGATTTTCCAAGTGCATTCTGCAGATATCAGAGGAGAGATGGCTGTAAGAGAAGAAAACAAGTCTGAAGACCATCTGAGAAGCAGGACCTTTTCAGATGCCAAAGAACAAAAGATGCTACAGTAAAGGCTCCCTGCTGACAGCTGGTGGAGACGCCCATCTTGTGCTTATTGTACTCTCCACGCCACACATTTGTAAGGCTCTGAACCTGTAGTCCAATTTGTGCTAAAATAACAATAACAAAAATTAAAACCTTCCATGAGTCTAGTAGAATGAGGAAACAGTAAAGCAGACGATAATGATGAAATTCTACATATGTATATATAGTGTACACAAGATTAACTCATCTATATATGGCTGTGTTGTCACTGTATATAACATACATCTTATTCAAGGTGCACAAAGAGCCATGTCCATGCATATATAATCCCTGGTACTGATCCTTCTCTAGGCAACCACTGTAAATCAGGCTGCAGATGCCCATTAGTTGAGTATTAAGTGGGTATACAGACATCAAAATGACTTTGTCACGAATCTGATGTTCTCATCTAAATAGATATAAACGGTCTTGTTTTATAACTGCTTCCTCCAGTCAACCTCCTATGATATCCTAGACTTGCTAACGTTCTTTTTATTGCTGCCATCTGATTGTATAACTCTCCACTGATAGCAGCTCTTCATATTGCATCGATTATAAAGAGAACAGGAAAATGAACAAAATGTACTCATTCTGTTTATAGTTTGAACTATAATTTTGTGGCCCTCCTTGGACGCCTTAACAGAAGAATCAGATGCACTTTTCTCCATGTTTGGCAGCACGCTCATAATTTGGCTGAGAGCTGTGTCCAAGTTTACTCAGCTCTTGTGCTTGCCTGCTTTCACGAATGGCTTTTTTTAGGACATGGGAGATGGACAGGGCTCCTAGTGCAACTGTTGAGACACAGAAAGAGCTTCTATTAAACAGAGAATTTCCAAAGAAGAAAGGTTGTTCATCAGCCCTTGATAACCACCTACTGATGTGTGATTGGGATATGAAGGTTCGGACATGGTGTATGAGGGAGGTGGATGATGATGTACTTGGCAGAGGTTATATTTACCCTCCTAGTTAGGAGCATAGGGCTATTACTATTCATCAAGGTAAGAGGGGGTCATAGCCTGCTTTTATTGACAAAACCTTACTCCCTTCCCCAGCTCAGCATGCTGCAAGCCTTGCCTTTGCTTGATTTCAAGGGCTGAGATGGACAGTTGACTCATTTTCAGCTGTGAAAAAGCTGTTTTCTTGCTTTGCTGTCAATTCAGTGGTGAATGACTCAAGATTACCGTAGCCTGATTAAATTAGAAGTTTAAGGTAGAGTGAAACTGATTTTTTTCAGAACCTGAAAGAGAAAAAAAGAAATTTATTTCTTTATCTCTTCTTCCATACTAAAATTTCCTATGTAAATTGAACTATTTTTTATAAAGTAACTTATTTGCTTTAAGGTCAAGTGGTATAAATCTCTTCTATAAAGCAAGGAAAACCCATTGACCGATGTATTAACTACTTAAAAAGCTAGTGTCTGTATCGCACAATGTACATCAGATATCAAGAGGAAAAAAGAAAGCAGTTTGGTAAAATTCTGTAAAACTGAGAACACAACTCTGTGCAAACTGGGCTAGAATATTATTTTTTACTAGATTCAGAGCCAAGCCGAAAGATTGCATGAGGCTAATCTCCAAGCAAGAGACCACCCTGGTTTATCCTCATGCAATGCTGCTGGAAAGCATGCACCAAAGTTTTTGTGGGAATGTGGGTTTTTCCTATATCACTATCAAATTTCTGTATACAGCTCTGTAAAAAGGCTAATTAAAGGAAAGGAAAATTGAACCCAGTTTCCTCAGTTTCCCTGTTTGCTGAACAGCAACATTCAAAACAGTGTCACTAGTCCTGCGTTTGTTTTGTTTCCATAGTTTTTGTTGACTGAGGTTTCTCTCACGGAGATTTCATGGCAGTTTTTCCCAGGCCAAAAAATCCCACCGTTCTTGCAGTGGTCCATTAGCTGTTATCAGCCCGATGATGGGCTTTAGCTGCAGAGAAGGAGATAAGACCTGATAATGGGGAAAAAACCCCAACCCGTGAACAAAATATTGCAATAAGAAGGGTAGTGGAGGACTAGGAAGCTGTAGGATGTCACTTGTGGATGTTCAGAAGGGGCCAGCCCAATTCCTATCAGGATGAATGACCCTGCCTTCAGTCAAGCTATCAACTACACAGCCTCTCAAGATTTTGTCCAGTCCTATTTCCTAAGGCAGGGCAAAATTTGTCAGTGGCAAAATAAAGATTAAATAAAGCATGAGTAATATGTATGTAGATCTGGAAGATATCTTGGCAATGAGATCAATTTCCTGCCCTGACGGATTTAGAAGTGCTCAGGTTCCTGCTGCGACTGGAAAGTTGTTTCAGAACATCTTTCCTGTGATGCTCAGAAACCTTCTTCATGTTTCCACCCTCTGTTTACTCACAAGCAGTTTGGTTTGGGGCCAACATTGTCCTTCAGCTTAAATAACTATCTCCCTTCCCTGGGGGCTTACCTGGACTATTTATAGAAAGCAATCCTTTTCCTAGCCTTTTCCTCCTTTTCCTCGCCTAAACAAAGCTATTTCAGTTTCTTCTCCACCGCCCTGGTTGCCCCACATCTTCCTCTGCACCTGCTGCATCAGCCAGATCCTGGCTGGTCCCAGTGCTCCGCACACAGCAGGGACCTTCCTTCTCACTCCTGAACGCACCCACTTTGCATCTGCCTCCACCTTCAGCTCTCGTTACACCCGTGGTTCATTTATCCTGTAATCTTTAACACCACCACATCTTGCTTTCCCTTTTCCATTTGCCATTTTTGAGCCCTGTTTATCACAGAAGCCTCTGCCGTTTGTCCCTCCTCTCATTTCCATGCCGCCTTTATCCGCAGGAGGAGATATGTGGATGGGCAGTGGTACAGAGATGCTATTTTGGTATTTCTATTGCTATGACAATATATTTTTCCTGATTTATTATTCAAACCCTATAAATAGGCTGCTGACACCTCAGCCTGGGCTCGTTATCTGCGATTTCTTTATAGCCCATGAGAAGGCACAGGTTCGTCTCATCCTCAGACCCGTGCCGGCAGTTGGACAGAGAGAAATTTTGGACATGCCTGTTTTTCTTCAGGGAATATAAAGGGAGGCCAGGGCATAAGCCCAGGATTAGTCATTTAACTTTTAGACCCCCTGAAGTCAGATAAGATGAATTTCACTTTGATGTAGAAGTTTGCACATCAACAAGGTAGTGATGACTTTTGGGTAACCCAGTTCTAGCTGCTAAGCAGCAGATCAGGAACTGCCAGACAACAAATAAATGCTTTTTTTCGGAAGATGACATTCTGTTCCATTTGTTTTGGGCACGTGCATATGAAAAAAAAAAAAAGGAGAATTTCAAACCGCCCCTGCATTATCCAAAATCTGCTCTTTTTAAAGTCTGGTGTCGACTGCGAGGAAGTGACGTAACACTTCTGCAAATGCCTCTTATTGTGTCTGAGAAAACCTAGTGAGTTTGAGGTTGCTCGCTGTTAGCCCTGGGCTAGACATGTCCTCGCTCTGCTCTTCAAACAGATCGCCCAGTCCAAGGGCTGAAGCAACACCCGTTTCCCAGGGTCCCACCCGGATGTCTGTGCTCGGATGAGGATGGACCAGTCCTCAGTTTCCCTCTACCGCGACCGCCAAGGGGGGCTGCGCTCCGCTCTCGCCTCTGTAGAACCTGTACCTCAGGCAGTCATCACAAGGTAAGCGAGAGGCACGTAAATCCTTCTGCTGTTTGTTGTGATGGAATCTGGGCAAGAAAAAGGACTTGGAGTTCACAATGGAAAATATTTTTGAGAGCATTTACTCTGGGGCAGCAACTTTGCTCAGCAAGCGTAGGAATGATTTTGGTATACAATAAATCCTCGTAGTTCCGCAGTCTCACTTGTCAGCTCGCCCAGCGAGCATCCTCCCCAGCCCAGCTCCTGACAGGTTTAGCTTGGGATACCGTGCCTAGCTGGGCTGTTGCAAATTCATTAAATATTTCTATTTTCCCCTGTTACTTACGTAAGCCTTCCATGCTATGTAAACTGGAAATATGTAAACTGAAAACATTTCTTGTCGTTTTTTTTAGGGGGAGAGAGGTTGCTCTGCATACACATGGGAATGACTTCGTCCTAGACATCGTGTTTGCTTACCAGCGCCTCCTGACAAACCTCCTGTGAGGAATTTTGAGCCTTTCCCCTCATTATCCCCCCAGGCAGATGCCTGCCGAAAACGCCCCTCCCCTGGAAGTGTCACGGCATGGGCAAACCGATGACTCAGGAGAAGAAAAACCAGCATCTCAGTTTCGAAGTTTGCTAACAAATGTGACCCCGCTGGAAGAGGACCGGTTTCATTTGGCTTTCGAGGCAGTCACTAACTTAAGGCCAGCGGTGAGTTAAGAACTGCTCAGATGTCTTCGGATAACTTCAGGCAGAGTCTGCTGGCACACTTCAGTACAGCGAAAACAACACAGAAATATTCCAGGGTAGATTATTAGCAGAATGGGAAAAAACCTACAGATGCGTAGTAATTAATCTTGTCCCTTGAAATTTGCTTATGCTGTTTCTTTCCTCCTTGAACTTTTGTTTAAAACTGTCAGCGGGGGTGGAGAGCTGGGAGGACATTTTAAATAAATGTCTCAGTCCCGAATACATTTCTGAAACAAAAGAAAATAAAAACAAAGCATTTTGCGCCTGATCGTTCATGGGTGTCACCTTGTTTTCAGATCATCAGTTAAATACAAGTCCACATGCCGAGTTGTGTAGCTAAATAACCAGTTTCTTTAATTTACTAGATCTTCAGTTTATGCTTTCGTTTAGCACTCTGATTAAAGATTACTTCTAAATTAATATTTTTCATGGGATGCATAGGATTTTATTTCAAGTGGGGAAACAGTGAATATGATTGCTTCAAAACCCAATTATTGGCAGCAAGATGGCAGATGGCAGATTCTTCCCCTGCAGAAACTGTTCTTTATCCTTCATGGAAAACACCAAAAAGTTTTTGGAAAAAGTGCAGCATATTTTATTTGAAACCACGATAGCATGGTTGGGTTTTTTTTTTCCCCACTCAGTTTTGTCAGGACTATCTTTAAATAGGAAGTATTGCTTTCTATAGACGGTTTGAGTTAATCATTTCCCCTTACAAACACACCGGGAGACACATTCAGTCGGACGTTTGGAGAAGTGGCGGGTGTGAATGGAAAGCTACCGGACTGGGAACGGGAGCAGAGCTGCAAACCGCGGGACTGTGCATGACCTAGGAAGGAAGCAAAAGGATGTTTCCGAAACCCATAGCATATAATAATTCACTTTAATCTTCCGTTGTTGTCTTGCCTCCATGGCAGGGAAATAAAAAAGAAAAAAACTCCAGTTGAGATTTACTCGAGCAAACTGCCTCCTGCCTTTCTGGCTGTCAGCGGAGGAGCAGTGTCCTCCGATAGCAGTTACTGCAGATAAAGAGGAGGACAGGGTGGAACGAGCTGTGTTGGGCCACACAGACCCCCCTTTGCTTTGCCCTTTGGAAAAAGGTCAGGGCACTTTATTTCAACAGCCCAATGTCAGACCCTCTGCAGGGAGGTGCCTGCTCCCAGGGCTGTGGACCTCTCCTCTTATTGAAAGAATGTGTCTTATTGAAAGAATATCCTCCAATGGAAAAAAAACCCTCACCAAAATAAGTTTTGAACAAACAAAGACCTCGTTTTGTGCAGCAGAGGAGAGATCCCGCTCCTAGCTGGGATATGGGACTATTGGCTTCAGCGAACAATTTTTCACCCTTTAACAGACAGCACATCACTAAACGCTTCCCAAATTTTCCCCCCTTTTTTGTAAGTCTCAAATTGCACGGAGCTGTGTTTGCCTGACGGAAATCTTCTGCGAGCAAAACAACCAACAACAGACATTTCTTGGTTCCCACTTCCACAGCCTGGAAATGCAGATAGTGTTACCAGTCCGGAGAACACCGTTTGCCAAGAGGCGAAAAGCAAATCGCTATTTAAGACATTATCAAACTCCCATTGGGCCTCATCACCTCCGACAGATCTGTGAGTCACCAAGAGGAAGTATTTTACTGCTATCCTGTTTGGTCAGCAGGTGGAAGGGAAATAGCTCTCGCAAACCCTGGAAAAAATTAATTTAACAAGACTTCAATTTCAGCATAGTCTTGGTGCTTTCAGCCGCAGTCTCACTGCCGGTTTCATTTAGTGCCAGCATTCTTCTGGATATTTTGTAGAGGAAGACACAAGACAAGATCCTTGGCATAAAGAAATTTTTTTAACGCTATATAATTTACATTTTACTTCTCAACTTTTCATCCAGTAATATCTCCCTAACAAACCTAAAGAGCCCTTTTCTCTTGTTAATTTTTCCTCCGGTGTTTCAGAATTCTTATTTCTGCTCTCCAAGAAATTTTGCTGCGAGATGAAAACTATTACATTTTCGTAAAACTACAGGGTAGGATTTAAAAAGGACTTGGGTAGTTCATAAACTTTGCAAAAGGGATGAAATTCACCCCTAAAGAAAGAAGAAATTGCAGACATCTCTCTTTTTCATAATGCAGTGAAAATAGGGCAAAGAACATTGCTGAAGAAATCGGAGAAAATTATTTCCCAATAGGATTTTAGGAAATAAATAAATAAATAAAGTTCTATTTCTACTGAGAACATTCCCTAGCTGGAACCCCAGCCAGCTGAAGTGCTAGTGGACAAATTATAATATCCCTCTCTTCATGAGGCTTTTAAGAGAATTAACTTCTCTGCTGTTATGTTAACTTGTTTGCCAAATTGATTTCCAGGGTGGTGTGTGCTCCTTTGCCAAAGACTTCACCAAGATTCAGCAATGTGAGCATCAACATGGCGAGCCGTGGTGACTGGACACAGCACCCAAATGGGGACACCTCGCTGGGCGCTCTGGTGTCCCTCAGCTTCATCACAACATTGAGGGAAAAACGTAGGCACAAACCCCGAGGTTTTTGATGCTGCCGTCTCTGCTTTCCCCTGTCACAGTTAACCCATGAGGTCTACCGGTGAGATTTCCCTCCTTGGTGATGAGGAAGACGTCAGGTCTGCATAGAAAACCATCCAAGAGAGGAATGCTGTGTGTTTTTGAGAAAAATCTATAATAGAGATCAAGCCCTGCATATCTACCAAGCATTCAGAAGGCACTAAAAACATTTAGACTTGACTTACATGCATCTCTTTTATTACCATTATCAGGCTACTACCTTCCTTATTGTGGTCCTCTAAAAGGTAAGAATAGGATAATCCAGCTCCTTAACCAAGCCTTGAATATAAATTAGCTTTAAAACCCTTTTAGAGCCAATTTTTCTCACTGTTTATACATTTCTGGTCCCAGAACAACAATGAAGAAATGGGTCCATTGTTCCGTAAAGTATATAAAAGCTCTAAAGTTTCCTTAAAGATGTTCCAAAGTGATACATGATCTTGGGTGCTCAAAGCTGAGACATATAAGAAATGTTTTAAAGTATTTTTAAATAAATTAAGTCACTGGGTCAATTCCAGCCAAGCTGATGAGAGAACAATGTACAATATAGCGCGTGACCCTCTGACCCTCATCATGTGCCTGTTTCTGTAACTACGTCCAAAGAGAGGATTTTGGAAAGTCCTGCAGTGTTTTGACACACACACACATTTCATTTTCAGGTTCCACCTGGGACTTGTAGTAGCCGCACAGCGAGGAGAGCAATTGTTTCTGTGGTTTCTTTCTGGCTCGGACCACAGGCTGATGCACCAGAAGTCTTACGAGAAATTCTGCTTTGTTGGGATTTCCTGCGTGATTCTGCACACAAAAGCAGCCCAAGCGATTCAGCTGACACAGTTATTGGAACCTGCAGATGATTTTCCCAAAACAGATTGATTTGGGAACCTCTGCTTTTCACCCACTACTCTTTGTTACATCCTACGTACTTCCTGTATGATATACTTTGGACATATTTTTGTAAGAAACATCACTAAGTGTTATGAAGTGCCATTGTATTCTGCTAAAGCGCTGCCAGCCCAGGGAGAGCTATATTTCAATTGCCAGGAAGAGATTTCAAGTTACTGAGATTCAACAAGTTACCATGCATCAACTGAGCTGTAGGAAATCACCATATGTGCCTTTTTTTTTTTTTTTTTTGCCTTGTTTTCTACATCTGTGGCAAATGTGAAACGAGGCGTCTTGTTTTAAGCCTGTCTCACTGTGTGCTGAACAAAGTTACCTCACAGTAACCACAGACCATAGAATCACAGAATGGTTTGGGTTGGAAGGGACCTTGAAGACCATCCAGTGCCACCCCCTGCCTTGGGCAGGGCCACCTCCCCCCAGCCCAGGTTGCTCCAAGCCCTGTCCAACCTGGCCTTGAACACCTCCAGGGATGGGGCAGCCACAGCTTCTCGGGGAAACCTGCCCCAGGGGCTCACCGCCCGCACAGGGAAACATTTCTTCCTCAGATCTCATCTAAATCTGCCTTCTTCCAGTTTGGAGCCATTCCCCCTTGTCCTATCACTACAGCTGTAGTCAAAAGTCCCTCCCCAGCTCTCTTGTAGGCACGCTTCAAATACTGGAAGTCTGCTATAAGGACTCCCCGGAGCCTTCTCTTCTCCAGGTTGAACAACCCCAACTCTCTCAGCCTGTCAATGGTTATACGTACAGCTCACGGGTAGTAACACCATGGGAACATGGGGCAGAGCAGCTTGTGCTTGGCGTGTGAAACACATCTTGAAGTCCCAAGAAGGATCAGCACCCGGCTTCACATGTAGCATTGATCAGCAGAGGCAGTGACCTCTCATCATCTCTAACAGCAACATCCTGAAGCACCAGCTCGTACTCCACGATGAGACATGACCACCAAGGAGGGCTGCAGCATTATTAGTCAGACACCTCACTCTGTTTCAGTATTTCCTCGTTTATGTAGTGATCAGCAAATCACCGTAATGCCTCAGCTGCTGTTGTTTCCAAAGGCAAAACTCCCCCAACCCCAAAACCCAACCCCAACCCCCCTCCAGACGGCTTTTGGACTGGGGGTTTTGCCAAACAAAACTCTTTCTCTCACTAATGGATGTGCGCGGGGCATTTTCCTGCTACTGCTTAGACCGGTGCTACTCCACGTGGTCTTTCCTTTTCCTCGGCATCAGCTGCACCCTTCATTTCCACTGCCGGAGCGAAGCCCTGCACCAGCTAGGAGCAGGGGGAAACAAAAGGAAGGAAAAGTTGCACTTGTAAAGCAAAGTTAGGACAAGTTTGCCAGTAGGAAGATATTCAGCTTGCGTGAGTAGAAAAAATTCTTGATTAGAAAAAATACCCACCAAAAAAACCCACCCAAACCAGCAAAATCCACACAAACAAAAAGAAGAACTGAAGCACTGTGATTACAGTGAGTAAATGAGAATAATTCCGGGATCAAAAACACATTAATGTACTTGGCAAATGGAAAGGAAAGAGATTTCTTTCTCTCACCAGCCCCATTTTATTTGCACATTGAAGAGATCAAAGCTGACCGGCTGGTATTCTGAGACTCCACTGAAAGTAGCTTGTGTTTCCCCTGATGAATGTTCATTTTAGACGGTGAGGCTGATGCTTCTCTCTGTAAAGCCTAATAGGAGAAACGCTGCCGTGAGCTGGTACAGCCCGGGCACTCGGGAAAGCCGGTTCCTGGAGTGGAGAGGTGAGGTCTTGCCTTAGGGGAGAGGGAAGGAACAGGTTCCTCCTCAAAAATCTCTTTCAGTCCTTATTTTAAGACTTTTATAAAGCTCTGATATGGTGGTGGGCATTGGCAGATTTTTTTCCCCTAAACAAAGAGCTGAATTTAAAAAAAAATCCGGCTGGCCAAACATCCCAGTTCAATCGCAGTAAGATATGGAACTGAACAAGTTAAATCTGAATTACTGCAATATTACTCCTAAAAGGTTTACTGTACAGTGTGAGTCACAGTGTGGTTTGGTCCTTTGTCTATGCAGAGTTTGCAATTTTTTTTTTTAATAGTAGCAGAAAATTCATCAAAGCAAATTAGACTGGTGGCTTTATCAAGCCCAGAAAGGCGAGCCTGGCGGTGCCTTACGCCTGTGGATCCCCCAGAAGGTGAGAAAGCCCCGCAAAAGCACCTCCCCAGTTGGAAAGCAATATCCTTTCGAGGAAAATTCTTTCCTGATCCTCGCTTTAAAGAAGTGATTTGAGATTAATGTAAAGACCATTTGTCATTTTGGTTATAAGAAATGCTAATGGCTTTACCAGCTTTTTGCATTTTCTACCCATTAAGCTTGCATTGTGAACTTTTCTGTTAAGCACAAACCAGTAAAGAAATAGTCTCCTCTAAATGGCAAAGCCCAAACTGAGTCACTCATAAATTCACTGCTAATTGTCAAATGTGTTTATTGCTTGGGAGAATTGATAACCTGTAATAAGACGTGATGGATTTAGCCAGCTGTGTTTCTACAATTTCAGGCTGGTGAATGTCCAACAGAAACCAAGAGAGTTACACGAGTATGAAAAAAAAAAAAGTAAAAAAAAGTACGGTAGTGTTGATTCAGCACTGGTGTATTTTCTTCTCCTGATTATTTTTGTAATAACAAGTGTCTGATAAGTGGGTTAAAGACTGACTGAAGGAGATGGGATTGGAAAAGAATTGCCATTATGTTTGTTGATATTCCTCCAGTTAATTTGAAATGTAGGCAAGTCATGGAATAATTTAGACTGGTAACATATTTCATGAGACTTTCCTTCTCAAGCTAAAAAAAGAGAACACGCTGTCTCTATTAGTAAGCACGCAACATATTTAGATAAGTAAATGGAGTCAGAATGAATGCTGCCGACATGACAAATAAACGGAGACAGAATCCACAGTGGAAAAAGTGTCTGCTTCTCGCAGACGTTTGCATCGCCCATGGTGTTGGAGCAGCTCAGTGTAGGAATCATCTGTTACAAAACCCTGGACGCAGATCCCTGCACTTGCCTGTCTCTCAGATGATGTCCTTTCCTTTTTGGCTGAAGCTGAAGGTGCCTGTACAGCCCTCTGCCTTTGGGACACGGCCACTGCCCCACTGCTGAGCCCTCCGGGGCACCAACCTGGCCATGGCAGGTGAGCACAGCCAAGAAATACGGCTGGAAGGAGGCAGCCCAGAAGTTCAGCTACCAAAACTGAAGCCCCTATAGGGGAGATTTCCAGCTCCTCACGTATCAAGGCCTGAGGACAGTGTGGTGGCACCCTCATCTGGTGATGGCCTCTTTATTTTTCCTCTGCCATTAGCAAATTTTCTCCTACCAAAGTCCTGCCAAAAAAGTTAGCCACCCCAAATACTGGGAACACTCACATGATATTTGCAGCTGACCACATCCTCCTCAATCTTTCTTCATCTTGGCATACTCAGCTTATGAGCTTGCAGAGAACAATTCACTCCTTGTCCAACGGGACTTGAATTCAACCACCATTCCCAAGCACTCTGGTAAAAATTGGGCATGATTTGTTAAAACCTAGTATGGTCTTAAAAACCAAAGATGTCGTGATGATGCCTAACTGATGAATGCGTGGTGGCCAAAATCAGTTAATGAGACATGACCATGTTAGTCCTACAGAAATCATAGTGATTAATCATACAACCAGATGAGCACACACAATGATAGAAGGCAATGGACGTCTTCACAGACGGCTCAGATGTCTTCCTGGAGGATCATTCGTACAGGACGTAAGATTACTGAGCTTCATGCACTGAGCTTCATGAAGGCTTTTGATCTGTACCGCGTGAGGTTAGATTAGAAAAGGAACAAAATGTGTACGGTCTCTTTAAATTGTGGGAAAACTTTTCCTGGATCACAAAAGAAGATATGAATCAAGGAGATTTCCTTAAGGAAAATCTCAAAGTTCAGGGTTTTGACAGTGCCCCCAAATACAATTAGGATGTGATGAACCTTGGTTTGCTCTTGAATTCACCTGTGTGAACTGAAATTGGAAATAGAAACACTACAGCAGCTTCCTGCACGTTTTTTCAGCCTGGATTTCATTAACATCTTCCCTGAGCTGGGATTATTTTGCTCATGTACAGTGTTCAAATCTGTTCAGGCTTTGTTTGGAAGCAGAAAAACACTCCTAACGGAGGCATCCTGCATAACCTAATAGAAAATGATAGTGTTCAACAGCTCCTTTTTTTAAACAACTATTAAAATTTAATACATAATCATATCCCACTATGGAATTCTACAAGAGTGTTAAAAATAACCCAACAGGAAACATAAAAGCACTTATTAAATTCTACAAGTATTTACAGTAATTTCTGCATAGGACTCTATTAAATTTCCATAGCACACTCAGTCCCATTTCTACCAAGTTCCTCAGAATTTTTCCAGAATGGTCAGCTATTTCTTTGCAGTTTCGGTGAACGAAGAAACAAAGCAGCCTGCTTCTTCTCCGAGATCTGATTAGACCAACACCGGTGGCTGCAAAACACAGCACCAGACTCTCCGCTGGTGAAATCCAGCATAAATCTGTTGCCTTCAAATCCGGGCTCAGGGACTCCAGCTCCTCCTCTGCCTACCGCTCACCTCAGTATAAATCCATTTGTCTCCTGCTTTTGGCTCCCATTCACCAGTTCGTCAACTTGCAAAGCCATTGTTTTGAACTTTGGTATATTTTAGTAGCTGTAAAATCAGCTGTGTTAGTTCATAGCTTACGGGAGGGGTTCCTGAGATCTTGTTCCCGCTAACATTTTCTGTTGGAGATGGATGGAACGGCCAAGGACTGAGGTCATCGATGCTTTGTGTTTAGCAGGAGAGGGGGAATTTGCGGCGCTTTCCAGCAGATCGTCTCCCAGTGACTGTCAGGTTTATGCAACTGGATGTCTCCATGGTGCCCTGGAAAGCTACAGCCCATCTCGGCTCGAGATGCTCTTTCTGAAATAGACTCTGTCTTTCAAAGAATGACACTTTCTGACTTCCCAGACACAAACGCACAACCGTTTCCATTACAGAGCTTGTCTCATCACCCCAGGTTGTGCTGGCCCCGAGGACCTGCTGTCTAGAGACCGTGCAACCGGGCTGTGAGGATGGGTCATGCTCCATACAGTTGCCAAAAATACTTCTGGGAACAAAGACGCTCTCTGGTTTTTCTGCAACTGAAGTAAATCTTAGACAAAAAACCCAGAGGGAGCTGTTGGCACACGTCACGCAGCCATCAGACAGGAATCCTGCGCGCACAACAGCCAGCTTCTTGACAGGCAGGAGTTTAGAAGCCATTTAGCACATGAAAGCGGGTAAATATGGGTGTATATAAATCTATATGCATATGAGAGACTTATGCATAGGGAAACCGGGCTAGTCATATCATTTTCCAAAGCTGAAAATGTGTCGCTCAGCCATAATTGCCAAACTGAGAGCAATCAAAATGATTGCTTTAAAGACTGCGATAGGGAGTTCAGTGAAGGCTCTTAGCGATACTTATACCCACAGTTGTGGTTTTAATAAGGTGGTTCTGGCTAGTGGCTGAATAGACGCAACCGCACGAAACTGGTGAGTGACAGTATATTCTTTTCACGACTTCACTCGGTCACACACTGTCTTTGCAGACTGCAAACGTCCCAGTAGATGCGGGTGCCTTTTGAATGCTGAAATGTAAACAGATGCTCCCCTGCAATCAGTCTAGAGGAGTTGCACATTTGCATTGGGTTTTGCACTTGCTAGTAGAGTTCCTCCAAATTACTCTCAGACAGTAACTTTGCCGGTTTGAGAGCAGAGAGCTGAAGCAGGAAATGTTTTCGGCACAGTTGCTCCTTATTTTGCGAACGTCCTTGGGACAGGCTGCTCACCCACAGCTGCTTTGTGAACCACCAGCATGAGCAATGCCACTCGAATAGCGCTGAGCTGGGAAACCAACTCGCTAAGCTAAACACAGACCGGGGATCAAAGGCATTTCGGGGATCTGCTGTCACCATCTGTGTATCTTCAGCAACTGCTGAGCGCTTCCTGGTGAATGATCAGTGTCTGTGCGACGCCAACCGCTGTGAAAGGGATGGGTGTTCAGGGAATTACGGCAGAGCGATTACAAGGAAGCTTTGACTTTCAGCGCTGTATCGACTTGCCCATTAAGTACTTGATGGACTTCGGTTTCCTCAGATGAGTTTTCTGCTTGGCACTTCTTCTTACCTCTAAGCTACACGGGTGTGTTACACAACTTTGCTTGGCTTGCGTCTAGCCCTGGCTTCACTGCAGGAAAAACTCCGTATCAACAGGCCAGGTATATAATAAGGTGTACTCTCCTTGAGTTATTTATGAACTAAGAACACATCCCTCGGCAAGGCAGCAGTGCCTCATCTCAGACACGATTCCTTAAAAAGCAGCTTCCTTATTTTCCAGATGCAACTTGTTCTTCTAAAAATTGGATTTCTGCTCCCAAGCAGCTGGTTCGCAGCTCAGACCGCAGAGGATGGAGGTGGGCACGGGAGAGCGAATCCCCCTCAGTGCCCAGTCGTGTCCTCTGCCCCCCCGGGGACTCTGCCGCGCAGACACCCCTCTGATCACACCCCCGGCACCGCTCGCACGTATCTCCCCCGCCACATCTGTTATTGCTTCTCCTGTCTCTGAAGGAGATGTGGAAGCGCTGCTGATAAACATGTTAACATAAATTAGTGCAGGCTGCCATTCACATGAGATGGCGACAGTGCTACACTCGGAGCAGCCGTTGTTTGTCACATCAGCACCATCGTCCTCTGCAAGCCGCAGGCTGCCCACACCTGGGGACAATGACAGGGCACTCTCCTCCTCCTCCTCCTTCTCCTTCTCCTTCTCCTTCTCCTTCTCCTTCTCCTTCTCCCCTCCTCCTCCTCCTCCTCCTCCTCCTCCTCCTCTCCTCTTCCTCCTCCTCCTCCTGCTTCTCCTTCTCCTCCCAGAGGAGAGATGTCACTGTCACGAAGGGTGTCTTGGCAGAGACATCTGCCACCTTGAGAGATAGGCTGCTGATGTCACTTCAGGGATTGAGGTGGGACGGGGGACACAAGTACCACGATGCTCTGCTGGTCTCTGTCCCTTGATTTTCAGGGCATGTGGAGCAGGCGTCACCTCCTCAGAGCACTCCATCTCCATCTCTGGAGTCCTTCTTTTACCATCCCACACATTCACAACAGGCTGCAAAACCCTCAGAGAGCACTTCCACCAACGCACAGGAAGAGTTGTGTAGCAAATGCAAGCGATAGCTTGTGTTTTGATTTTATACTCCATAAAAGTCCATTCCATCTTGGAAGGAGAAACAAAGAGGTGGGGAATCCAACTGTATCCCTTGGAAATCGCCCAACTGACTCCAGAGGAGGATCAAATCTCCATAATGCAATAAAGCAGACAAATGAAAAAAGATTCTGTAATCGAGGTGAGGTCCAAATTTCCTCCATGTCAATGGGAAAAGTCACTGGCCTCTAGTCAAAAGTATGTTCTGTGCTGACCAAGTAAGTAACGCACAGGATCAGAAGCTGAGCAGTTTTGGAAAGATTGTACAGTGGGAGAATAAAGGGCTAAACTGATAATCCTATCAGGAAAATATAGCTTTATCTGGAGCTACATATGAAAAATCGAATTCAAATCACAGCAAATTGACGAAATTTGCCTCTATCTGCTTCTTGTGTTGACAGTGGAATTGGCTGCCCGACGTTTTCTAATTACCTGCATTACAAGTGAAGTACACAGCTTTTCTTAGAAGAGAACCTCTTTTTTTTTCTGCCTGAAAGCTTAATCCTCATAAGAGGATTCCCGTTCTGTCCTTGGCAGAGTCAGAAATCAAGCTTTTCACATCACCCTTAGCAAAAAAAAAGGAACCTCTACATGGTTCACATCCACATGCTGGTGCTCAACAGGAGCTCCTTGCACAAAGCTCCTCAGACTCACCAGAGACCGAAGCCAAGCGTTGCTCCAGTCTACTGCCCTTTCCTTCCACTTTTTTCCATTTCTTTGTTTTCGTTTCTGTTTCTCCTGGAGACCCCTCATGCCCTGTTGATGGTACGTGCCTGGGAATTCAGCCTCTTGGGTGCTGAATTAGGTGGGTGCGCCACCACGCTGACTCTGAACTGCAAACATCTCACCGAGGGCTGGGGGCGGTCTGCCGGTGGGCCACTACCAGAAGCAGCCTGGCGGCACCTTGACCTGTGGCACTGAGCGTACAGATGACCAAATAACGTGGTTTTACTTTCCTGTGTTAAAAAAGAGCAAACCTCAGACTGGAAGGAGCAGTTCCACCAAGCCTGGCTTAAAGTTTTATCCCATGTACGAGGAATATAACTGAAAACACAGATGCTTACCTAACCAAGGCCGCAGGCACACAGCGAATAAAAAAGCCATTCATCCACTCGCCTTTGCTGTCACTGAAGGAAGCTCACTAACCACCTGCAGCAAACAGAGGTGCTCTACAGGGGCAAGGATGTCAGCACTGGATTAACTCTATCTCTTGCCAGGGACGCGCATCGCTATTCGGCGCAAATCCCTCCAGCTGCCCCAGGCTGGAAGCTGCAGCCCGGATAACGGAGCCAAGAAGCATCTGATGGGTATGAAAGGATGCCCGGGGAGCTCTCCAGAGAGAGCAGCACACGCCACTGAGGAACCGCACTGTGTGCGACCACCTCCGAACGGGTTCATGGCCTGTGTGCCGGCCCACCCCCAGTGTTGGTGCATCCGTGGGCAGAGCCATCCTCTGGTTACACTGGTGAGGGGAACATCTCCCGCTGACACTCATCGCTCCGGTGTCATGCACGGGTCTGTGCCGAAACCTGCCCCAGCTCTCCCTGCCCCCAGACACACACCGATCGATGGGATGAATCCATGGGATCAATGAGCGCCTGGAGCAGCCCCAGCAGAAAACGACACGCTAATGAGACCATGGTGAGCCTACACCGATCAGCAGGGTTCGTTAAGCTACTGGCCCCGCTGACGTAAAGTGCCACCTAATACCAAATAAAACTCGTCAGCACCTCTGCTGTGAAGTCATCAGGCAGCAAATAACTGGGGGGATGGGGTGGGGAAGAAAACCAGCAACTCACAGCTGGATGGATTTTATTTTCACGTGCTTTAAAGAGACTCCTTCCTTTAAAGGAGGTATCTAGAACTTCTTTGCAGGAGGAGCACAGCTCCAGCTCACCCCCAACCGAGCCATGAGCCCCATTTCCAGCAGAGGGGAGGGTGCTGGGCAATGAGAGAGGGAACACCTCACCGCTGCTAGGGCTGGAGGACATCGATGCTGCGAAGATGTGGACACTTCATAAAGGGTGAACGGGAACAAGCTGGCCCTGAGCTGCTCATCTCCCACTGACACTGGCAACCTGCTTTCCTGTTCAGCAGTAAAAGTCATAAACAACTTCTCTTGGGGGAACAATAGGTTTAAAGACGTACTCTAGCAAAAGATAAAAGCGGGAGACTTATGCCCGGTACGGCGGTACATGATGTTCTGTGAGCCCTTACTGTCCTCTGCAGGTTTCAAACTCTTCTGTGGCACTGGATCTGTCTTTAAAGCTGTTTGCAAAGCATCTGCCGCCCGGACTGTGCTGTAAGTATTGCGGAAGGACAAATACAAAACAGGCTGGAGCCACTCTGGGGTTTGAAGCCACTCAGTAAAAATAAGGTGAAGCACCACTCAGCTCTCCATTCAACAGAAGCAGTTCTTGGAAATGAATGAAGGGAAATAAAGTGCGTGTTCATTTGCGTGGTACAGAGCAGGGAGGCTTTTCGAGAGGAAACCATTTAGATCCCGGGCTTTGTAACAGCAGGTATGAAGTTACCTCCTTGCTCCGAGGCTCTGCACGTCTGTAGGACATTGTCGGTTGCAATAGCGGGGCCACATCCCGCCCTGTGGCGCTGCGAAGGGCATCGGTGGGCTGCAGGGACACGCGACCCGGCAATCCGTGCAAGCAGCGTGGCTTTTAAGCCGTGCAAGCCGCATGGCAGCTAGAGATCATCCAGACGCCAGGACCCCAAGCGATGTGTCAGCGTGGGGCTTTCACCAAAATGCACCCTAAAAAGGGGGTTCTTTCATGTGTGCTCAGCGGAAAGCTCTCCCTGGGAGAAACACCTCCTGCCAGAGGCTGGTGGCTCTCTGTGTGGGATGGGACAACACTCTGAGTGCACAGAACGGAGCAAAGCAAGACTCTCCTGGCTCCAAAACTGCCCTACACTGCCCTAAACTGCTGTAACTGCCTGCAAACCCCTTTCAGGAGAGAGTGGCACAGCACCCCAGCCAGTCCGGGATGTGCAAACCTGCCAGCCCTTAGAATAAAAGATTTTTATAAAGTCTATTCAAACTCCTTTTACCATTCCATCGCAGGGCTGCTAAATCTCTCCAGCCTCCCGAGCTAATCTGGCCGCCTTCAAACTGCTTTGAGTCCAAGTGAGAAGTGAAACAAGCACGGAATAAACCTTCTCCCATGAAGAAGTCCTTCCTCTTTTGCGCTCTGCTTAAACAAGTGACTTGTGGTACTTCAAGAACCTGCGAGGAGCTCTGAGCACACTCCAACCCCGGGGTACCTTGCTTAGCACATGTGTCATTTGTTAACGGGGTAACGCGAGCATGATGGGCGGCGGATATCGCAGCAGATTTAAGCACTGGGTCTGCATCAGAATTCCTTTAAGGCTGCTAATATAGTAAACTGCTCGACTAATTAGCTTGCAAAGCATCTGACTTCCCGCTTTTGAGGCAGTATCTGTTGGAATATCAAGTCACTTGACAGTGAGTAGAGAAAGAAATATGTAAGATGCCATGCATACCAGCGGATTCATTTTTTGACCAGCAAAATAAACATTTCGGGTCCTGATCGAAAAAAATCTCTTGTTTGGAGATGGCTGCAGCATAATTAAATGCAGGAAAAGCAAAAAACACAGCTGCCCCCTCCTCCCTCCACCGCTCACAACCAGTGTGGGGACTGGGCGGGGGTGGGGGTGGTGGACAAGCTGAGCAGGGCAGGTTTTTGGAAAAAATTTGGCAGATCTGAGATGGAGTGTGCAGTACCCGAAACCGGCGCCAGACTCTCCATCGTGCTCAGCTTCCTCCTCTTGCTCACTGGTGGAAAACAAGATCAGCCCTCCGAACACTTGCTCAGCACCCCGGCCTTCGGCGGTGCCGCGGGGACGGGTCTTTGCCACCTCCCGCCTTCTGCAAAATAAATGGCATTTACCGGCAGGTTTCTGGCCGCGGGGCAAGGCAGCAGCTTGTTTAAATAAAGATATTTGCTCAGAGGAAGCTTATTAATTCTCGCTCAGTGTCAGGAGCAGCGGAGAAACGGCCTGACGAAGAAGTTCAAACGCTGGGGAAATACAGTCAACCTATAAACAGGAAGTTTAAAAAAAAAAAAAAAGAAATCCTAAATCTCAAGGCATGTCCTGCCCTTAATCACCACACGCTCAGCTGCCACCGCACTGCTGCGTTTTCCTTACCGGCCTGAGGTTTTAATTCCTTGTCCTTAGCTGAGCCCCCGGCCCGCGGTAGCAGGAGGAGTCCCAGGTAGCTGCACCGGCATCAGCATCTCCGCTGCGACAACATCTGCAATCTCCAGTTGAGGGCCATATAAAACTTCCTTTTGTGCCGTCATGCTCCGGAGTTGTTCGGCGCGTTCGTGGCGGCGGCATGCCCGGCCGTGCCAGTGCACGGAGGGAAGAACGGCACCCGACGCCTGCGCGGGCCAGCGCTCGCTCCCTGCGCCACCACGGGGGTGATGCGCCCTGTCCTGCCCACCTTTTTTACCCCCAAAAAGCTTTTTTTTTTGGCCTCGGGCATTGCAGTGCATGGCAGTGACTGCTCATGCCCTCTGCTGGTTGGATTCCTGTGAGTTTGAGGGATTTTATGCAAATGATCTTTTTTTAGGAACAAATGCATTTAATTCAGCCCGGCTCAAGGATTTTAGAAGAGCCGGGTGAACGTCTGAAGGAAAGACGCAGGCCAGGCTTATAAGATTTCTAGCAGATTTGCCACACACGTTGCTCTTATCTGAAGATGTCCCGTAGCGATTGTGCTCCATCGGATGGGCTCGAGCACAGATCCGGGGCAGCGGGAGCGGACGGGGCAGGACTGCAGCCGGGGAGAGCTGCGGGAGACGGGACGGGATCGTGTGCCAAACTCAGAGCGGGAGAGCGGGATCGAACGAACAGGGTTTGTGCTGCATTGATCTGAACCTCTTGTGCAAAATATGGGAGTTTGGTCCTATGGGATGCTGCAGCTCCAGACCTCGAGGGTGGAAGGCTGTGCTAGCTCTGCGTTTTGTGGTGGGCTATGGGAAAAGCCTGGACCTGGGGGGGAAACAAACCTCTATGCAGATATCTTATGCTCACTGCGGGAAAACCCCAAACTGCTCCAGCACCTCGCAGCGATGCCGTCAGGAAGGATGGCCAGTGTTAGCCCACCGGGCAGGCTCAAACCTCCATGTCTGCTTTCACATAACTCCCTCCATGGAAATCACTACCCAAAATGAGCAGATATTTCTGTAGCTTTTGAGATACGTTGAGAATGGCAGTTTGTCCGAGGTCTTCAGAGATGACTGCAGACCATGACCTGATCTCACAGCCCCCACGTGGGACCTTCCACCAGATCGGGCATCGCATCTCTTCCGAGTATTGCTCTGACTAAACCCAAGTGAGCGTAGCCGGACCAAAACCCAGGGACATTGTCTAAAGCAGTTTAGCTGCATCTGCCGAGCAGGCGGGCAGCTCCCCGCGCGGCTGCGGGAAGACGTGGGGTGGCAGTGGCAGGACGATCGCTGGCCCAGGAGCCCCGGGGCTGACTCACGGGTGCTGAGCCCCTGCCAGCACCGCCGGCTCCCGATGACTTCAGCGGCTGAGAGAGTTCTCGGTGTTTCTCCCTCTTCCCTTTCAGCACAGGAATCGTTACTCATTCCGTACACAATGCCAGGTACGTTTTATTGTGGAACGGGCAATGACATGGAGCTGCTGGGCATGGGAATGCAATTGATTGGAACTCTGGATTTCCTACATGACTTCAAATTATAACAATCCCAGATATTAAGATTTTGGCACCAGGAACAGTTTGGAGGATAATTATGTGCTATGATCTAATTTTTGGGATCTGCAATTAGTGCCAAATCTCTACGGCTTTCCTGTCTCCCTCGAGAGCAGCTGAAGCTGCGGGTTCCTTAACTCCCTCATCCCCAGCTAGTTCTGACTTTTTCTCTTTTTTATCCATCTTTCACTTGAGCCTTTTGGGAAAGCCTCTATCCAAACCTGGAAGAAGTCAGCCTCTTCTTCTAAGGTCCTTATCACTGTAGTCCATGGTGAAAAAAGAACTTAAAGCGGGACAGAGTTGGCGTCTTTTGAATTTCATGCACCATTCGATTCCAAAAGTTGGTGCTCCTGCAGGTTAAATTTCAATGTCAGGATTTTATAGATGTACACACAAATAAAACCACCTCCAACTGCATCAGTATTGATTGAAGAGTCATTTTCCTAAGCATTGATAAGAAAAGAACAAATATGCAAGTCAGGAGAATTGCAACATGCCAGGGCTAATGTCCCCTGTGAATGAAGCCCTTGTAAAGTGTCTTTAGACACACGGAGACGTGGGGTCTTCAGAGGGGACAACGAAGCTTCACCGGATTTCTGCACCTTGTTTTGGACTCCTGACACCACTGCACCTCCCTTTCTGTCTCAGATTCCTCGAGTTGAGGCAAATTCAGCATCAATCCGGTCCCTAACGCTGGCCGCTGCCTTTGCACTCGCTTTGCTCTGTGTAAATAAGTCAGCAAAGACAAAGCACGGACCTGACGTGCACAGGGGAAATATTTCTCATCAATCCCTGCAACGTGCCACAAACACTCTCTCATTCGGGCTGCGCTCACAGCCAGTAATTCATGCTCTTTCAGCTAAAATTTCTCTGGATATTATCTCTGCTGTGATTCACTCCACACCAAATTTAATTCTTCTGAAAGGCTCTTTCACTTTCTGTGACTAATTTGATGCTTTGTGTTTCCCCGCGTTGGTGAATCTCGGCGGCAGCTGAGTGACAAGTGGTGGAGCAGTCGCGGTGTTAAGCCGCGTGTGATATCGTTAGGAGCCGTCAGAAACGATGGGGCAGCGTTACGCAGAGACACGGAGAAGCCGCACACCTGAGCCCGAAGGAAAATAAAACCGGGACAGAGCTCGCATTTGGCAGGTTTGCTCCCCATGCTCAGTAAGGGCTGGCATCGCCGCAATGCCCTCCCATTTCAGTTTTCAGCTTATAATGCATAGGATGGGCACATTTTGGGATCACCAAAACTGCGTATTTTATCTTGGAAATAATGACTTTTAATGTCTACAGGAATCAGAAATGATTTGTAAACCATCCCATGAGCAAAGAAGAGTCCTAAAGGCATGGAGGTGTCCTGGCAGTCTGTGAGCCATTCACTAAAAGTAGAGTTTCAAACACGCGGAGCAAACAGCTCTGCTTTATTCCTCCAAAAGGGCAGGTGTGCTCTAATTTTAAAAATGTGGGCTTTGATTTTAGGCATGTCGGTTTGGGGACCCTTTGCTTCATTTTGCCTAAAAATGCCCATTCTCTAGCACCGGTAGCCCCTTTACAAAGTCCCTCCATCCCTTCAGGGCTGAGCAGAACATTTCCCCAGAGCAGCAGCTTTGTCCCAACTCCATCGGCAGCCGCAGACCCTCCGCCGGAGCGCTCTGGTACCCGCAGCCAAAATGCAACAGCATTGACACAGCGCCTGCCTGTGCCGCCTGAGCTTGCTCCAGTACATTTCTTCTCATTTCCTCATAAAACAAACCGTCCCCCTCAGGCTTGCTTCTAGAAAAAAAAAAATTAAAAAAAAAATCAATCAAATACTAAAAACATGTTAAAATAAACAACACGCACCGAAAATCTGTTTTCCCTTGTTTTCCTTAGTAGGAAGTCAGCGGCCTCGACAGGGCTTTGATGTGGGGATACACATTTGATGTCAGCCCTGCTGACAGACAGCCCTCAAAAGGCTCCGGAGGAGGGTTTGAGTTCACACCAACACTCCCACGTTCGCGTTACTTCTCCGTAAGGGCGCCCGAGCGCTCCCCGTTGCCTCATTCTGCAAAACCCGGACCCCGCGGGCTCGTGGGGACGGGCTCCCGCCGGCACCTGCTCGAGCCGCTGCCACAGAAAAAAAAAAAAAAAAAAGATGTGCAAGGATTATTTTTCTTCACTTTGGTTCCTGTTCTGGCTGGAGATTAAACCGCAAAGTGTCAAAACACTAAACAGAAGCCCCCCCTCCCCTCCAGGGCACGGTGGATGCTCAGGGAGAGGTTTGATTGTGCAGAGGTTTGATCTGAACCTCTGTGAAGACTCGGCTGAGTGTAAAAGCCCAGGAGCTCCACGGGCGTTTTAAAACTTGTGATCTCCTGAGCAGAGTTGCTGTCACTCCCAGGAAACACCACGCAGTCATCTACAGCGATGTTCAAAGCCCTGAGAAGAAAAGCTCTGTGTTTTTTTTTTCTTTACTGAGTGCTTGGGGCTGCACAGAGCCTGGCGTTTGCTTGCCACGGTGGGTAACAAGGTGCCACGCTCCTCTCAGCTCTGCTGGAAGTCCTTTTCCAATCGCCATCATCCATCCAGAGCTACCCAAGTCAGGAGGATTTTGTCTTCTCCTGGTTTTTCAGGAGGCCCTTTGCACAGCCCTGTGATTGCCGGTCTCCCAGTCCTCTCCACCACACTAATTGCAAACTGCCAAGTTCTCAAAACTCTATGAAAACACAGAAAAAGGCTAAAGACATCTTAACATCAGAGAAGCAGGACTCTTCAGGTTTGGGTGACACCATTCTTATGAAAAGTGACCCTTTTGTGCCCGTTTCAGCAGCGCTGGGCTGGAACCACCCAACCTTTCAGTCCCGGGACTTTTCAAACAACATCCACTTGTACCAAGCTGTTGCTTGACCGTAGTGATGGTTTCTGTTGACACCAGATGGTTTTCATATAACTCAATATTTTTGTTCTGAAATAATAACATTGCCAATTGTGAATGAATTAAATTGTCTCAACCCTCACTTTCCCACCAATTATAGTGAATTATGAACAACTCTTGAATAAGAGAATCTCCCTTGTAGTTATTGGTGCTAGAAGATATATTTGCCTTGTGGCCAGCTCTATACTGTTTGACTGATTTATAGATCCATAACTTATGGAATTAGAGGTGATCTTTTTTTCAGGGCTTTAACTCAAAGTAGTTTCTTTTTTCTTTGAAATCATGTGGAAAATGAAGATGATAGATTTTCCCTCCATATATTTTCAGTCCTCTAATAACAAGTTGAACCTCACTTGCAGCTTTCTCGCCTGCACCCTCACCCTACATTAACTCAGGAACTCGCCGTTCCAAACACACGCCATCTAAGCTGAAAGGGACTTTAAAGTTTCTAAAATATTGATCGACCTTTGCCCCTGCAGAGAGCCAGTATAAGACTCAGGAACCTCTTAATAAATTTAGGCATATGGTGACTTTTTTTTTTTCCATTGAAAGCCAAACCGCCAGAAGCAGCTTTTATACCAACAGTTAGTCAGTGTCAGCAGCAGGAATCGTCTTGCTATGAATGCTACATTGCTGTTGCTAAAACACAGGTTTTGGTCAAATTTACTTGGGGCACAGAAAAAAAAAACCTATAACATTTACTCCTATTTGAATAGAGCTGACACAATTCTTAAACGATGGAAAATTTTAAGACTATTGTGTTACGACATTGCTATGTCTGACCCAAAGTGGAAACGTCGGAGTCTGAGTGCCTCCTCCTCTGAAGGTGTAGGTTTCTCATCAGTCCTACGGAAATTTATGGGGTCTCCATGGTTGAGTTGAGTTTGGAGGATTAATTTAGCAAGATGAAGATGCCAACTCTCCTACAGTTATCTGAACCTAAGGCAGACTCAGATTTCTCCAGAACAAATCTGTACTTGGAATTGTTGACAAGATTAAAAAAGAAAAGCATCCTTGTACTTTAGAAGCTATTTTGGGATTGAAAAATCCAAGAGATTTAGAGATTTTTAAAATGTTCACTCAAGAAAACAGGTCCTTTGGCTTCCTCTTCTAAAGGCTGCTAATCTACTGGAGTAGATGGCTATGTGAAATTTTGCTGCTGTTGGGCTGGAGTTCAGTGAGATTACTATTTTTTTGCAAGTTATTTTTTCTGGTAATATCTAATAAAATGAAAAACTGACGGTAAAGATACCTCTGCCTGGCCCACCTGCAAATGATGTCATGGAATTTCTGCGTTCCCTATGTGCTGGGCAGCCAAATGTCTCATTAGAAAAGGGGGGAGGGAAGTTTTTGTTGTGAAATAACAAAAAGAGAATATTTAATAGGTCAGGCTTGCAGAAACGCCTCCAGACAAGCTGGGCCAGTTGGGGTCAGTTCAGCCTCGCAGGGCACGAGGCATTAGTCGTATTTTCCATGGGCTAAGCACAAGAGAAAATTGGCTCTGGGTGTTCCTCCAATACCTGCACTGCCTGCAACGATTTTTTGAAATCCCGGTATGAAACAGCATTTGCTGTTGGGGCCCTTCAAATTGGGTTATGAAAAATCGGTGGCACTTTGCCCCACTCTTCCGTTTATTCCATTCTCCGGATCGCATTTTTCTTGACCCGTAAGTCACCTCTTTGCTCAGAGCTCCCCTCGCTCTAACGGACGCCCCATCAGTCAGCGCTCACTGTCAGCACTGCGTTGCCATCCTCTGAAGGCATCAAGCAGTATCTCCGTGAAGCTCAGCATATGCTGGAGAGCCCTGGAGGACCCAGACCCTGCAGCTCTCCAAACCCCCTGATGGGATGGGACAGGCTCTGCTCCTCGGGGAGCTCCAGCTCCTGTCCTCGCCGATGGGTTGGATCCTGACGGTAGCTGGGATCAAGCATGGGGTTGAGTCCACTCTTGGCTCCCTGACATACATGGAAAGCAAAGAGATGCACTTCCAGAGGACCCATCCAACCTCGAACAGCTATGTGGGGATGGGTGGAAATCCCCTCCCCACGTGCCCACCTCTCTGCATGGACCACAGAGCGGTGGCAGTGGAATGAGACCCACCGCGCTGCCTAACGCAGACATCGGGCACTGATATTTGCTCCTGCTGAGTTCCCCCCACCCACCTCCCACCAACGGTTGGTTAAGACAGCACCGACACCCCGTGCCATCCCCGGTTCACACAGGGAGGGAAAGGTGCAGTCGGGAGGACACTGGTGGGACGTGGCTCATGAGGACTTCTAAGCCCATCCACAGTCACCTCTAACGCTACACGTTATTTACGGGGTCCCGGAGCCTGTGATGACTTCTGGACGGATGCCACCCGGCCACTTTACCTTTCTCAGGCTCACATTCTCCTGCCATCTGCAGACGATTACTGCAAAGCTCAAAGTCCACTGGCTCCTGCACAACATCGTCCAGTTATCCCAGTAGGCTAATCCGATGCGGTGTGTGCTGGGGAGGGAGGGGGGAGCGCTGTTATTATTCATCCCATGAACGAAAGGTGCTCGACTCTGGTTTGTTTTAATGGCGCAGTAACCACAGGCTAATATTATTAACTGGTCCTCAGCCGCGTGCCAAAAATCCCGTCCTGTTGTGAGAGGAAAAAAGGAATAAAGTACTTGAGAATCCAATATCTTTGGTGCTAATTTTAGGCATGTATGCTGGCACGGGGAGCTTGTTTCATCCACTCAAATCTGGTGCTGTGCCACAGAGTCGGATTTACAGACTATTAGTGTCTCAAATAGCACTTCATGTGCAAGAAGCAAGGGGAAAAACACTGGGTCCCTCAACTTTGTGGGGTTTGAGCTGAGTTATGCAAACAAAGTTACTTTAACTGTGGAGTTATTTACAGGTTGGCTCATAAAAGTCTTAGTGACAGATATAAATGAATTAATATTTCTGACTTTCATTCGCTGTCTTTCCCCTTCTTCCCCCTCTAGCTATGACATGTAATTACAGGAAATCTTAGTATATCACATCTTCAAAAAGACACAATGAAAAGCAATAGCAAAGATATTCATTTCTTCCTTCTTTAATATTTTTCTTGGATGGGAAGAAAGGGTGTGGCGGAGTTTCCCTCGCAGCACCTCGGAGCTCTGCTCACATCACCCCGCACAGACACCCCGAGCGCTCCTCTCCTCTCACTCTGCACAGACAAGATCTGGCAACAACCCTGCAACAATTATTTAGTGCTTTCTCGGCCTTTGAAACTGCTTTTAATGATTATGTGAGACACCCACAGTAAGCAGTCTAAGTACACCCCTTCCTCCCCCGCCCTCCTTTTTTTTTAAGCATTAAAGGAAGAATGTAAATGTCTTTTAAACCCGTATGTCTGCTTGGACCCCACAGAGCAAAGCAGTTGTTGACAGTTGTGCTTACATCTCAGTCATAAAGTTCAAAAGCACGAGCTTTGTTTTGAGCCCGTCATTAACTCAGGAGAAGGAAAGATATGTCCATACCTGCAAAAAACTCCTAAAATGACGTGGTTGAGCCCAGAGCTTTGGTGGACAAAGAAGGGGAAAAAAGAATACGGCTGGCATTTGCCATGATCAACTTCTAATATCACCAAGCACATCTTCATCCCAACCAGAGCCTCCACCCGCCCACCAGCACTGCTTCCACTGGGTCTGTCCCACTGCCCATGAGGGTTTCACCTTCTGCACCTACTTTGGCTTTGACAACATTTTCCAACATCAGAAGAAGAGCTAAACAGCACTTAAAAGAAAAGAATACTTCTCCGCAAGTACAGTTGATACAGATCTACTGTATTGCCTCTGAAAGCTCCACCAGCTGCTTTTACACGTATATTAATTGATTACTCAAAGAAAACATAAAACTAGATTAGGAGAGAAAGAGAAGTGAGTAACAAAGATGGTGGACATAATTGGATAAAAAAAGGGAGAGAGAAAGAAAAACACTGCTAGTTTGGTTGCCTTCAAAGAAAGAAATTTGCTTTTTAAATGGAAAACAACAGAAAAAGTTTCCACTGGAACCTGGGCAGAAAGTCAGAATCAAATAGATATAATTTGAGGCACAGTCCCAAATGAGGGCTTACATTACTGATCTTTTTTTTTTTTTTAAATGATCCTTCTTTTAATTTTACATACTGTCAGGAAAACCTCTTAAATACATAAATACTGTTGGAAGTTAAAGTTAAATGTTATAAAAAAATCTGTGGTTTTTTTTTTTTTTTTTTTCTAAATGATCCTTCTTTTAATTTTACATACTGTCAGGAAAACCTCTTAAATACATAAATACTGTTGGAAGTTAAAGTTAAATGTTATAAAAAATTCTGTGGGTTTTTTTTTTTCTTTTCTAACACAGGCAAATCAAATGATAATGGTTTGATCCATGAAAGTAACATAATAAAGTTCACCTACAAAGGAGGTATCACCACTTCAAGTGCAACAAACGTGCCAGGTACATTGAATTTCAAGGCAGTGGCACAGGTAAGTATAAAGAGAACCTGATTTCAATCAAAATAGGGTCCAATTCCTCATCCCTGTTAGTGACTTTGGGGCTGTGGACGTGTGCATGGGGAATCACTTCTAGACATGACTCAGACAGACCCAAGGCCTCCACTCGTCCCAACCCCCGCACCAACATCTTCCTTGCAGCTTGATGTATTTTTACCACCGTATAAATTGCATTGAAGCCCAGTGATACCGCTGTTCCAAAATCCCCTTAATCCTCAAAGCAGATACAACCACAGGGTTTTAAACACCTTTGTTAATCCCTGCTGGAGAATAATAAATCACTTGTTTGATGAAACTTTATCTCTTAGACATCAACACAGACATGCCCGTGACATGAAACGCCAGAAGTGATCCCAGGGTTAAGCGCAGGAAGTCAGACTAAAAATTCAACTCAATTAAGTCACGGATTTAGACATTTTTCTGATGTGCAGATGAAGGCTGAGTTACCGGCAAGTGATGAGAGTTGTATCTCGCTGATCGACACGACTGCAGATGACACACTTCAGCTACTCCAGAACAAGTGTGTGAGCCCCGCTGAGCCATTTGGCTATTCCCCAGCGGCGGCTGTTGGTGGGACTCTGCTCTCCCAAGTGGGTGCCTGGGAACCTCAGCAACTCTCACATGAGCTCCGGAAAACGGCCCCCCTCTCCCGAGAAAATACCCAGGCTATGGAAGAAAAATGGACCTTTACCCCATATCGCCAGAGCAAAGGGACCTAAAAAGTCCCCAAAAGACATTAATCTCCTTGTACCTTACAGACACCGGCACAGCCACGCTGGTGGGCTGTGTCAGCTTTACCGAAAGATGCTGCTAGCTAGCAAAACTCCTTTGGGATTTAAAAATCCCCTCCCTACACACCCACGGGGATAACTGACTCTTATCCATGGCAATGCCCCCCCTCGCCCGCTCGAGGGTCACCCACCATAAGGAGATGGAGAAGGAGATGCCATGTGGGGCACGTGTATTTTTCCTCTTCTCAGTTGTTCCCTGCTGGTCACCAAATATAAACAGATTTTCCTTAAATTGGGCCATTATGGTAATAATCCTAAGTTTATTTAGTCTCATATTCTGAGAATTTACAAACCATAACAGCGACACAAACAACAGTGCTAATAACAACTCAGCCCATGGCTGAAACGGGGCCAGCGCGGGAGTGAGCGCTCCGGAGCAGGAAATTTGGCTTTTTCCATGGGAAACTGCTGGGGGAATTTAGGGAGATGAACCGTAATCGCGCACGGAGGACTCTGCCCAGCTGACACAGACGTAAAAGTCCTTTGCATCCCTTGAATTTGATTTTCAGCTGTATTTTCTTAGAAAATCGAGCTCTTAGACCAAGGCTAAACACGGCGTGTAGCCCTGGACTTGTCTGGGTACCCAAGCTTCCCACAGGATGCAGCACTGTGATGCTGAAGCTTGATGAGTCCTACGGTCTTTAATGAGATCACTGGAAATGTATAAATGCTGGTCCAAATCCAAATGGAAATCTTAAATTAGGTAGAGAATATAGCAGTGGTTTAGGTGTTTTGGAAACGTGGACATGCGGCAGTGAAATGCTATCCCTCCGCGGATGCTAACCTTGCTGGGGCTTGTTTGTTCTGCAACACCTTCTCAGCCCTGTATGGTTACAATTTCGTTTGTGTTTTTTTAACCTAAAAAAGGGTAAAGCGAGAAAACAGAAGGAAAAAAAAAAAAAAGAAGTGATTTTTAAATCAACTGTCATTTCTGGCAAGGCTGAGGATCCCAGCAAGGTATTTGTTTATTATCAGGTATTTCCTCAGGATCAAATCCAGAGGAGAGAAGTCTGGTACTAGTTAAAGTCTGCTTAAAATCCTTCTTGAAAAGAGATTTATGCGAGGAAATTACCTAACCTCAGGACAGAGGCTTAGTCAGCGGCAGCGTGGTTCTGCCGCGCGCATTGTTGGTCGCAGCGCGGGGTTTTTTTTAGCCCCACTGAGGGCGCACAGTGAGAACAGCCGCAGGTTTTCGCTCACATAACGGGATCAAAGCTCCCAATTGTTTCGAAGGAAATGACCCAGCAGCAGGAGTGTGCCGGACCTGGGCTTTTGCTCCCAGCCTCAGCGAGCGCCCGGTGGCCGCTCCCCTGGCACAGCGGTACCCGACGCCGGGTGAGGGGTACGGGGGCATCTCACCCCAACAGCACCCTCTGACTCCTTCCAGGGAGAAACAGCATTCCCTAAATCCCCTCTGTCCCCAGCCTGCCCGCTTGTGAAACAGGGTCGTACAAAGATTCCCACCTCCCTGGGGTGTTTTCCCACTCTTTGGCGGCTTTTCCCTCCACGGTGGGATAAGGGGACTCACGACCTCCTGGGCTCGCACCGACGATGTGCGGCATCGTGGTGGGACGCCGCTCAGGGGGAGAGCAGGAGGACAGCCGCGGCCGCTGTCACACAACCCGGCAGGTCACCACTGATGTGCCGGTGGATGCCCGAAGGAAGCAGCAAGCAGCGGCGGCGGGTACGTGCACGAACCCATCCAGGCAGTAGATTTAAAGCACAGAGGATGGAAAAGACCTATGAGTTCATCCCTGCCACTTCCCTGCCAGCAGAGAGTCGGATGCATTTAATTGTCTCATGATGGGACTTCCACTGTTTCTTTGGGGGAAAAAAAAAAATAATTCCCATACATAGCTCACCTCAGGGATACTTCAACTCACGGTCAGGGCAAGCGGCTACAAAGCACATGACCAGGGTTGAAATGAGGTTTTGGAGGCAAAACACCGACTGAGCAGGTTGTCATATTATTTTTTCAAGGTCACCACTAAAATATCTGGCAGGCTTATCTTACGGCTGGGAAATTTTACTGTACTTGCAGAAAACAACCAATATTTTTTATTCTGGTGCCCGACTCCTTGCTGTTTGTGTTGGTTTAACTTCACTGACCCTAAAAGGCGAAACTCGAGTAACGCGGTGTTGAACTGGATCCCGATATGGCTATGAATTATATGTGTAATACAGTAAATTATTGTGAAACAAACATTCAGCAAGCATCCTGTATGGAAACTCTTTCTTCTTTCATCTCCATTGATCATTGACGTCTCTGCTGACAGAACGTGGTTATGCCGGCAGCCTATGATCACTTCGAAATGTCTCAGAAATATGTCTCTATGCAGTTAAGGTTTTCCGCTGCTAAGAAATATCTTAATGCTAAAGGTTTGTTTACAAGGGGTGGCTGTTTCCACTTGCTGGAGCATTTAAAAAGTTGTTTTTTCCAACCACTAAGTAGATCTAAACATTAAGTGTTTCTTAACTCAGGTTTCCAGCTCCTAGACTGCTATAAACATTAGCTTTCACTGGTTTAAAGCAAAATAAAACAAAAAAATTGCTGCTTCCACTTAGATTCTCATAACGTAAAAAAAAAAAAAAATAAATTAAAAAAAAGAGTATTTTTAAACAGGCTTTATTTTTAAAAGGCTCGTTGTGCAATGCCTGTGCCGGCCCTGCAGCCGAGAGCAGGGCTGCGGTCACAGAGCGCTTCCCCAGTGCAGGGGGGTGGGTTTGGGTCCTGTCCCCCCCCAGACTGCCGCACTGCTGCTCCCTCAGGGAGGGGAGGATGAGAAACGCCGTCTCTCCTGCCACTGCCTTCAGCCTCTGGAAGTGTGACTCACGGCACCTTCCCCAGGGGACAATGACCTACGCGGGAGCTGGCGTTGGATGCTTTGGGGTCTGCAAAGCCGTGAGGTTTGAGCTCTGCTCTAGGAGACTCATCCCTTTGCTTGCCGTTGTCCTTAGTGTTTGCAACAACTGTCCTTGCTAAAAAAACCCCACCTTTCCTACGCCAAGCATTGGGGGCAAAAGCCAAGGGGAGGTTGGTGCCCACCTCCTGCCATGTGCTCCACGTCTCAACACCACCCACATCGGGCTGGATTTGAGGAAACCGCTCTGATGGTGATTACCACAGTCACCTCCTCTTCAGGGGTCAGCGATCAGGTCCCTGGAAACAGCCGGCTCCGCTGCAGACTGTTACGGTGGTTGTCTGAAAAGTGACAACCAAAATTAGCCATTTCTGTTTGCAAATACAGGCTGCTGTACCATTAGACATTTCCAATTAGATCACTGGAAAGGAATGATCAATAGTAAAATAATTGCTGTTCTGGAATGGAAAACATGGTGTCTGGAAAACACTACTGAAATATAACAACACAGCTTCAATCAGCCGTAAGTAATGCCACTAAGGGCTCCGGCAGCCGAACGTGCCCACCAGCCTACAAAAAGGGCTCTTATTCATACCCAGGTTTTATTTACCACAACATTTTTCCAATCTCAGTAAAATTCAGGAAGTTCTGGTATTGGTGGGAATTAATTCATGACCTGAGCGTCCTGAACCTCCGATGAACTCTGCTTAGGCTGGAACTCATTGTGGCTTCAATACCTGAATGATTAAATTCGAGTCGGGCCAGACTGGCTGCTAGGTGTTGGGAGATGCCTTTCCTCATCCAGCCACGTCCTGATGGCTTCACCCGGGGCTCGACTTGCGATAAATCTGCTGTGAGAACTCGCAGCAGTAGATCAAAACGCACGCCATGCCGCACCGGCTGCCTGGTGCTCGCTCTCCTGCGTCGGTTCTGCGCCGGACCTGCAGCCGTCGCTGCCACAGGTATGCCCACCCTCCTGCCGCTGCCCTCGAGCTGATCTGAGAGCTCCAGCGGGATCTGGTAATGCCACAGAAACCTGTCATGGGCTCAGACTTAACGTCTTTCGCATCTGTTCTGCTGGGTGGTCTAGTGATGCTCAGCCGCCACGTTTGCAATTCTTGAACTAAATTGTGAAAACTCCACGTTTTTTTCCTGTCTGGTGCATCCTCACTTCCCCTGTGGGAAAGTTCAGGAGCTGGAAGCTGCCAATAAATTGATCTGAAGTCATAAAACTTCTTTAAACAAGACAGAGGTAGCGCACACATTCAAATTCAAACACCGATTTCTTTCGCTCTAAACATGTTATTCTTACTAAGAACGGTGCATCTCAGAGTTTCAGAAAGGTCCTGGATATTTGGGGATGACTCAGAAGTGGAATCTCATCACTACTATCTCTGATATCCTCTGTGCAGAGGAAGGAGAGATGGTCATGAGCTGCCGACACCCATAGTGTAGTTGAAATGTCAAGATTAAGTGATTTTTAACAGAAATTCTGAGAGCAAAAACATGTTTTGCTTCTTTGTTGTTGTTATTGTATAAGGAACTTTTGAACAAAAAATTGCACGGACCTTTTCTTGATGAAAAGGAAAGCTACTTGTACCTCCAAAACATTTCAAGTGGAAATTGTAGATATACTCTCACGTTAGCCAGAAATGTAAAAGCACTTCTCTATGATTAAGCAATAAGTATCTGTCATTCTTCTCCACAGTCACTTCTGTTTCCCTTATTATGTTGTTCATTTAAATGCAACCACAACATCCAAGTTTCCTATCATCAGAGTTTATTCTGCTCTTTCTCATTTCCCTCTCTCACCATCTAGCGATCTTCATTCGCTCTGTAACTCTGGACGCTCAGGATCGCTCTAGGAAACACCGCGCATCAGAGCATCCACGCGGGAAACGGACAGCGAGAAGAACACAACAGCATCAAAAAAAGCCTCTTCCTTTAATACTTTTCCTGATACAAGTCAGCCCAAAAAGAAAAAGCACAATGCTGCTGTCAGTGCAATCTTAATTCCCTGTCCGAGCAGGACAAGGACACCCACGCGATGTGTCCAGCTTGGCCGAGAGCAGCACAATGCACGGAAGCTAGCGAAAGTTTATCACCAGCCCCCCAAGCAGGGATGGTTGCGAGGAGACAACGCACGTTCCTGCACCGGACAGAATATATCGAGCCTTATGAATGGCACATTTCAGAAATGGGAACAGGATATGTTTTTCCCATGGTTTGGGAACAATGTGAATACTTTCTCACACACTGTTGGTGAAGTATTTTGGCACACCTGTGCGTTTGGAGAGCTCTATTATACTCCAAGGTCTCCTAGTCAGCTGTTAAGGACTCTTTTCCTCTCTAAGAACATGGATTGATTACGTGGAAATATGATTTGGTTTTGTATTTGTGCTGGATCACAGATCAGAAGGAAGTTACAGTATGTACCAGCTCCTGAGCGGAGCTTTCTGCTCCACGGCTCAGGAGCGAAAGACAAGAAAGGGCGACTTGGAGATGTTTACACAGCTCCCTTTTTTATTTTTGACCACACTGAATAGGGAAAAATTGTTTACATGCTACAGAGGATGTTTTACCGCTGTTATTTCCTACAGAAACGTCCTCAAGCTTCAAGTGCTGGCAGAGACAAACTGCTCCTTATATCTTTGATTGGTGTCTCCCAGAAGAGAGGACCGATAATGCTCCTCTGTGGGACCATCAATCCTGTACGCAGCTCTGCCAAGTCTAAACAAATCACCGTGGCTTCAGGGCATCTGCCTCTTATTATTCCAGATGATATAATTTTGGATCGCGTGCGCAGCCTTGTGCAGTAACAGGAGCTCTCGGACCCCCCAGGCAAGCGGTGGTGTGATGAGCGTTGCCCCCAGGTGCCTCCATCCCCCTCCTGCCCCGGCTGTGGGCTCCTGGTGGGAACCGTGCAATCGTTCCATGCAGTTGGCATTTTGAATAGCAGCTCCACTGTGTTCAGAGCCAAATATTTTACTCGGTTAAGGCCCCTCCACAGGACCGGTTTGGCATCGCACTTGCGCGATCAGGGGATGGGGAGAGCACACAGAAGTGCTGCTGCTCCGAGGAGCGGATCCTACATCACCTCCTGGTTTGAGGGTTAGCACGGAGGACACAGCGGGTTTCCCCTTGTGCCCAGACGGTCCCTTGGCTGTCTCAGTCCCAGCCAGTGCCTCACTCGGCACTGTCAGAAGTGAGAGCCCCTGAGAGTGTAAATTTAGAGTCCATCATATTTAAGCATCACTACCTGGGCCAAATTTTCCGCTGTGCTGAGCTCCAGCAGCTCCGGACGTATTAGCGCAGTTGTGTCACATAGGTATGATAGCAAAGCCCCTGGAAGAGGGTTTTTTTCTAAGCTGTAAAACAGGATGGCTGCAGTAAATTGAAAATTTACCAGTTTCCATCCCCACAAAAAGTTAAACAGGGCACAAAAAGCCAGAGAATTGCAACATTTTCCCCATAAATGTTCTTTAAAAATGTTTTCAGTGATCATTTGGCACAGGAATACAATTTCCATCAAAACCTGTTGAGGGACAAGAATGGTTTCCCTCCTTTCCCTCCGCAACCGGGAAGAATAATTTGTCCCTGCAAAAACTATAAGAAATTTTCCAGATTCGAACTCAAGCTAAGACTGATACCTGGTCGCGGAGGCGCAGGCGCGGGCTGACGGAGCGCTGCCCCCCCGCGCGAGCTGAGCCGCTGCCGCGGCGCACAGCCCGTGCCGTGCTGCAGCCCTGAGGGACTCGGGAGAAGTAAAACGAAAAAACACACGAGGCAGCATCACGCACAGCGGCCGGAGCTACCTGTATTTTATAACATCCACTCTGTTTCCAATTTCATCAGCTTGGCAAACGCTTTCCTGGTGGAAATAATTGAGGCCTGAAAGTCAAAAGCAATGGAGGAAATATCTAAGCTATGAAATGTCAGGTTGCTTTCCAAAAGGGTTCCAATCTCTAACCACATCAAGAAGGGTGTCTGAAAAGACAATCAGGACTTCGGTCAATTAAAGGGCTTTTTTACTTTTTCTTTTGCTTGGGAATGCAGCGCCGGAGGAATGCCCGGCATGGCGGGGCGGTTATCCTCCACAACCCCGCAGACCTTGTTTTTCAGCTGCAGGTTCTGTTTTTTTCTCCTGAAGTATTTGTATTTTTATATAAAGCTCCATTCAGCTTATTCTAAGCGAGCAATTTAGGATCTCGTTGTTTTCATTTTATTTTTGCATTGGGAAGGTGAAACCTGCAACACTTACAAACTGAAGCCAAGGAAGCAAAACCCGAGCTGAAAGTAAATACTCATTCTCCAATTAACTCCTACTAAAAACACATTTCAACCTGAGAGCGTAGAGCCTCCCGCACAGGGGGATTAATTTCATATAAATATCAGTCACTTCTACTGCCCAGCAAATCTTTAAATACAGTGGTTAAGAGTCAAAAAGTCATTCCTGACCGTGAACCATGAGGCGTCATAGGAAGATGTCTTCCATCTGGATACCAAAGGTCCTGACCACGCGCTCTTCCATGCGGTGGATGTTTCTCACCCCTGCAGAGGCAGGAATACAGTAGCAAATCTTTCTGGGTGCTTTGAAGCCTTTTAAACTTCATGAAAGAGGGGAAAGAAGGATGAATGTATTCTTAAACGTACCCCCCCCCCAAAAAAAAAAAAAGTCAGCTTTATTTTCCCAGGGGAATTTAACTATATTAGTTTACATCCTGTGGTATGAATAAATAAACAATCCCTAACCAATCTCAGACTCGCCGCTGTTTTGGCTGGCAGAACCTTTGCTTAGGCGGCTGGGCTAACGCCGTGCCGCTGGGCTCCCATTTTTTCCTTCCACCCGCTTCCGTGCCGCCGGGCCTCCCCCCTTCCACTCTCCCGCCTTGCTGATGGCTTTCTGCTCGTGCCTCCCACTTCCCTTTGTTGCCTTTTAGGAGACACGGTCCTTTTCACATCCATATTTCTCTCCCCGTGTCTCCCTCCCCCTTATCATTCTCAACTGCCAAACTGACTCTTGTTCCACTCCACCAAGGAGGTCTCCATAAAACTCATATTTATGGACTAGGGATAGATAACACACGGACTAGGGATAAATAACACACTTAAACCCACTGAGTCCTGCAGCACAGCTCGGGGTTCAAGTCCTTGCAATCTCTGCTGTCACGGACTCTTGGTGACTTCTTCCCTGTGCATCTTCTCCTCTCCATCCCTCTGCAGTCACTGGCCATGCCCTGTGCTGTGGCCACAGCTCCGACCTCTCGGCACGAATAAGATGCTTCACGTGGGAGAGGGATGGAGCTGCTCGCGCCGTGGGTGGCAAAGGACTCCTCTGCACCAGGTTCCTGCAGTGCTTTGAGGTTCCAGAGCTCTGAAAAGCCAGCAGAAAAGGAGGTAGTGAAATAACAGCCTGCAAGGTGATTGAAAGCTTAAGTATATTTAAGGAACTTTGAATAACAACGGGTGTGTCTTCTAATGTGAAAATGGCATACTTTCATGCTGAAATCAAATCAGCCCCGGGGGAGCGCAGCACATCTCCTTCTGCCAAAGTAGACCGATCGTATGGTGACAGCTGGAAGCTATATGGTTTTATTTTACAAAATATTAGATTTGCCAATCTGCCATCTCCTTCCTCTAGCGATACGGAGATATTAAAGGAGGGGGTTCTGAGAGTCCTGGGTATGGTGAATGCGAAGAGGTTTAACACAGCCCCAGACTGGGAAGAGACTTCAGGGTATCCTGGAAGATAAATTCTCCCAACAGTTTCCCATGGAAAAAGCCAAATTTCCTGCTCCGGAGCGCTCACTCCCGCGCTGGCCCCGTTTCAGCCATGGGCTGAGTTGTTATTAGCACTGTTGTTTGTGTCGCTGTTATGGTTTGTAAATTCTCAGAATATGAGACTAAATAAACTTAGGATTATTACCATAATGGCCCAATTCAAGGAAAATCTGTTTATATTTGTCTCAGCAAGGTCTCTTAAGGCAGTTGCATTACACCTGCTCACGGCTTTAAATTCAGGTGCTTTGAGCTACCCCGTCAGGTACCCACTTTGCTGAGCTGTTTAGAGAACCTAAGGACTTGAAGCTTTTAATGCATTTCATTTAATTTTAATGTCTATGTCTAATTTAGAACACGAAGCGAGCCCTGCTTCGGTGTAGTGGCTGTTTCTTCCAGCCCCCTGGGATGCAGCACTGGTCCGTCCTCTGAGCATCACCGTCTCCTCGGGACTGGGCTGCCCAGGGATGAATCGCTCCGGCCATCGGTAGGGAAGGACCACAATGGTTTCTCCCTGGCCCTGGGCTCATTCCCACCAGCAGCACAGCTCTGGGGGTGCCTTCGGCCCTGGCTGTGGTGCAGAGGACGATGCTGCACCTCGTCTTGACTGTTTGTGGGTGTTGGGGCTGAAGATCCCAGGGGAGGCTCTGGGGACATCGTTCTTCACCTCACTGGACTCTTGGGTTTGCTCAGCACCGTCTCCTTCCAGCCCCCAGCCCAGGACAGCAGGATACTTTGGGACAGACTCTAACGGCCTCTCCAAAACCACACGCTGAACCCGCAGCCCGGCAGGTGTGCAGCGCATCGATCCTCGATTTCTTTGCACAAATCAAGCTAGAAGGGAAGAAAGCCATCCCGGAGCCTAAGCTCAGTTGGAAAAGGCTGTTTATCCCCTTGAACTCCCTGCAAAGGACACAATAGAACAATGGGCTCGCGGCAATGGAGAGGCAAAGCCCTGAGGTCACCTTCGCCTCTCCCAGCTGGTGCAGCATTGTTCCCTGATGGGAATTTCTGCGCGCGGCTCAGCTCCGCGACCATGTGTTTCCTATGACTGTTACCCTGCTGCTCCCTCCCCCAGTCCTTCCGCCTCTTTGTTACTCCCACAGAGACTGCGGATTATTAATTAAACCTACATACAGGCCTGAGGTAAGGTAGGTATTAGGAACCTTTATCTTACCGATAGGGAAACTGATGCAAAAAGAGTGAGAACGACCTTGTGAAAGCCACGGTAAGAGGCAACAGCAGCACCAGCCTTGAGCGCAGGGTGGCCCACGGGCCCCGTGCTCAGCAGAGAACAGGACAGAGACCCATGAGCAAGACTGACAAGTGCAGCCCTGGTATTACTATACGCTTATTGGCATCCCTGTACGCCTGAGCTCATGAGATGTGCTGAGAGGTAAAGTCTACTGGCTTACTTTGAATGACACCAACATAGTTGTCATCCCTCTGGGACATGATTTAGGATTTGGGGAAGGACTTTTCACAAGGGTGTGCGGTGACAGGATGAGGGGGAATGGCTTCAAACTGGAAGAAGGTGGATTTAGATTAGATATCAGGAAGAAATGTTTCCTTGTGGGGGTGGTGATCCCCTGGGGCAGGTCACCCCGAGAAGCTGTGGCTGCCCCATCCCTGGAGGTGTTCAAGGCCAGGTTGGACGGGGCTTGGAGCAACCTGGGCTGGGGGGAGGTGGCCCTGCCCAGGGCAGGGGGTGGCACTGGATGGTCTTCAAGGTCCCTTCCAACCCAAACCATTCTGTGATTCTATGATGTCCACAAAGCTAAATGCATTTATAGGCTTCATCAGTCTTTGCTGGGCACCACCGCATTATGTTCCACCAGAGGATGCAAGACAGATACCCTCAGGACATGTGCAGCTTCCTGTGATATGTGGCACAGGATACTCTGCTCAGAACATCTGAGCTCCAGTTGATTTTACACAATCCCTTTCGTGAGGATGCCTACCTCATTTGTCATTGGAAATCTAAAAGAAAACCTTTTTCTTTGCTTTTCCCAACTGCCTGCAAGAACTGTTCACAGCAGAAAAAGAGAGCAAAAGACTACATGAAATAACCTCCAAAATATATAGCAGGGTTAGCAGGGGACTTAGGGGACTCTATCCCCTCCATTAGCACTTGCAGGCACAGCTGCATGTTCTTCCTGTTTCACTCAGGACCGTGTCTGTATCTTCATCAACATGATTTATTTCAGCAAAGAAACATATCTTTCTGGGTAAGAGGCGAACGGGAGGGAAGCGCCAGCGGGACCGCAGTACCTCCTCGGGAGGCACGTGCAGCCATAAAACGAAGGGCCTTCTGTTATTACAAGGGATCAGGTACGAGAGTGACACAGGGGTCTCAGGGAGGAACTTGTTATCATTTATTAAATATCCGACACCCCTCCACATACATAATACAATCTAATGGCTTTTGCAGGATCAGAGAGTGATGCTGTTCCAGTTGTCTGAGCTGGCGGCTCCCAGTTTGTGGCCATATGGTTGGCTGTGAACTTAACTAATAAAAACGGAGTGAACTTTTTTTTCTTTTTTCTTTTTTTTTTTTCGTTCTTCTTGACCCTAGTCAGTGCCATAAATACCTGTATGTAGCAAAGGGTTTATAAATAGCACAGTAGCATCCACTGACACCAGACTGGTGTTAAGTCTGACCGGCAGGCGTTGGATTGCGGTAATGTGGAGCTGGAGCAGTCTGGGAGAGGAATATGTGGCCAATAAAGATTTGTGGAGCTCAAGTCATTCAGAAAGCTTGACACTAGGCAAAACTGGGCAAAAAAATACCAATCTGCCATGGGATGAAGTTCTGAAATGGAAACACCTTAAGCCAATATTGGCCCTCTGAGATAGCACTGAAATTCCATATAAATTTATGGTGTAGCTGACAGCGAGCTTGAGTAACTCGGTGTGTCTGGACGTCTGGCCCAGTCCAATAATAACACGAAAGAGAATTTTGTACATATCCTTTGCTGATCCGGAGACTTTGGACTTGGTTCTTGGAACTTTTTTGTTCGACGGTTGTCTACAAATTGTCGGATTCTCAAATGAATTTGTTATTCAAAATTGTTCATAAATTTTCTCAGCAATAGCTCTCGATATGCGAGACCTTTGCAGTTTCAGTGCTGCTCATTAGTTATTCAGCTCATGTGGTAATATTCCGGTTCCCTTACTGGATAGTCTCTGTTACTGCCTGCCCGAAGCGTTCAGAAGTCATGAATCAATGCCCAAAACTCCAGGGACTGGCTTAAAAAACATTATTATTTTTAGCAAATATATATCAAAATTGGGGCTTTTTATTTGCTTTCTTGCTTCTGAGTCTGTAGGGCGCACACATCCAATCTGCTGGAAACCAACCTTCAAACTAAAGCAGTTCCCACATAAATTCAACACTTTGAAAGTTAGAAATTAAAGTTTTTCCTGAGAAGCCTGGTTTTCGATGGATTTTTAGCCTGCTGGATTCTTTGATGTCTAATACAAGCGTGAGCGCCAGCTGATACTTTTCCCGCTGGTGGGAATTTCCTAACACGTTTCTTTGGTGCCCGTTCCCTGGGGTTTGCGGATGGTTGAACTCACCCTGCAGAGCATGCCTCAAATATACTCTGCCAGTGGTTTATTAAGAGCTTATATCTGCAGTAGTCTGAGTAATGGCAGCCATGCACAAATTGCACTGGTTCACTTCAAAATCAACTATTTCCAGGAAAAGGCTTTTGAGTATTTTTAAGCTGAGTGGAAAGATAATCTATCTCAGTTATGATTCAGAAGAGCAGCGTCAGCGTGGATCTGAACCCACACAAGCCGTACAGTTAGACCTCTCTCTTCTCTTGAAGAATAGAAGGAATACGAAAAATTGAAAAGTCTGGAGTGGAAAAGCAACATTTTCCTGTTGGGAATGGAATGGTTCTTACTAGAGTGTCTTCTAAGGGATACTTATGTCCAGAGAGGTAGCAAACATAGGGGCTCAGCTTCCTCAGGAGTATGTGGGGTTTTTGGTTACACCATCTATACTCCTCTTAGGACACTGCCAGCCAAGCCTGAAGGCATCTCACAGCCCAGAGGAGAGGGGTGGCACACCACAAAGCCCAGGGCCAGACGGAAGCGGAGGGAGCGGGAAGGCTGCTGTGCTCCCCGTCGCCGGGAAGGGAAGATGCAGACCACGGACGCTGCTCCTTTTCGCTTCCATAGCTGCCAGGAGGAGAATTAGCCCTTTTCCCTTTCTTTTAATCCACTGCAATCCTCCTTAATTACTACTGCAGTTTTCAGTCTCTGCCTCACGCTGCTGTGCTGAGGTAAGAGCAAATATTGTAAAATATGGGTTCCTCTCCTTCGGCGAAGAGTCACCGAGGTGGAGGCAGTGATGGCAGTCAGAGAGGCAGACCCCTGCGCTGTGTCCCGCTGGAACACAACGTTTGATCTGACACGAGACCCTCCACCTCCTTCACTGGTCCACTTCAACCACCTCCTCTGAACAGGACCTTTCTTTTTCTCCCAAACATTCTAAGGGAAAATCTTGAGCACATTTTTCAAGAACGATGTTAAAAACGTCGGGTTTATTTCTCTTTTCGACTCTTCTCCTTCCCTCTTTCCCCTACCTTTCCAGTCCTTCTCCCTCTCTCTTTTTATTTATTTTGCCATTGACAGAGGAATAAGAGAACTGAAACCATAACCGCAATTTTCACATTCAGTTCTCAAATCTCAGTCAATTTTCTTTTTGCTTTGCTTTACAACGTAGAAGTTTTCTAACTCTTTGAGCAAGTTTTATCTCACAAACGAAAATGGTGCTGAACTTGCCTATAGGCATTCAGGAGCCGCCCCCGACACAGCAGTATGCAGCTGAACAACTGCCTTGGGTTTTTTTTTGTTTTTTTTTTTTTTGTTTCTCAAAGCAAATTCCACTTTACTTCATGCGTTAAAGCGGACGGGAAATCATTTGAGCCTTCTGTATATGTCAAGCCTCTCCAGTAAGGTAAATGTTTTTCCTACAAATAATGCCTTGCATGTTTGATCAACTTTGTAACCACAATATCTATAAGCGCCTCAAATGTTAAACAACGTATGAGCCAGATATATTTACCAGCCAGGAGATTTAAAAGCCATTCTTGACGTCAAGCTGTGAAGATCAAATACTCTAACTTGATGGCTGCCAATACGGTTCCCAACCATTGTCTAGATCCAAAACCCCTTGTACTTGTTTTTGTTTTTGGCATCTGAAATAAGTCTTCTACTCAGACCACTTATGGTCTTAAATAAATAAGTTTCTAGGTCAACTTGCTGATGGATGTTAATATAGCTATAATTTAAATCTAATGGTGATATCAACTTCTAATAGGGTATAAATTAGAGTTGTACAGTACAGGATGAAGTTAGTAACTTTTCCATAAAGTAAGTCTTTTCAGTTCCCTGGGCAATGATCCAAATTCAGAGATTCAGCTTTCTCTTCCTTCATGGTTCCTTTTTCCTTGGGCCTAATTATATTGCAACTACACAGATACCTCGAGAAGAGGCACTGACTCATGTAACATTCCTCTCCCTTTCTTCCACATTTGATACCTCTTCCCTCAAAGACATGAGAAGACAAAAGCTCCTCTAACCCCATCACCTCTGACGTCTGCCCTGGGATGGGGAAGGCCATGGAGCACCATGATGCTCGGAGCGGCCGCCTGAACCGAGAGGGACGGCGGCTCTGTGGGGCGGCTGCAGCTCAGGGATTATCCCAGGCTCCAGTCGTGGTAAAACTTAATTGCTCTGGTCACTGTGCACACGCGCAGTGAATAACCTGGGCTTCTGCACAGCTTTGAAATAAGCAGGGTTAGATTTGGACTGAGAATTTCTCTCCGCAGGCTACAGAATAACTGTAGAAGTACAGGGCCAGCTTCTGATATCCCTACTCTGGCTTAACGATAATAGCATCGCTAAGTGATGATGCTTGTGGAGTAAATGGCTATTAAACCAGAACAAGTGGCTTAGACTGTGCCTCTCTGCCCATTACAGTCACCAAGTACAGAAATATCTTGCTCTGACACCTCTGGGACAAATACTTTGATCTTTCTATATACTGGTAAGCACTTACGGCCTTTGCGGAATTACAACCGTAATTATTATTCATAATGGGTGTGGATTGCTGAATCGGAGCTAGAGATGATCTGAAATGCCATTATGTTGTTAAAAAGGCGATTAACTTCATTTGCATTTACTCAGCTCTGATGGAATTTATGGGTGAGGACAACATTTGAGGATTTTCTCTTTCCTTCTTACTTTTCAGCGTTGTTTTAGGAACAAACCTCCCCCCCCCACCCCCCAACATCGGGGAGACCACATGTCCTTGACTGGGGAATTGGGGAGATGCGGTTCTGCTGGTACTATGGATGCACTCGGCATCATCTGCGTGTCGCTCATGGAGCTGATGGGATGCACCAGGTCACGTCCCCTCCTGACCTCAGCATCCTGGCTGTGACAGCGCCATGCCCAGCAACGTACAGAACTCATTAATAATCCCAAATGGAATAATTAAAGCATGTTCGAAATTTTATTTTAACAATGCAGAACAGGGAGAAAGAATGAAAGAATAAAACCTTGCAGCCACCATGCTGTTCAGGATGAACAGTGAGAGAAAAAAGTACCTGGCTTAGTCATCCTCTGGATAATCCAGACACCACAGTGCTCTGAAGTGTCTGCCTTTCCCCAAATTTAGTTACTCCGTCTAATGCTGCTCAGCCTTTACACCCCAGTTCAAGTCTGAGCCGGATGCCCGTGATTTAGCACTTGCCGTGTGTCCAGGAACACAAAATGTGTTGCAAGGTAGAGAGGCACAGGCTGCAGCGAGCATCCTCTGCTTAGCCCCTGAAATACAAATTAGCCAGTCTGGTATTTGATCACGGGCTGTTTTAAGGCAGTTTTTTATTCTGCACTTTTATTTTCCACGGCCGTTGCCAAGACAGAGTCCAGGACCCCCTCCCATCCCATCCCATCTCGTCCAATCCCCTGGTTCTTCATCCTTGCTTTTCCCTTTTTATTTTCCAGATCAAACCTTGGCTCCTTCTACCCCTTCTCTTCCACATTGGATTTTGTGGCCTGCTTGCAAACTTGCTTGTGTATTTTATGCGTGCCCGTGAAATCTCGCCTCGCTGGCACCGCATCACCCTAGTGTTCTCAGCCGTTACTGGTTTTGTGTTTTTTTAATATTAAGCTGTTTTGCCTCACTCCTGGGTATTGGACTGCAATGAAAAAGACTGTAAATTAATGAAATAACTATTGCAGCTGACTTTAAATGATCCTAAAAAAAATAAAAGTTTAAGTCCTACTAGTTCTGATTAGCTCAATTACCTGCCAGCACAGGCTTCTTCTTTATATTTCCTAATTCTTTGCCCAATCTATTATTAAATGTCTGAAGGAATCGCTTTCCTCTGCTTTCATTGAGGAAATAATTCCAGTGCCTAATAGCTCTCCCTGGCAGGAAAACTCTCCTTAAAATCTTCTTTTTGCACCTCCTCCCTTCACCCGGACGACACTAAACAATTCCTGTCTGTCCTTGAGTTATATACGTCTTCACATATTCATAGGTAATTATTATTTTTCCACTTTCACAAGTAGTTGGCCACAAAGCGGTTACACTTAAAAGATCCCCATCTCAGATACTTCCAGAGCATTGCCTCATTATCTGCAGAGTTACCGGCAGAGGTGAGACATCCAGTTTCTCATCCGAGCTCCAAAACTGGCATCAAACCCAGCTAAAAGGCACTTTGGGCTCTAGTCTTGACTTCAGGAGAGGTTTGCGACTCTCAGGGTTGGGGAAATGACACCCAATCGCGGCAACATTTACTCGTCTCTCTTGACTCTAAAGGGAGCAGTCAGTTACACAGCCTCAGCCATGATCCAGCCCCTCAGGACATCCTCGCTTGGAAATAAAACGCAATTAGCTGCATTTGCTCCAGGAGACACGGTTCTCTCCTGCAGGGGCTCACCCCCAGCCTGCGGTCGGCCCGTGGGGAGCGAGGTTGGCTCACCCCCTTTTCCAGGGGTCCTCGGTTTGCCTTGACTGCCCCCCGCCAGCAAAACATGCGTCACGTAAAATGTTTTACTGCAGAAATTTGTTGTAACAGTGCAATAACTGCCGCCACGGTTTTATGACATCTTTCAAGCACGACGGATGCGTCCAGTTAATTTTGTCAGAGACACACTTGGCAAAATGAAACAGCAATGTCAGATGGAGGCGAAGGCTGAGGGAGAGTGACAGAGAGCCCCACCGCTTCCCCGGGGGCCTGGGAAAATGGAAATGACCGGTTCTAGGGAAGAATTAAGTTCCTGTGCTGCAAGCAGATCTATTACATTATTACAGTAATTTAATACAGCAATTATTTCCAATGTATGCCCACACGCACCGAGGTTCTGAGGCATGAAGGTGTCTCACGGTTTACAGGCTGTGACAGAAAGCCTGCTAGCATTAACCTTTGGGCAGCGGCTTCAGTCCCGGTTCTGGGGGCTTCGACGGGGGGCTGAGCACGGGACCTACCTGCCCAGCACCTCTGGACGCACAGCTGAATGCCGGGGAGCAGAGGGGACCTGGGGATGAGAGCGTAACCGCCTGATGCTGCTCCAGGGTGTATGCCATGACTCACACTTAAAAACGGCGTTTTAAAGAACTCTAATCCCAAGGAGAAACAAATATGCTTAATTACTACTTACACGGTGCTTTTCACATCAGTTTTTTAACAATCAGTTATGGTTCCTGTCACTTTGGGGGATGTCGGCTCTCGACACAAAGGCAGTTGGAGCTCCTGTCAGATCAGGTGCGCTGATGGAGACCATCCCATCCCGCGCTCCTCATTACAAACGTTATTTGTACACCAGTTTGGGCTCTGCTGCCTCAGTCGGTCTTTCGTTTGAGCTGATCAGATACAGAACTCAGTTATTATTTCATAAAGTGCTCCGTAACTGAAATGATTTAAGAGGTTCCCGGGGGCTGGGTGGGATGGCTGAGCATCCAGGCGTGCCAGCCCCCAGACTGATGGGAATTTAAACGGCTCAGGTTTAAACTCCCAGCAAATAAAATAAAACGGTGAATGCTCTGAATGGAAATTATTCTCTGCCACAATGGCATCAGCAGAAATGCCAAGCTTATCTATTTATAGCGTTATCTGTGTCTAAATACTCATAAATAGCTATGTAAAACACTGTAGTTATATGTATGTGTGTGTGTATGTCTTTTCCAGCCACTGAAATGTTAAATCAATTTTATAACAAGTTGCTTTTCCAGCCACTGAGTGGCTGTAAATGTTAAGTGTTTTTACAGGCAATTTTTTCCCCAGCTGCTAAGCAGCTTTAAATGTTATCAAAAAAAGTTGCTTTTCCAGCTGTTCAACCACTCTGAGCACTTTTAATGGATTTTTTTTTTAACTTGCTAAAACCTATTTATATTTTACTCACAAAGCAAGTGCAAAATTGTCCTGGCTCTGTCTAGGTCTTGTTTTTATTGTATTTTTTTTTCTTTTTTGAAACCTGTGAATAAAAATTCTTTCTCTGTCTGAGGAAATTTTTTTTGAGAAGAGAAAGGGCTTTGGTTTAATGAGTCCAAGATGAACATTATGAGTTCATCTTAGCATTTAGATACCTCAAAAGCACCGTCCTTGTGGTATGTTCAATGGAAACACTGTTCTTGTGGTATGTTCAATGGAAATACTGTACTTGTGGTATTTTCAATGGAAAAAATATTATTGTGGCTTTTCCAATTCAGGAAATGCTGGTCGGTCTTTAAACCAGGGGAAAAAGAGGGAGTGGAGGGTGAGAGAGCTAAATTGAGGTGACAGCGAAATGGAAGAATTATTTTATTGTAACGAGGTGGGGAGAGATATACGAAGAGTTTAGGGCAGGAAAATGGAAAATTCTTGCGGCCCTTGAGGATTCATAACAGTGGGAGAAGGAAAAAGATCTGGGGTAGCGTTAAGGAAAGGTGTAGGACAAAGTTAGGAAGGAAGAAAAGAACAGTTTGAAGGAAAAAATGAAAACCAAAAAGAAATGAGACAACGCAGAGATGTGTTAGAAGAAAGGGGAATAAAGAAGAGAAATCTCTTGCTAAATGCAATGATTAAGGATGTGCCTCACTTGAAAAGACACAAAAAGTCCCTTTATCTTTGGGTGCCAAGGTCAAGTACCCATAGGAACGTAACAACACACATTCGGAGAAGTTGAGATTTGGCCGTTGACTGAACCAGCGAGTGAAATTCCCCCCAGTCGAGCCCACCCTGCACCTGGCTTTCTGTGGCCACTCGGGAAGAAGACTTGTAGCAATTTGGATCCTCTTAGTCAAGGCTAGGGATCAGCCAAGGGAAGGTGACCATCAAGTGGCCCTTCCTACTGCCACCAGAGTTGCTGCAGGTCACCTGGCTCCAAGACAGCAATTGCCATGATGAGATGGCTGCTGTAGGACGATCTGGTGAGACTCCCTCCAGACTACAGTGTCCAGTTGCCAGTGGAAAAATTAATACATCATTTACAAGTAGAGTAGGCTAGAAATCACATTTCTGACTCTAAAAGCACTAAGGTTCTGGAAGAACATTTGAATTGTAATAATTAAAAAAAAAATAACAGGGAGAAAATTCAAATTAATTTTGATATCCATCAATTCCTTGGGAAAAATGTAGGATTTGGTTTAGACAGGAAATAACCAAGAAGTTCCTTCCAGTCTGGTACCCCTAATTGTAATGATTTTTAGTGAAGTTTACAGACATGCGTAGGAGACTGGTGTCGTTCACCTATGCTCGTGGTGGGATTCAGATGCCCTGCGAACTAAGGTAACACGGCCAGCAGAAAATATGAAATGGATACAGACACATACACAGTGGTTTTTGTTCCTATCTATTAAAAGTGCATATTCTGTATTTCCATGCACACAACAGTGACACCACCCCAGCTGATTTGCTTTTAACTTACAAACCCGAGGTTTCCATCTGCTCTACTAGTTCAAGAACTGTGCATCTTCTCAAGTGTTTACAAAAGATTCAATTTTATTGCAGCTTTAATGTGTGCTTTAACTGATATTAGATTCATTCAAATTTGTAGTAAAGTCACTTTGGCCACGTTCACGTCTCTTTGTCTTTGCTTTCTAAGAACTTTTGAGTTATCAAGTTTTACTGGCCAAAAACGTAGCGGAGAGCAAATTTCAGAATCACACAGAGAAGTATTTACAGAAACTGACATTTCGGTTTCTACCAGGAAATATTTGCACCAGATGTGCATACACATGCCTCCATTCAGGACTGGAACCGCCACCACGTGATTCATCTGACCAGTCAGAGTGAAGGAACTCAGATCAAATTTTGAAGACTCATAACAAGTCCCCGGAGCAAACCATTCAGAAATATGCTGTTTATGTAATATGTTCAGATGGTCTGATAAAATCCAAGGACCCAGCAAAGTCCGTGGGCAGACTTCTCGTGTCTTCAGGAACTTCTGGTCAATACCATCATGAATGGATTTAAAAAAAAAACACAACAGAATTTGCTTTTAGATCATCCATAAAGAGAAAGGGAAAAGGCAGCAAGTGGATTAACATCCAAAACACTACTAATCTTGCTGGCGAATTGTTACAGCTGTAAATGCTGCTGTATCTTCTTTGCCTCGTGTCATCTGCCATTACTACATAAAACAAGTGAGCAACTTAGATCATCTAATACTAAGTTATCCACACTGACAATAATTTTATTAGCCCATGTCCTGGTTTGAGCGACACAGGACTAATTTCTCTTCTAACACTTGGGAAGACTGCACTTTTAGAAGACTCCAGTGTCTGAATTTGTGAAAATATTGACTTTACAGCCCACTATGGTGTGAGGGTTTCAAGGTCTCAGTGTTTTCGAGCTCACCAGGCGCAGGGATGAGGAGGAGCGAGACTCGGGCACTTGACCCACGCTGCCAACAGGGTTAGTTCATACCATCAATGTCACATTCACTATAAATGAGAAAGTTTGCTGCGAAGTTCTCTCTCTCCCTTGACGGCTGCCATCCTGAGAGCTCCTTTCCCCGGTGCCGGAGCCCTGAGCCCTCTCCTTCCTCCTGAAGCCGCAGCGCTCGCAGTGTCCCACCTTTGCTGTCACTGCGGGGAGCGCACAGCTCATAGAATTGGCTGAGTATAATCTTTGCATATTCTGTATTGGTATCGGGATCAATGTTGGTTCTTTAGTGCTGTTAATGTTAATCATCTAATCTCACTCTATTAAATCTGTTTATACCTCAGCTCCCGGGTTTCCTTGTTTTTCCCAATTCCCTTTCCCAGGTGGGGACGGGTCATCGGGTGATAGAAGGATTGTCTAAACGACAATAAATTGTTATAGGTCTCTCAAACCATAACAGCCCATTACTTAAACACAGGCATATTTAAAACTTAAACTTTTTCCTGAACGATGGACCATCTGATATGAGGCACTTAAATTATTTTGCCCGAGGGACAGAACAAATCTTCAATTACTGCTAACTGCTCTTTCCCCTGGGTATCACCACTGGTGCTGAATCTGAACACGTCCTTTAAGGAGAGATGGCAAGTGATAGGGCATAACATCTTTCTGTTTGGCCTCAGCTGCGTCAAATTGATTTCTGTATTCTTTCTGAGGGTCTGAAAGCATAACGTATCTTTCCAGTTTTCTTCACGCGCTCTCCCAGGCCACTCCACGTGGATGAACAAGGCTCGCTGAACCCTAAGGTGTAATTAGCCCTCTGGACAGCAGAGCATTTCACACATACATATATTTAGTTTCCATTTTCTTGGTTTAAAATTGCTGTATATCTTACTGAAATGGGAGGCTGTTGGCAGGTCCTACTTTCTTGCATTGCACAGGTTTTCTCTTCAGCAGGTTACAGAGCCAGAGTCCATCCCTGTGCGCTGAACATGGCACGGGAATTCATCTATAGACACAGGCGTCTCGTTGATATTCTCACTCTCTGGGCATGGACTGGTTTGTGATCAATGAAATCGAAGGAGGTGGTGTTGGATACTTGGCCTCTTCACTTCACCCCCTTTGCTAGGGCAAGATTGTTTAACATTTATTTTTAGTCCTTTGTCCAACCTAATGGCAAACTGCTCAAACAGTGGAGCTTCTTCCACATCCTTTGGAAGAATTTTCCACAGTCTAATAAGATTTCAGCACTTGGAAGTTTATCCTGTTATTCAGCCTAAACTTTCCTCTACTTAACAGTATGCTTTCAGTCCTTATACCCTTTTCACCATCCTAAACAATTCATCTTCTTCTCAGTGTTTACAATCCGCAAGATTTCCTTCTTCCTTCCAAGAAGAAGTTTCCAATCAGTATTTATAAAATGGAAAAATAAATGACAAACAGAAGGTTCAGTAGAAAAGAACCTCCTGCACTACAGCAGTCAGATGTTTGTGCAACAACTGTGCGTACTTCAAAACAGACACTATTTCTATAGCCTGCTGGTATCCAACTGCACCACCAAAGGTGCTAGACACCTCTTCAGTCCAAACAAACTTTGGGAACTAGAGAGCTGCATACCTTGAACTTCCAAAGTAATACTTTGTTTAAGGAAAAAAAAAAAAAATTAAAGCCAAACAAAACCAGGATTTATTTTTTGTTATTATTTTGCCATTGTTGTTTTTGACTGTGCATGAAATGATTGAGTTTACATGGTCAAGGTCTTGTTTTGAAAGAGAGTTGTATGATGGTGCTTGGGCATCATGTCCACATAAACAGTTAACCTCCCAGGATGCAGGATCTTTGTTGTGTCTGATGAAGGCAGACTTTCATTAGGCCTTTTACCACCAGCTCTTGGAACTCTTCCACTTCATGCAAGTAAAAAAACCACAAATATTCCTCTACTTATATCAGTACCAGAAGCTGGAAGCATGGAATGCTTCAGAATGCTTTGAACCCCGTAATTGTCTCTTGTAATAATACATTTTTTACATTCGAAGTCGTGAGTTATCAAGGAGAAAGAACGTAGCAACTTGGTTAAAATAAAGAATTAAATTATAGTCATGGAAAAAAAAAAAAAAAGGTACTTTCCACTGTTCTCAAAAGAAAGTGTCTTTGGGAAAGAATGAATCAGAACGGATCTCTGTCCTTCTCTGTGTGATTTTGTATCGTATTTCATGGACCGAGGGATGGACAATAGGAAGCTTATGGCTAAACAGACCTGAGATAAAGGTCTTCCATGTCTTGGAAGTATCCTGTGCTATATCACCTTCCGTGAAATAGAAAAATAATGTTATTAAGATTGGGTTTTATATAATATAACAGGCTGTGTGAGAGAACAGGTAGATGTGTTATGGCCCAGCCACGGAGCTGTTCTGCACCTTATCTAAATCACCGTCATTAATGCAGCTCCGGTCCTTGGGCATATTCCCTGCTGGCCTGTCTCTGCCCAGCCCTGCCGGGCCTCAGCTCTGGTCCACACAGCACTAAAATCACATTTTGCCTTGACTTTGCATCTTATTTCTGTAGGGTTCTTAGGTCTAAATTTGTACCTCTTTTACAGGAAAAGACCCAATGCTATTCAGTTTTGGTTGTTTTGATTGTTTGATTGTAGATGTGAACAGTGGGCTGTGAAAAACTGCTTAGTACTTGTTTTTTTTCTTCTGGGACATCTTCCTCCTACAGATTCTGGATGAGATGTATCATCATTTCATCACCATGATCTTCCCAAAATATATTGCAGAATTCATCTTGAGGGATGCTCTAATATTTATACAAATGTCCTCAGGAAGGAGTTTGGCCATGGCAACCTTAATCCTCCCGTCACACACCACGGCAAAATGTGTTGCCCTCCTGAGAAAGCCCATGATGGGGAGGTCAGAGAGGTAAAACAGTGCTGCAAGGAGGAATTAAAAAAAAACCCCTGACTTCTTTTAGAAGCTAGTTCAAGTCATTGCTAGTACCCTCTAATTCATTTGGACCCCAAATCCACAAAATGTACCAGAAAATAAAAAACAAAACTGATAATGAAACCTAGCAATGGTACAAAATAATTTACAGTAAATAATTTTGTACTAAATTAAAGGAGTATTTACATCTGGAAATATGTATATGGAAACAGTCTTTTTATTTTTTCTAGACTGATTTGATTATCTTTTCTGGGTTAAGACATCAGTGTTCAAAACAAAATGAGAATCTTTAACCCTTTTGGCTATCCAATTATCCGGAGCAGAGGGTTAACACTGTACAATACAATGTAGGTGGCTGAAAGGACTGGACCCCTTTGGTGCTGCACAAACACCCATTTCTCAACTCTGCTTTGAGGAGCTTGGAGCGTCAGATGCCAGTGCAGATGCCAGTGCAGAACAACACAGGTTTTTGCTGGGCTTCTTGACCCCGCGACCCCAAGTTATGTGTTGAGAGGGAATTGGGAACTGACATCGAGGAAGCTGCCTATAGCTGAACCTGTTCCCAAGCCCTTGCTCAATTCAGGCTTTAATTTCAAGGCGATGCAACTGGGGAAAGCAAGAGGTACGTGGATGTGGGAAGGTGTGGACGGGCAGCAATGGAGGAACACAAGAGAGCTGTATTGTGCTGAGGAGGTTCTTGTCAGCATTTTAACATTTATTTATAACTTTAGGAATTTGATTAAAGAACCTAGAATTTATTCCCAGTACAACTTGATGAGAACTTTGTTTTGTTGCTTCATCCTCGAGCCGCCATCAATGGCCCTTAGGGAAAAGTGTCCCTTGTTTGCCCGAAGGGAACTGCAGGCACTGCCCTTCCACTGGCACCTGGGATGTGCCCAAGGGGACCCTAGCTGCTGGGATCCCGGATGGCCGTCACCCAGGTCTGGATTAGCAGCATCTCCTGTCGCTCCATGGCAGAGGAGCAGAGCAGGCGGACCTCTGATGGAAGCGTGAATTGCCTGCTACTTCTCACTACGGATTAATGGGGAACAAAATCTTTTGTTACCAGGCTGCCTTTGCTATCAAGAGCACAGTTAGATAAGGAAAAAAAAAGACCATTTCTGTAACTGTTTTATGTCAAATCCATCCGTTTTAGCGTTACGGTCTCACATGGTAATAAATCACTAACGCACATTATCGACCCTAATCAGCCTCGGACAGAGCCACACAGCAAACGCCGGCGCAGGAAGAAAGCGTGCCAGGCTTTGTAAGAAGAAAGAGAGTTTTCTCTCTCAGAAGCCCAGTGAAAACAAACCCAAGCCAGCCCCCAAATCTAGGGAGAGCATAAAAAAAGCTCCTTGGAGATAACTTCACACCCCCCTCAATATCACAGGAGCCAGCTTTCAGCTGGTGCTCGGACACGTTTGCCGGGCGGGAGCGCTCGTGGTGGGCCAGGGAGAGCCGGGTGCCGCGGGACGCGGCTCCATCATGCCCGCTAGCCAAGGGAAACTGCGCCTCTCTCTCCCCTTTCATGCTGTATCTTCCCTAGTCACTCACAGTAAAGCTACAAAAAAAGTGTGGGGAATAAAGAAATAATGAGGCAAGTCACAGCCGTTTTTCTCTACAAGGATCTTCTCCCTGTGGGAACCTCCAGTGCTGGTTCCTGCTAATACATGACTTCAGCGACTATAGATAGTGGAAGTTTTCTGTGCTTTACTGCCTCAACAATGGGCTCGGGAACTCATACAACCTTTCATTTCCGTCCTTTTATTTGTAAATTACTTTCCTTTAAGAATACTGCTATTTAATAGATGGGTTATGATGTCAAACTCTTTAATAAGAGCTATGCTTTTTCCTCTGCAGTTTTGTTTTTATTCTAAACAAGATTTTTTTTTCCTAAACAGATACAATTTTAAGGGAAAAAAAAAAGCCAAACATGACCAGAAAAGACCTTATTTGTTATGGAAAAATTATAACAAAGATTTTCTGTGGTTTTTTTTTTCCTTTGCTCTTCCTGTTGTTGGTAATAAAAGAATTTTTATTGTTCTTTGGTGGTAATCCTAGCTTTATGTTGAAAATCAGAAAGGATTTTTTCCTTCTTTTTTTTTTTTTTCTTCTCTGTTTTTGGTTTGGTTCTCTGGTTTGTAGCCTGAATGGAACTAAACCAAGCATTGAAAAAGCTTGCCACACACGGTCAGAAATGGCACTCCCCTGTCTGCGCTGGCCGGGTGGTGTGCATGCTGCTGCTGCTTCGCAAAACCTGAGTTCACGTCCAATGACTCAGAGGGCATGAGGAGCATCTCTGCATATTCCGGGGTAAATTCCAATCTGGGTTACACAGCCGTGAGCACAGAGCAAAATCACAGAGCTGGGAAGATTTAGACCAGGTTTTCCCCATGCTAAATCAGACCACAAGCAATAAAGCGCACGCAGCTATCTGGGAGATGCTCGACACTGAGGATGGCTGAAATCACTCCACTGACATTTTCCCCCAGATAGAAATAGCCTTTGTGGAAATTTATTTTTGGGGGATTAGGCTGTATTTCATTCTATTTTTTTTGCTTTTTCTTCCCTCCTGGTGGTGGTAGTGGTGGTGGTGGGAATCAACAAATGGTTGGAATTTTTGTTTCTGCAAAACTGGAAAATTAAATTTTATTTTTAATACGGAAAATACGAGCAGCTGAAACGGTATAATTTCAAGACTAATTTAACTGATACACTGCCTAAGCAAAATCATGTGTTAATCACGATAACCTTTGTTTTCCTTCTCCCATATAAGCTGTTCTGCCAATATTTATGCAAAAAGTCTAAGCTTGGATCCTTGCCTCCTTTTTAAAAAAAAAAATAAAAATCCCATCCTTAATTAATAAAAACATTACACAAAGACAAACCAACAGCAAAACAAAGAGAAGCAAAACAAGAGCAAGCACTCTTCTCCCCCTCCTGTTAAGAATGACAGTATTCCAGCGGCAGAGAGGGAAGCCCGGTGCTCGGCAGCGGTGGTGGTCGAGGCCGCGCCGTGCCCGTCCTGCCTTCTCCGGCAGGCGAGGGGCTGCTCCGCTCCCCGCCGCCGACATCCCCGAGAGCACTTTCAGAGAGTCATCGAATCATCTAGGTTGGAAGGGACCTTTAGGATGAGCAAGTCCAACAGCACGAGCTCCTGCACAGGGCGCAAACGCCTCCCTGCTCAGTCCATCATTCGGAGCTCCGAATATGAAGTGAGGGACAGAAGGGAAATGGTTGGGAGCACTGAAACGTGCTTTTCCCCTTGTTTTTCCCCCTACATGATAATACTGAGAGGAAACAATCACAAATAATTATCTTTTATCATAACTGAGACTAAAGCTTTTCAACATGATGGCTCTGGTGAGACTTGGAGAGACATCAGACTAATAAACCATCCTTAAATATCAGTTTTGAAAGTTAATTCATTTGGAGACATACTTTTTGGCCAGAAAGGGAACTTTTTTGCTGCAAATGTTTGTCCATTTTTCAGACGAGTGGAATAACACAGCAGTCCCCAAAAGTCTTCTGGAAGTTATCAATATCCAATTTGCCACTCAAGCCTTCGCATTCACCCTGCAAACGAGCTATGCGATGATAGATACCCTTTGTGGTGGGAAACCAGTCAGAGCCGAATGTGCTGCCCGAGCTCACTGGGAAACGGGGCAGAAAGGCTCAGCCTCGGACCTTCCTCGCCTCCTGCCCCCTTTCCCAAGGAAAACCAGACCTTGGAAATCACAGGGGCTTTGCTGCCTCTTGCAACCAATAACAGTACTGAAAGTAGTGCAAATAATGTTTCCATTGCTCACTATTTCGGATTGAGAGTGTATTTTTCTTGGAGCATTCTTAACCTTTGGGATCTTTTCATGTTCTTTAGCCATTGTGTTTGCTTCTTCCTTGTTTTCTTACAGGGAAAGCTGAAATGGCTCACAATTAAAATCTTTTTTTAACAGCTTTCTCCTGTTGCTTTGGCAAAACAAATTTTGAACAGTTGGAATGATACAGTGCCATTTACTCCTTCCTCAAATAGTTTTCCCCTTCTACCAAGAAATCCTGCTCAATTTGGATCTGATCATTTGCTTGTGTAAAGAGGGATAGCTCTAAGGTCTTAAACAGAACTAGAGAGATCTGCAGCAGCTGAAAATTTTCATTAAGTCAACGGATAAATTTATTTAAGCTGGGCCAGATTCTTTTAGCACTACTTGCTTGTTTGTTTTTAAATTTTGGAGGATCAACTCGTGACTCACAGTGGTATATCTGAGAGCAGAGCCTACTTAACTAACTGAAGGTGCTAATGACCAGGCAGTCTATAACTGGAGGTAAGCCGGAGCCACAAATTGCTAATGTGATCCACACTGCAAAATATGGGAGGATTCAGGATTCAGGAGTCTGGTTTTACCCATCCTGGAAACAGAATACGACCACGACACTCCCACGTGAAGGCAGGAGCACTTCGTTGTGGTCTCAGCTCACCGTTACAAGCACAGATCACCTGCGAACGTTGGAAGTTTTCCCGTTCAAAGCTTGGACTCATACCCCACCTCAACGCACAGCCCAGCCCAAGCTGTGACCCCTCGGCAAAGTCAGCTCTAAAGACACCACGTCCTCAGCAGCACCATCTGCTGTGACCCACTCTCACCCAAAAACTTCATTTCTACAGTGTAATATGTTTGATTATTTTCCTCAATGAGTATGTTTACTCTGAAGATAGACACATTAATCATATCAGCTGAAACCCAAGCAACAGTATGACAAAACCACTATTTTTAAAGGTTAGCTGTTGTTCTTTAATGAAAGAAAAGCAAGAGGATGGGGTTGGACTTCTATGATGTTAAAAAGAGGTTGTAACCACAGAAAAATCTGCCTCCAAAAGCCAAATATTATTCATTTTGGTGGAATGCAATGCTAAAATAGCTCAGCCTTTCAGGAAGAAGCATGCTTATGTAAACCAGCTAGTTTACTTTCTTTTGAACAGACAACCTAAAAAAACATCCTATCTGTATGTGCACATGGTGTCTTCCTCATATATGTGCGCATAGACTTATACATGTCCACACGGTCAGTTGTGGTCTTCAGCAGACTCACACAGCACATTTAGGAGAAGAGGTAATTGCAGAAGGAAGGCGATGTCGTAAGCCATGACAACTTACTGGTGCCATTGATTAGGATCAACAAATCCCAGTGCTTTAACAGAAGCCAATAATGCTCCACTCATGCACCTTGGCGGTCCACCACATCCTCCGTTTAACATTTTAAAAGGGCACAATAAGGGCTGAAACATCATCACCCATCCTCTGTCAGAGCTTACAAACACCTGCCACGAACACTGTGTCCATCAGAGAGGACAATCAAAACACTGGCACATCTTCAACTTCTGAACGTTTTTTTTTTTTTTTTAATGGACTCCCAACTCTCTCAAGTTTCACATTAAAGTTCAACAGATATGATACTGAAGAGCCCAATACTGTGGGAATTTACATAGAGATTTTCAGCTTTCTTGAGATCCTTAACAGGATTAAAGATGGGCTCGCATACATTCACCCCAATGATAAATTTATTCCACATTGATTCCATCAGCTTTTTGTTCCCTGCATATGCAGGACCTTTTCTTCTTTCATGTAGCCCCTATACTCTTTCAGTACCATCACACAGCTAACATTTATACGCACCCGTGAATAGCTCAGCTCCTGCAGCCCGATCCCCTGTGCACATCGATGCTGCTGTTTAATTCCCTCCTGCTGCCTTTTCCCCTTCACCAGCCTGAGGATCTTCCAAACTCAACCCACCATCCGTCCCCCCAACCTCTTCAATATAAGACTGAAGTTGGGTGATGCTTTACCTGGAACTAATTGTAATTTTCTATAATGCTACTTAATAACTGCCTTGGCTGCAGTGGGAACAACTAAGTGTATGGGAACATGTAGGATGGAAATTGTGTTCGGGTGCTCTAGTTATTGTCCACAAAACCAACAGTAGAGGAAACTGCATGTGTCTCTCAGGTCTCTAAAATGTACAGATTACATTTCAAAACAGACACTAGTGGATCTTTGCAAGCTTCCCCTTTTAGTTCTCAACACTGTTGGCATTCATTGGGAAACGGTGGCCAGTCCTTAAAAAGACTGTGGGGCAAGTCCTCATGGAGGTCAGTCCCAGGCATGGGAAGAACAAGACACGCGGCAAAAGTCAGCACAGATTTACCAAGGGCAAATTATGCCTGAACAACCTGATTGCTTTCTATGATTAAATAACTGGCTCTGCAGAAAAGGGCAGGGTGATATATAATATGATCTTCTTTCTTGTCTTTATATGGAAATGTGCAATGAAACCCCATTTTACTTCTGAATCAAATTTTTATGGAAAATATATAAACTTAAATTTGTACTTATTACACAGCTTGAATCCTACAAAATACTTCAGCTATCTGGGCATGCTACTCCAAGGGGGGTCCTTCTGGTCTTTTTCTTTCACCCACGCCTCCCTTCTGTCCTCCTCTCTTTTCCAGATTAAGGCCCATTTTCAGGACAGTTCCTCTGCAAATGCTTAAGATCCCCACATGTGGATTATTAATGTAAAGATTATGAGCTTTCCTGGGTAAGGATGCTCTCATGAATGACTTTGCTGCTGTTCTACCCTGCGGTCAGGCAGCTAAGAAACTGTGCTTTGAAAAGTCAGCAACAGTAACGCGCAGATTAAATATTCATGTTTCTATTTTTCATGCTTTGATTTTTGTCCCATGTAGCTGTAGGGGGAAAAAAAAAGATTGAAAATATGATCATTTAATTGAAAGTTTAATTTGAGAGAGTTCAAAAAGATTTAAAATAGAGGACAAACTACTTAGAGTGATTTCTGTATACTTCATGTTGTTCATTTGCATACTTCGGCTTCTCTTCTCCCACCACTTTCTGTCCCCATCAATTAGATTTATTTTTTTTTAATCCTGCTTAATTTTTGCTGGGAGTAGATGAAACACTGTGGCTGCTTTTCTTGGCCTAAGGAAAAGTTATATGTGTGCAGTAAAACTACTCCCTGCTATTATCACCCTAGGACTTATACACATAAAACCCATTTTTATCCATGAAATAAAAGAGAATCGGAAATGCTTATAAGTTATTATAATTGGTGAAAAATACTAAATTCAATAGGTGATTTTCTCTACCATCATAAGTGGAAGTAGAGCCTTTCTACTTCAGTGGAATGATGTTGATTTATACCACTTAAGGATTTCACCCATAGTAAGAGGGGAAAAACATAAAACACATTTATTTTCTTCCTGGAAGGGAAGAAAGCAAAAAAAAAAAAAAAGAAAAAAGAAAAGCCCTTCCTGACTGTGAAATCCACTGAGTTTTAAACAAGAAAGTGTGTAAAGAACATACTTGCACAAAATTTAGGGTTTCAAAAATGACAGAAAGGAAAAGCAGAAGAAAAGGGAAATAATCCAACACAGGTGAGAGAGATTAAGTTACTTTTATGATTAACCTCATGATTACATTGCCCTGAAGTCTACAGTCATACACAGAGTTTTCAAGGAATTTTTCAGCCTCAAAAAAAACTGGTAAAATGGGCAATATTTAAGACGCTACATTTAAGATGACTTAAGATGACCAAAACTCTCATTGAAAGGCTGTGATTTCAGAGAGTCACAGGAAAGCCCTCGTGAACAGACTGGCCATACTCCAAAGCAGCCAGTAGCAATGGGTCACTCACTTGTCCAGTACAGTCACACTAAGCACTAGTTGGCTTAACTCAGAGGCATCCACGTCACAGGGTATTTAGGTAGTAGAAATGGGGCTCTCCCTCAGTTTTCTTTGGGATCTATACAACATTGAATCAATTATTGAGTCTTCATTGTTGTACGCTCATGAACATACTCATCTTCCTGGCCTGAAATGAATGCTAGAAGCTGAAAGGCACAGATCCTCACGACGTCCCGGGTTTCTGTACTGATTTCTGCCAAGGAGAACCTTTACAAGAGATGAGTGGTGTTCACATTTTGGCTTGTGTAGCCTCTCATCCAGTAGACAGTGGGATGTTAGCAGTTTGATGACAGGGGAAAAAGGGCTTTGATAAACACCAAACCCTGTTATTATCTCATTTTGGCACACTCTACATTTTTTCCTAAACAAATTCCATGGAAAACTCATGTAGGAAACCATAACTTGCTACAAACGAGAACCCACAGACTTAATTTTTTTCCTTTTCTTAATATGTGAATGCAGGGATAAAATTACTTCATTGAGAAATACATGTCATGAAAAAGAACAGAGGGATAAAAGAAAAAAATTACCTCAAATATACCAATATTTAAACCAATTTTTCGGGGAAAAAAAATAGTCCTATCTTAAAGTTCTCCTATGCCACTGTGCCTTGAAACTGATGTGCTGAAACCACTGTTCATACCAGTGAGCAATTATTTATTGTTACTTCTTTCCATTCCTTTACCTGGTCCCAGTGATAATGTTTCTTCGAACTGAACATGTTTGATAATCAATAAGATATTAATTAACAGGCAACTTGGAAAATATGCCAGTACAATAAGCAAAGGAATCATTAAGCTGATCTTGAAAACCCCCAAGGAAAACACTAAAACTGAAGTTTAAATCAAATCAGTATTATTCATATTGAGTTCAACTCGGGACCCAGAAATGCCTGAAGATCGACTTAAAAGCTTTACAGTTACTCTAACGCTTGTGTCAGTATATTTTATAGTGTTATTTGAGAGTGATTCAAGCCTCCTCATATATTAACCAAGTCGGTTCCCTTGTTGATGTGTGTCGATTCCCTCATCTGATGAACTGTTCACCTCCACCATTAGCCAAGCATAATAGCGTGGGGTTTGATACTCTGGAAACATGCACAAATTACAACCCAGCAACCACCACGATGCTGGCCTTACTTCTGTGGAGGGTAACAAATATAGGTCTCTCTTCTTAAGAAAATCAATGCTTTGTCATTTTTTGGTCTACTGTTGTACAGGATGTCTATCTAGTTGGAAATTGCTCTATGGAAATCATTAGAAAATGCCAATTTTCCATGTTATAATTTCCTGACAGACGTTTCGGTGAAATGTGTCTGAAGTTCAGGATGAAAAACACAGAGAGCAAAAACTCCTCTCCAAAACTGGCCAGTTACTGGGCCACGTCTTGGCATTCAAAAATGCCACATTTAGTCTCTTGCCATGGTCACCCTGATTCCCACTAAGGTACTGGGCATTTTATGCAGACTGGGGTTAGGCTCCTCTTGGAGCTCTCCCAGGGTGGATAATTAGTCCTTGGCTTGGTCCTTATCACCTATATCTCATCGATGTGGATTAAAAAAGTATCACTAAGCTCCCCATCTCGTAGAGGAGTAGCAAAGGTTCCACAGACATCTGGTACGTCATGGCGCTTTCCATCCCAGCGACGCCTGTGGCATTCTGTATTAAAAAGCAGCCCCACAGAAGTCACAGCAACTGGTTATTTTTAAAAGCAGATAAGCAAGAAAAGTGCTTGCAAACATGCAGGGGAGGAAGAAGACCATTTTGGAAGTATTTGAAAAGATTTCCCCTTGTATCCTATAATAGCCTGGTTTATTGAAGTGTTTATTAATCATCACTTACTGACTGCCCAACTCCTATAATTTTTTTATATTTACAGCGCATGCTTCTTGTTATCCCTTCTTCTTAGGTCAATACTGCTCAAACTGGTGTTGCTGGCATTTGCTGAGCCTGGAGTTCTGCACTAAGGTCTACACAAGACGACAAGAGCAGTTGCACTTGTTTGTAGCTCCTGTCTTCACCGCGCCATTTAAAAACGCTCACACAAGGTTTTAGATGTTACTTCAGCCCTACCACAAAATGGCAAATCCTTGGAAACAGAAGGGCACACCGGCTGTACGCAGAAAATCCACCGCCGGTGGTGCACCTGGATATACAGATAGTTTCCTGTGGGCTCACTAACATGTGGTGGTGTGAGTTGCAAATGACTTCCTCTCCACACTTCTTACATGAATTCTTGATACGGTGTCAGAAATACACCAGCTTTAATAGATTTAATTCTTTGTTGTGGCTAAAGAATTGGCAGGAATGGTATTGAGGAAAATCATGCTTCTCAATGCAATGTAAATCCATGTGTATAAGCAGGGTCTAGCATTTTCAGAGTCCATGCACTACCTCCTTACTGAAGCCCATACCAGAAATCAGGGTTGATACAGTCATAAAAGCTCTGGTGCTTCAACAACCCCCAGCAGCTCCAGGCTCCTTCTCCAACACCACTCCTCATCAATTCCGAGCCGTGCACAAGCTGCGATTTGCCAGGCAGAGGAGGAGGACTGAGCGGGGACTCCCTCACTTGTCATCAAACAGGGAAATCACACACATCATCTTTGTTCCAATCATGAATATTTTGGTGAAGCATCCTCCTTCAGCTCTGCCATGTTCACGTACCAGAGAGGTGAACTGCAAAATGTGTCATTTGCTATTTAATAGTCACTTAAAGAAAAAGGACTTTTCTGTGGAACTGGTTTTGTCTAAACTATTTTTGGTGAGCAATCAGGTTTTTAACTTTCTTCTTGTTGATATAAAAACAAGTGTCTGTCTCTCTGAAAAACTGGGAATTTTTATTGGAGACTTTGGGCAAAAGGCAAAAATATTTTGGCCCCAAACCAAAAACTTTAAGCCTAAAATGGCAAACCTCTCATTTTCAGCCAGACAATGAAAACTTTGGTTTTGGCTGGACATCTTTGGTTTTTCAACAGAAGTGATCTTTTTCTCGGTCAAAAATTTTCCATGAGGTGAGGAATAAACATTACGGGTAAAAGCCTGGTATAACTAACTGGAAGGAAGGAATAAAGAGAGAGATAAGGGATAAAAACAGCTTATCACAACCATCATGAAGCTACTGTTACCAAGGTCTGTTACAAGCCACTGCACCAATCCAGTAAAGAAACCCTGAAACCTATAGCCCGGTATATTTATAGCATGATTCATGGTCACTGAATGTTCTATAAACAAATTTATGGAACTGTTTTTCTCGTGGTTGTTTCCTTTTTTAGAAAATTATCACCAGGAAAAGCACTTGCAGACTATTTCTACCTGGACAGGGTTTCCATAGCCGTCCCAATGACCTCCTTGGCTACCCAGGCAATAAAAAGTCCCTGGCACTCGTGAGCGACCTTATTAATTCAGGAAAATCAGGAGTCCCATGCAGGCACCTGGCAGGCAGAGGAGTTGCACTGTCACCTTTTCCCACCAGCTGTACACAGTCTGCAGGGAGAAGGGAGTGTGCTTGGAGATGGCAAAGCCATTTCAGACCAAGACGCGAGCCATCCAAGCACCGAACACGATGCACGCAGATTGTCCCGCAGAACTCGCAATCACCATGCGGGTGATTAAGTTACTCTTGCAGCATAAATCACATCCACCTCCATCGTTGTGACATGGCATGTTTCACTGGGGAGCGGATTGACTAATCACTGCAAAAGGGATAAGATGGGAAAAGGCAGAGGACAGGAGGATACGGATCCCCCAGGTTAGGAGGGGGAGAAATGAAGAGATGTTCTGCAGCCAAGAGCTGCCCTGCAGTGAAGCTCTCACTGATGATGCAAACATGGTTTATTTAATTACTTTATAAATTTCTGCCTAATATTTGGCTCTAAAGAGCATTTTTCGGCACAACATAGCAGAATTGCTGGGCTAAAGAGTAAGCTGAGCAGTGTCAGGAGAAGACTGCTCCCTGAGTTACTGGGGCATGTCCTTGTGTCTCCCTTTTCTCTTTCCATGTCTTCAGGAAACAGTCATTCCTGAAAGTGCTGCTGTCTACATCATACACTTAAGGCTGACTACTTGGGAAGACAAAGGTGAATTAAACTGCCAAGAATCAATGCTTTCACCTCCTAGTTTTCATGCAGAATCCATGATCAGAGACAATTTTTTAATCACTGTTATAATGTTTCCCCACCAGTTCATAAAGCCGCTTTCAGGACATGACGCAAAACAGCAGTTTAAAGCCATAGATCTTTCTAGTTAATCTAAAAGATTAAGCACCTCACAGCCACTGGAGAGTGCTCCTTGGAACCACAGCATTATGGCCCTGAATAAATCTGGTTTTATAATCCTGCTTAGTCTACACTGATCTGGATAAACAGAGACCCACCGTCTGAGAACGAATCTCAGAAAAGCATGATTTAGGCAAAGGAAGGAAAATAGGAGCACATATTTTCACCAGGGACAGGAAGGTGGCTCAGGATGTTAAATCGTGTTAGGGACAAAACATAATCCCCAGTTGCCCTTTACAATGACACTTCACACAGAGTCACCTTACTATTCAAGTCCCTGCAGAGAGACACAGCCGGTCAGCCCGGGGAGGACGGCTGTGTAGGATGAGGATGATGAGCAGGGGAAGCTCAGCTGGCTGTGAGGGAAGCGCTCGCACCAGCAGCCAGCCCGGGTACAGCTGCCACCCACGGGGACCCTGTGGGCAGGTCTAACATGGAGACATGGCATGAGTCTCAAACGTGCTCGAACGCTGCTGAGCTCAAGGAGCTTGTAGGGCAGCCAAGGCATGCGCTTCGGAGGGGAAAAATAAATGATACTTATCTACCCTCCTCACCTTGGGGAAAGAACCAAGAACAGAAGTAAACACGTACGCAAACCAGTTGATTACCAGGAATCCCAGTTTACCTACCAGCACTGAAACACGGGGACATTTATTTCTAGCAGAAATTTGTCGTGGGAACTCAGCTGCTAACCCAGCACACCAGCCCTGCTGCGCTGATAACAGCCGTCACCACCCGAGAGCAGGGACCTTTCTCCTGGGGTCGCAGCATTTGTCCTCCTTCGCCCTGCTGCCCTGTCCTTCGCTGCAGGCTGTCCCTCTCAGTGGTGCAGAGAGGGAGTGTGTCTTGTAGGCACAACCAGGACATGATGGTGGGGGGGTGGCACTACCGAACAGACAGACCACTGGACCTGAAGGCAAGGAGACCTAGATTTTTTCTTCCATTTTCTTCCATTTGACTACATGGATGTAATCAAAGACAGTTGGTTTTCCCCTTTTCCATCATCATTTCTGAGACATAAAGTGACAGACGTCTTTTTTAAAAAGCTCTCTGACAAGTGCTGCCTGTATTCTGCATGAAGAAACCCTCTGTTCTAAAAATACTTCACTACTTAAAAGTTTTTAGATTCAGCTGCAACCAGCTCAAGTTTAAAGTGCATGAGATCATTCATTACATCACCAGCTTATCTACGGGGTCACTAAAGCACTGATCAGATGACTGAAGAACTGGAAATATTTGTTGCAACTGAGGATTTTAGGAAATACTTTTTTAGCACTTGTACAGGGAACACTTGCCTGTACAAATATTTATGAATAGTGTGAAATAAATTAGAAAGGAATACATCTTTAAATACAGTATTTCCTGTACTTCTGCAGAAAAGGGAATATTGCCTGTATTTCTGGAGATGTGCAGCTAAAACATAAGTTACTAACTTAATCCACAAATTACTGGGCACTATTCCCTTGTCTATGTTTTGCAGATCATCAGAGCAGCGGGTCACAATGGCTTTATATTCTGAAGAAGCTGTGAACAAACAACAAGTTGGGCACTGGATCTGCATTTGCAAACAAACATTTTGCAGTTATCCCACAAAGAAAAATGAATTTGAATTACAGATCTTTCTAATATATAGCCTTTGTCTATTTTGAATCAATGCAAAACTTTTGGCAGCGAAGACGGAGAGACTGGAAGAGCTGAATGTACAAAAGTTAGCTCTTACTCACTCTAAGTGATAATATTAAAATAAGTCTCCCACAAACTTTATGGCAGTAAAATTCAGGAACAAGAAAAGGAACTTTCAGAAAACAAAGCAACTTATGAAACTCATTACTATGAGACAGGAATTATGACTGAGACTATTATTATCTAGTGCCTATAAGCTGCTATGATGAATAAGGCCTTGTGCAAATAAAAGGATAAAAGATCATAGTCATCACAAATTTAGTGGATTAAGAAAATGCTATGTGCGTAATGAGTCTCTTTAAATAGAATATTGGCACATTTTTTTTAAGCTAGGTAGAAATCATCATATCACATACGGCTTGAAGTGACCACTAATTAATTTATACTTGAAAAAAATCCCCCTTACATGACTGAGATCTGCCTTATATGACTTCTCTTTTAAGATGCTGGTAGGGTTTGCCTTGGGAAACAGGAATTGTTCTACAGGAGCAGAACTCCCTGTTGAGCCTGATGCTACAGTAGGAACTATGTTGGGGTACATCAGAAAGCGAGAGAAGAGCAAAGAGTTCCAGACTCGTGGGAAGTCTGCTGGAAAGGAGCATGCTTAAAAGATAACAGCACTGAACAAGTTTCCAGCTTTTCTAGGAGCACTTTCTATAACGAACATGTGTCAATTACAAGTATAAGATCACTCTGTTGTTTTGAAATGTATGAGATTTAAATAAACAAAACACTATTTTTACCAGTAGAGATTTTGGCTCCCTCTCCCAAAGGAAGAGGCCATTTTTCCATTTATGTTTAGCGCTAAACATAAAACCCCAAACCCTTAAAGGCCGGTAGATACCAAACCAAACAGAAGCATAAGAACTGACTCCAAGCCAAAGTGAACGTCCTGAGGTCTATTTTCCCGTAAGGCCTTTGCATGCCGTCCCGACTCCACTTCTGACGCCAACAACTTAACACATGCGAGTGCCCCCCTTCGTTTTACTCTTCTGAGTAAGATGCTGCCTCGCATGCAAAGGACACATTTCCATGGTAACATGCTCCTGGAAATTAGCAGTGTCTTGGTGTTTTTGGCTGATAACCCAGATTGCTGTATGTATTGTGATTACCTGAATATCTTCTTGGCTCACAAAAACTACCATGGGACCATGATAAAGAAGGAAAGATCCAATTCCGACCACCCTTGTCATTAACCAGAAACTTAGCTGTCATAGGAAACCTGGAGCCAATTTCTGCGCTGATATCATCAGAGCTATGGCTGCAGAAAACTTTGGAATGTAATTTTCCTTTTATTCCCCTCACTAAAACGTTTGTATTAACTATATAACAAAAAGTGTCAAATCAGCACTGAAGATCCCTCTTCTTTCTGCCCTGACACTCTTCTCTTTCCATTGCCTTAGAGGAAAACTATGTCACCGTTGGTGTTAAGGGACTGCGATCCAACTTAAGCAAAGGTTACACAAGCTAGTACAATTACTAGAGTCTCCATATTTTCCCAATAACGAATCTCGCTCTAATTCAGAAGATATGCCCTGCCTGGGAAACAATGCGAGGTTGAATGAGGACAGAGCAAAGAATGACATGTCATAAAAGCCTGATGTTCTTGAGTGCCAGCAGAACTGTTCCCTTCTGATGGGTGCTCTTGGGTAGCTAATTTGAGGCATTTGGAGCATTTGGTGGACAGCTGTTCTGCTCAGAGTGCAATGGCAAGCATTTTCAAGCTAAAACCACAAGAATGAACTGATGATGCCATTTGGAAGCCATGTTCAGAGAACTTACCTCCTCTGACTACGTCGCTGGTTTTCAGGAACAGAACTCAGCTTTTTACCCTCTCCCTTCCCTGCTGCTTTCCCTTTTGTACTTCTCTAAGCAACCAAACCTTGCCAGAGCTGCAGATACCAGAGGCGATGCCGGCTGGCTCTGAAGGAAGACGGGAAGCAGAGCAGCTTCAGCCATCTTGGGTGCTGCCAGTGGTGGGACAGACGGAGGAAAAAGAGGTCTCGTTTTGGGAGCACCTCCTTCTTCCTTGTTAGAGAATCTGCACCTAGGAGCAGTTAAAAAGGATCTTCTCTTTCTTCCCCAAAGCACATGTAGCACACGGCAGACTTTGTTGGCACGTTACAGTGCCAGGCACTGGCTCCAGTGGGAATTGTCCAACAGAAGGGGATAAGAATCAGCAAAGGTTTTCCCAAGGTCAACTGCTCTTGTTAACTGTTAACCTGTTTATTGTTAACTGTTTTGTGTTCTTCTCCTGACAGTGGGTGCAATCTACCTGAACTGCCACACGCAAAGGTATTCATTAAACTAAAGAGGCTCAAGACTAGTGAAAAAGATGGAAGGAGAGGGTGTTTCATTCAAAGGGCAACACACCAGACAAGAAGGCAACTGTGAGGTTCTTTGGGATCAGTCTTTGAACCAATTTGATTTTGAAATTTTCATCAATGATCTCGGCCATGTTAAAAAGCTGAGGTTGAAATGTGGATGCTGGATGAGAGAAATACCAAAAGGGAAGAACCAAGCAGTCCCAAGGGACTGAGTAATGGGAATGAGGTGGAAATTTATTAATAGGTAGTGTCAAAGCACAAATAATAGCAAGAATTTTTGCTATATAGTCAGAATGTAACACAGAAAAAACGCAAAAGAGGAAGATGTGGTTATGAACAGAAGAAACAGATGAATCCAGCCCTAGAATATATCAGAGGAAATATTCACAGACAGGAAAGTATTACTGCTGTTACTACTACTGTAGATCCCTTTTTTTAAATAGAAGACTATGTCTTTTTTTTTTTTTTCCTCTATTAATTTCTTCGATATTCTGCACATTTCTCTCTATTTGGTGGAATGGAGAATCAAACATTAAATTTGCACCAAAAAGGGGATGCACCATTAGGTTGTTAACTAACTATGGAAACCTTTGAAATGCTTCATTGGGAAGTGTGAGAATGCACAACTGACTTCCAAGGAAGAACCCATGTTATTTCCTTTTCTGCTTTAATTTGGTATTCTAGAATATCTTATAATTGACTTTTACATCCTTAGGATGCTGAAACCCATTCTACACCTTAACTTTCTTGATTTTTGTCTCTAAATACTTGTGCTGCTTTTCTATAGTCATCCTCAGTGATTAAATTACTTTTAGAAGCATATCAAGGTCTTCCAAAAATTAACAGGTTTTGAAGACAAAAAGGGGAGAACAATTCACTAGAATGATCTGATTCTGTTCCAGACTTACTGATCATCTAGTCTGCTTACTGTTTTAAAAACGGCACCTTGCATGCTCCTTGACAGCTGGTATAACTGCAGCTCTTTAGATCTCATTCTACAAATTTTTTACTCCCTTATTAAAAATAAAAGGAAAAAAAACCAATCACTAGACATGTTGTGTCTTTCAACAGCAGTCTTTGAATATTGTGCTTGATGTTCTAAGTCACTGTGAATGAAAACACTCGATGACAGGACAGCATGGCCACATAGACCACATGTAATGAGACCACTAGCCTTCTTCCACCATCCCCCCAAACTACACATGCATTCAGTGCCCATTACTCTGTTTAACTGTCTCTGAAAGCATGCACTGCCAACTTCATTACAATTATTATGTTCCTCCCTGCTGATGATGTTTCCATCCATTCCTGCACTAGAGAACAAATCCAAATTAAAGTGATGTTTAGCATGTGCATGCTGTGCATAGCACACTTGCTTGCCTATTTTTCACTTCCGTTTCACATCATTCTTAATGGGCCTTTAAGGACATCTCTGTATTCCCGCAGTGTTATTTATGGTTCTGACATCATCCCTCAAGGTGAACGGTACTTTGCTGTAGAGTATTTACTCTTTTATAGTAAATCTGCCTGCTGCTTTCTATAAAAACAGGAAAACAGCTGCAACTTTTATAGGTGAGAATGAAGGTTTCTCCCTCTTCTTAACGTACACTTCGTCATGGGGAAGTTAAAAGTGATCTTGGGAGGAGAAACACAAAGCATGAGTGTGGTCTTTCATGGTTGAGTTTTATCTGTATTCCTTCAGCTGACGTTAAACAAAATGCATAAAGCCACACCAGATGTTTTTATTATCATTCATTACTTACATGAATGCAATATGGGCAAGCACGGTACAGAATACAGAAGAAAAAAGTGGCCTTGGCTCATGGGACCAGATTTTCTTTACAAACATCTTGTTAAAGAGTTAAGTGTATGTACAATGCCTTTGGATTAGTAAGTGTCGAGTGAAAACAAAATCTATACAGAAACACAGTGAAATGAAGAAATAGGCAAGTGGCTGCTATTATCTGAAGTCCGGGAAGATCTGTTCTCATTTATATCGATACCAAATTGCTTAATGAGCTTTACATCCCCTTCAACTCTGCCAAAACATAGGGACCAATATTTTCAAATGCAAACCAGGTACCCAACAGGGTCTCATTTTGAAAGGATGCAGTGCTAGGTTAATGGTTCGACTTGATGATCTTAAAGGTCTTTTCCAACCAAAATGACTCTATAAATCCAGGGCCAAAGCAAGAATCAACATTGTTTTGATGCAAAACATCCATTTGCTTAAAGCTTCAGGGTTCCTAAATGATGCACTGAAACTAAATTATCCTTACGTATAGACTGCAATCTGTGCAGATGTTTCTGTCTCCTTGAAACTGATACAAAACCTCACAGTTCTTGTCCCAAATGCTGGATATTGTATTTGCCACATCACATACAGCTCTACATGTTACGTTGCAGGACTAAAACCTTTAGGCCCTTGAGTTTTTTTGACTCAAATTTATCTTCTTAACATAGATAACCCATACTATTACAGTTGTACCAGAGCAGTGCTGAACTCAGGCTTCAACAGCAACTAGAGGCTTTATTCTGTTAATTGACTGCTCAAACATTATTTCTGGATCCTCAAGTAACTTTTTCTCTGAGCGTTCTCCACCAAGCTAATGGGGATGTGTGAGCACAACTAAAGACAACTGGTGGAAAATTTTCCTAAGGACAATGGTGCCTCTCTTGATCAGTGGATCTTGCTGATGTGTGCAGACGGGATACTGCCACCACAGCTTCCTAAGAACTTTAGAATTTGCTCTCTCCTTTTTTTCCACTGTCAACTGGCCAAATATTTCAAACATTTTCCTTTAACAAATGTGTCCTTGTGGGCGAAAGTCCATTAGTAGCAGAGTAGTTGCATCTTGTCAGGACCAGACTTTAATGGCTGTTTGAATTTTAACTATTATTTGCTAACTAGTCCTGTTCAAGCCAACTAAGACCATAATAAAAGCCATTAAATACCAAGTAACTGGCCTCAGTGTAGCTGCAGGGTATAACACTGAGTATGATCTGAATTTATCCATTGCAAAGCAAAGACTTTGACCCACTCAGACTTTTTGGAAATGGAAACTTTTATTTTTTTTTTTTTTTTCAGAGAAGATTGCCTAGAAGAACAAAAGTACTCCTCTTTGCCCCAGGGAAGGCCAAGGATAGTCTGAAGGTAACATGACACACTGGAATCCATTTTCCTATTTACAGGAGGAATGAAGACACTGTAAAATATCTGGCACTGATTTGCTAAAATATATGGGACAATGCAACCCGGTGTTTGAACCAGTGGAAAAGTACACTGTGTAGGACAGAAAACACAAAGCACTGTCTGACTGCAAACCGGGGAACTGCCAGTGCTCCTGGATAAACCGGGCAGGCGAGTCAGACTGAGCTCCGCATTCTTTCCTCCTTTTCCTCCCATTGCCACTCTCTGAGCACCAGAAAGCCCCCGTGGCACACAAAGCATCATTCTGGTAATTGCTGCCCAGTGAAACAGCAGGGAATGAGCAGAGGAAGTGTAGATAAAACAGAGAGAAGTGAAAGGAATGGAAGTGTTTACCCATCAAGCCCCAACGGTGTAATGCCAAAGAACACACCACCAAAAGGCCTTCAGGCCATCTTCCATGGGTCAAAGGAGATGGCTGCTGCTCTTTTACCTCCTCAGTAAGGAGAGCACAGACCCTCTTCAACCCCAGCCTTGTCCTGCTGTAGCCTGAGGCAGGAGGCTGGGGTAGGAGGGGGGGACATGTTGTTCGTCCCCTGAGCCAGCATCTGAGTGAAAGCACTGCATCACAAATCAAGGGAAAATATAACACAACCCCTCAAGAGACTTATCTTCTACATTCTTAATGGATTTTCTGCAAAATCCTGGGGAAAAAAATTAATACTAGCAGCATTTTCACTTACACAACAAATCTGACTCTAAGCCATTTAAGGTGGTTGGAACTAATAAACCAAAATCCGTAAAAGCTAAAGACAGAAAAGTTAAAGGCATTAATCTTAATCTGAAGAATTTGTATCTTTATATGTAGATGTGAGGTAACAAAAGCAAGTAAAATAGTCAGTGCAAGAAAGGAAAAAGGTAGGACAAAGGTTAAAATAATTTCCTGGTTGTTTACCTATGGCCCAATCAAAGTCTACTGAAGAAAACAGAAAGCCTCAGCAGGCTCTCGAATAGGCTGTGAAGACATTTGCACATCTTAAATGATCACTGGATGTAACCAGTGCACTGAGACTGGAGTACAGAATGGAGAATTAAAAATAAGCAACACATTAGCTCAAATGGGAGCAGAACAGAGATCTCTCAAAGCAATTTTCCATGCAAAGCCCTTAACTCACAACAACAACAAAAAAAGACCAGTCCAAAACAAAACCCAGCCCTCACAAGTGATGTTCAAAACAATGCTTGGCTAGAAAGATGAGCTTTACACCATGTTCCAAATGTGAGCAAACTCCACAGCTGGAGACACTGATCTGAAAATGTTCACTGCGTGAACTGATCACTGCAGGGATCGGGAAGAAATTTATTTCCCTGAAGAACAATAACATATTGGCAAGGTGTACCACAGAAATGTTTCACCTTTTTGAACCAGCGAGTGTTGCTGGTGGCTAGAGAGCAGACTTGACAGACCATAAGGTATCATCTGTTGAGGCAGTTATCAATGCAATATTGAAGGTGGCCCAGGAAAAATGTGATTTAGCTAAAAGGACTTTATATGTCATCCTGTAGAAATAGCTTACTGGGGCTTCACTAACAAGTAACCCAAAGCTGAGATTCTTACTTGCAATGTTTGGCTCACTATCCTCAGTAAATCACAGCGCACACTTTGATCTAAGGTACTTAACTGAAATCTAGCAGGGCATGGAGGAGCAAGGTAGAGTTCCCTTCTTTGGATTAGCTTCCTTGTACAGAATCGGCCCTCCCTTTTCTCTAAAAAGCATAATGCTGTGTAATTTCACAGGGCTGAAAAGCCCACACCAACACAGGTTACGACTTAAACTGCTTCCAGGGCGCCTGGATCATCTCTGTGTTTGAGTGAAATGTGCTAGTTGTCACTCAGGCCCAGGAAAGCATTTAGAAAGAAGCTAATCACAGCTGTCCGGCAGTGGTTTTCACAGAATGATATTACACTGCCTGAGTTACAAGACTAATTTGCTTCTAAATACGTTCTTTTTTTATTAGAATCAGCTCAAGGGTTTGTATGGTTTCAGTGATGTTAAATGGGGATTAGTTTGATGCAAAAATGTGTTTTCCATTTGTCTGAGAAAGACACAACAGGGAGCAGAGCCCTGGAGATTATTGAGAGCTTTGGGTGGTTCTGGGAGGCCAAAGGCCGAGTGACTTCAGATTTCAGTGGAGTGTAATAATCCCCTAGAAATGCCCAGCCTGGTGTGTCTTATTGTGCAATTATGGGATGGAAATTGTAGTGCATTTCTGAGCTGTGGATTATTCACCGTGTATCATTAACGCCAGGTATGACATTGTCGTTAAGCAGTCAGGCAGCCCCAGCTGCAGCTGGAGCTACCTACAGAACAATCTTCACTCCCATTTTCCCTGCTCCTTTAGCATGCAGTACCTCTTATTCAGGTTAACAAGAGATTAACTACAGGGTAGCAAACAACGTAGCTGGAAAAGCTTATTCCCTGATTCATAATGATGAGTTAGTAATTTTGCCCACCTCAGAATATTTATACAGTTAATTAGTGGCACAAAGAATTGCCATTTCAGGGCTCAGAGAGGCTACGCTGTGCATTGTTTTTCTATTCAGTGGTGTCTGTGACATATGGTAGACTTAAATCTTTGTACTTATTAAATTACTTGCCAACATAGGAACATACTGGCTTGTTTCACCTTACTCATTTTATTTATTCACTTACATTTGGTTGCTAAAACAAACATTTTCCTTGGCTGCAGAGCATTGCTCACTGTGTACTGCTGGAGGTACGTGAAGGATGCTTAGCAGCACAGTGTTTCTGACTGCATCCATCCTGAATACCAGCTCCAGATGCCAGCACCCCGAGTGACATCGCAAACATTTCTAATGTCACAGAGAAATTACAGCGCCGCAGATCTGATTTTTTCTGGACAACCTTCCCACCATGACTGTGGAACACCTCATTGTCCTGAGAGAAAGGTTTTGTATCTACTGGGGATGCAGCATCCCTGTGATCCCTAATCATCTCTTGGATTTTTGCATTTGGAGAACCAGGTTACTTTATCCACGGTGCAAAGTATACAATAATATCGTTTCTATTGATTTTTTCCTGCATTTCAACTATTTGCTAGCTGCATTTCTTGGGACAGATTTGAATGCTGTTAGTGACCTTGTGAAAACACCGTCTTCATTATTAAAACCAGGTCATAAATACCCCTGGGCACAATTAAATGCCTCACCTGCAATTCTTCAAATAGTTTCCACTGCTATTAATTCTTTTAGGTGTATGAGGTCTCACACATGTCTATTCACTAAATAGATATCATCTGGAGGTAGCTGAATATAACATTTTGGCATCAAATAGCCTGTATATAGAACACCTAGAAGTATTATTTGTGGATTTATCAGTGTACCAAATTCTTGATTTCCTGGGATAGCTCATCTGGAAGGAGGAAACCCAGCTTCAAACAGGAAACTGAACTTTTCCGAAGTTCACTGGTGTTGAAGGTCAAGCTTTAGTTCAGCTCATTACAGAGACAGATGTTAAATTCAGATTAGGAGTTACATTTTGGGAAAGTTTAAGAGGTTTTGGGATCTGTGGTTTTGGCCTAACCCACTCTTTAATCAAAAACGACATCCCTCGGCAACAGTCTTCAGCTCTCTCATACCTCTCAGAAATACGCATTCAAGATGTACAGAAGCTATTTCAATCTCAATGAGGAAACTCAGGTCATGCTTATTCCCATAATACAGTTGAATAATCTCTTCCAGTTCACAACAAAACTGTCTTCCCCACCCACATTTCATTTTTTGCTTCTGACTTTTACAACCTCATGGGTGTGTTCTGTTGTTATAAGAAAAACAGTTTGATTATGATTGTCTAGTCAAACACATTTAGTTCCAAGGAAAAATTTAAATGAGGACTTTTCTAATTTGTCAGCCATGACTTTACTAAAGTGGCAGTTACTATAAATGATATGTTATAAATATGCTCTTTTAGACAATACTTTGTTTTGGGTTGGTTTTAATTACTTTTATTAGAAACACAATGACTAAAGTGATGATAAATTTAGAAAACAGCTTCTTGGGTTTTGTATCCCCCACATAAAGGTTTGAAAAAGTCCTAATATACCCTTTATGTGAAACACTTGGATTCTCAAACTTGGCCTGTAGAAATACTTTGACAGGTACCCCTGACAAACATCACTCAATGTGCTCTCACCCACCGTAAATTTTGGGGCCTGGGAAAGGTGTCCGAATTCCTTGCACAGGACGCCAGAATTCACGACAGAGAAAGGCACTGCAGTGGGGACTGTTGCAGAAAGCCAGCTTGTGAAGAGGTGGTAGTGCTGCCTCAATGTCTGTCTTCCAGCCACCTGCCAGTCAGAGGAAAGTTACTGGGCTGTGCTCTATCCTTGTTTAAAAAAAAACAACAACCTTTAGATAACAGTCAATTTACAAGATCATATTACAGTTACAGTTAAAAATCTGATTATCATGATGTATTATGTAAACAGCATTTATGAATACTTATAAAAATGAATTTAGCTACTGAATGTTACCTTTTCAAAGCAGGTAAATATAATTTGCATTTTTATATGTAGGTGAACACCACAGCTGGCCACAGACATGTGAAACCTGGAACTGACGCCAGGCTTCAGGCCTGCTTTTTCAGTCTAAGATTACTCTGGACAGAAAAGGAATTTACTAATATATAGCATTTTCTGTCCACTATATATGCCAAAGAACAAGAAAAACAAGTTAAAAGAATGCAGGTGAAAGAAAAAGGAAATACCTCAAGAACTATTTGTAAAGAGATGGGAGCACTTAGCTCTTGGTAATATCATCAGAGTGGACAGCATTCAGAATGGATCAACAATAACGATTTTGAGCTGGAGACACTGACGCATAAAAGAAAGACAGTTTTATTAGTTTGTACGCCTTGTTTTATCAAATGTAATATCAGCATTGGAAAGAGATAGCTCAGTGCAGTATACGAAACACAGCTATAACTAATGGGATGAAGTCAAGGAAACTAATGCCCTAGATAGCAGGGAAAACTTTCTGAAACTGCCATTTCTTAGGCTGCCACAGTCTGCAAAGAGAAATGATAGAGGCTACATCTCTCAGAATATCTGAAACTCACTTAACCAAAGCACCAGAAACAGCAGCACAGAGAACAGTCCTGGCTTGGCAGAGGAGCCCACAGGATTAGCAAAGAGGTCTTTCCTAGGGCTGCCGAGGGGCTGTTGTAGGGGTTCAGAGCTATTTTTGTCCTTTACGACAACTGTTTGATGAACAACTCTATTATTTCCCAGTTGTCAATGAATACGAGGAAAGGGTTTCCTGCAGAGTAAAATCTTTCCTCCAAGGTGAAGAATCAATCGGAGACAAATACCAATGTCACATTCCTGTGCTTCACTCCTTATTGTGCTTGGCATGTCGCTTCCTCAGTCCTACACTGCAATTGGTCCATACAAGGGCAGAACCAGCCTGTTCTGTCTAATAAAATTTTATTGCGTTGCTTTTCAAAATAACAATTCCTACACTGGCACTTTGAAAGCCAGGAAGGCACACAGGCAAGAAAAAACATGCCTACAACTCATTAAGGCTACTAGAATAGTTGCACAAAAGGATCTGACAATGCAGCACAGTTTGTCATTCCAGTTTCACTCCACTAATTGTATTTTTTTTAAATGAAGAACCATCACCCCAAAATAGACCGTTTCCATAGGAAAGCACAAAGATCAAATTGGAAATAAAAATCATTAAGTCTTACTATTTCTACAGTCATGCCAACTTTTTCTTTTTTTATTCCCAATGACCTTCTCAAATTCTCTTTTGTCAGTTGTGCTCTCATAAATCCTGCTGGAATGGAGGGGAAAGGATGAAGGGAAGTGGTCAAACCTCCATGTTCTCTGGTGTTAGGATACCAACAAGCTGACCGTATTCTGAGTTGTCAGTAATTCCTCCACAGGTTCAGCCCCCGCAAAACCCACTCTCCCTGATGGTGTGCTGTTTGCATGGTGCCTCTTCACTCCTTGACTTCCAAAAAAACCTAAAGAACACCCATCAGAATCTGGGCAGGAATTTGCTTTACCTTAGGACACGAGAGCTCCCCACAACAGCTCCCATCTCTGGTTATGGAAGCAAAGTGCTTTCTGAAGAAACTCGGTTGGCCGCACACCGGTGCCCTAAACCTCAGCACACAGAGCGGGAGCACCTGCCACCTCCCTTCTTCATTTCTCTAACGAGTAGGCCCTGCCATGGGGAAAGTTATACTTTGAATAACTCAAAGCCTCCTGCTTTTGGCCCCTGCCTGAACTCCGCATTGCCCCGAACACGGCCTGGAAGAGACTCTGCGGCCCTCTGACTAATGGAGGTGCCCAGATGGCTCCCAGCTGCTACCTCAGGCCTGCCTTTGAAGCCCCCTCAGCCTGCCTGAGCGCTGCTCTGCCTCTCACACACCCTTCCCCTCGGCGCTGCCAGGACCCCCCCGGGTCCCCTCACAGGCCCGGTACTGCCCACCCCGCCA
>NW_009646934.1:822111-849064 GCF_000708025.1 Charadrius vociferus | reverse complement strand
GAGGGGGTTTCAGAGCTAAGGAGGGGGTAAGGAGCCTGTTTGGTGAGGAAGGTAAGTGTTAGGGGCACCTGTGGGACATGTGGTGTCCGAGGTGGAGAGTAAGGGGGGGACGACTAAATAACTGAATCCCTCCTGTGGCCCCAGAGGGGGACCTGCGGGGTCTGAGGCCTTCCCGAGGGACACCACTGTAGCCTGCGTGGAAAAGCATCCACTGATAAAAGCCTGTGCCCACGGGCAAGCTGGTCCAGGGCTTACTTAACCTTAAGGGGTCTGGGTCCCTTTCAGAAAGTGTTCACTGAGAAGAATTACATTTCTCCTTCTGGTGTTTTATTTATTGTATTTTTTTGTTTGTCTGCCAAGGTTCCCATCACAGCAGTGCTTCCCCTGTAAGAGCACCCATATTTCCTGTTCAGATACCTGCCAGTTGAGGGGAGAGGAATACTGTCCCAGAAACACAGAAGGGTATGTGAAGCTCCCATGAAACACTGGAACTGGCAGCAGAGTGGTACTGTGATCAGAAGGGTCTGCCATTTTATCCCAGAAATGCTGCAAAGCAAAGGAAGTAAGTGATTATATTTTCCAGGCTTATTACTTCACTTAAAAATAATAAAAAACCTTGCTACATCTTCTTTCTGATCTCCACCCTTTCTCTCACAGCCTTGAAAGCCCAAAGAGGGGTCTGTGTTTGAGAAAGAGAGAAAATGTTTCTAAGATGGTTGCAAATGAACTCTTAATTACGAAGAAAAAAGGGCACACATCTCCATTTCTCCATTTAATTTCCTCTGTTTGCAGCAAGATAAGTCCATCCTTCTCTTGTTACATCCTGCAACAATGGAAGTTGCAGTCTATAATTTCTTCTTCCGTCCTTCTGCCAGATAAGTAGGAAGGAACATAATGTGTCCTTGGTTCTTGCACAGGTGGATGAGACAGAGTCACCCACGTAAAGTTAAGAGCAGTTCCAGCCTTTGTAAGTCCCTTTAGCAGCCACCACCCCAGAAGGGCTGGAAAAAAAAGGTGGGTCATTGCCAGGCACAGCCCCATTACACACACTTAAAGGCTGGTGCATAGTCAGTGCACATTGATCTTCGAGGCACAAGCTTTTATTTAGGCCATGCATCTCCGCAGCATCTGTACTTACAGGCGATAACAAACAAGCACCATCAGGCTGGTGGTATCGACTACCTTTGTACTGTCTCATTCTGTGCACACTTTGTTTGCTTGTCTTATTCTGCTAATGTTGAAAAGAATTCAATTTTAAAAGGGAAAAAATGGAAACGAAAAGTATAGTGCCATTGAGTCCTAAGAGTGCCATTGAGTCCCTAACTCATTCCCCAGCTGTTTGCTCCGAAGCACTGGGGAGTTATAAATAGCTGGAAGCAAGAGTACAGAACAGTGGTATATACATTTTGTAAATGGAGCTCTGAGCAATGTCCTTGTTTCAGGACCAGTGAAGTCAATAATGGCCTAGAATCTACCTCCATGTGCAGGTTATTATAACATGGAATAATAATAAAAATGTTCCTGGATTTTCACAAGTTCAAGCCATAAAGAGGAGGGAAATTATATATTACTCTGCCTTCCAGTCACTTTTTGTAGCTTTTATTGTAATTTTTCTCAGGGAAGAGAAGGAAGGAGCAATGTTGGCCATCTCTGGCTAATGAAGAAAAAGGAGAGGGGGTAAAAGAGACACAAAATACTTGAGTCTATCTTCAGTTATGTTGGCATCTTTCAGGCTTAGCAGGGCTGCACTCAGTAGTAATAATCATGTAAGCAAGTTGGTATCTGTTCCAGCGGCTTCCGATTATAGATAGCTTTGCAAATAAGGGAATCAGTGACAGAACCACTGTAGATTATCATGCATTATTTGCCAGTGCAAGTGATGTTTCTTCATTATTACCAAGGAGAATAACTGTTAGTCATTCTATCAGAAAATTGGAAGCATGCACAATAGTTAGTAGTAAATGTTAGGTATATTATGGTCTACGAAACCCCCCAAAAATATATACTGGGGCCTTATGTAGCATGGCACTGGGTACAAGGATTTATGGATACACCTGCTATTCCATTGAGGACTATCACAATAGCAGTCTCCTGAAATCAAGGTTTGTGTATATGTGAATAAGAAAATCAGTTAATTGAAAACTCCCTGTTGGATTGTATTTTGCTTGATTTTTTTGTGTGTGTGTAAAGTAGAATTACACTGATTGAAGTCATTTGTTGTCTCTGCCATTCATGCAATGGGACTAAGTATTCTTACTACACAATGGAATACATGGAGTTGTGGGACTGTAAGATATTTTGTTAATCAAGAGCTAAATCCCTGCTGGGGAATGGATATTTTTTGAGCCTACCTTGAAGTAGATGACAGATGACTTCTCCATTTGATGGATGACAGATGCTCTGTCACTGGTGCAGCTAACCCTGTCACTGCCAGTGACGAGTGTATTTGACCAGGAAAAGCTGTAAAACGGTCATGGAACTGTTTGAATGGTCAAGAGTAATTTCTACAGCAGGCTATTGCCTTCACTCCTCTTGACTTCTAAGGAACTTTTTACTGGTAAACTGAAGGTGCAGACGATGCCAGTGGCAACTGAAGTAAAGAAGACAGTAAGTAGAAAAAGAAGGAGCATCTAAGCAGCTGAAGGCTAAAAAGAAATGCAGCATGCTGCAGTCATCAGCAGGGCAAACAGTGATTGGTTCAAAGCAGGAAGAGCTGAGGCAAAAAAGACAGTACATGTGCAGTTGCTTCAGTTCCAAGTGGTGTGCTTTGCACATGCTACTGAAGCTCCAGCTTGTGTGACGGGAACACTCATCTGTAGGCAAAGGGGATGTTCTATTATCTACTCCAAGCTGATCTTGTTTTCATTTTTATCTTGCGTGTGTTGTCATCTCCTGTTTTGTAGTGCTACAGACTTGACTTTGCTACAAGCATGAGGCTGCACTCAGCAGTGTGTGGTAATTAAGCCCTTTGAGGGTCATGCATATTTTAATTATTACTTGTTTTATTGTCAAAAGCTTGCCCACATGAGACGCAGTCTTGCATTCCATGTGGGACTGAAATAAGGGTCAACACATTCCTTCAGAACCCCAAATATTAAACAGACATTAATTTGTTTTGAGCTTTGCACATTTTAGATGAGCATAAATCAAGATGTATAATGATGAAAAAATTTCCTCCATATGTTGGACAGTTGAACTGAGACACTAACTCTAAGTGACAAAAAGTGGTGGCTGCAACAGAAAATGATTAAATGATTTGTTTAGCATTTATGTAATGTATGAATGCACCTCGTCTGTGTTAAAGCAAAGTAATGATTGGTTTTCCACCGGCAAGGGCTGTGAATTTTAGCTGTATTCCCTTTTGGGATTCTGAAGTTCTCAGGTTCCGGCTTACACAACAGCAAAGTCTAAACGCAGACCAGTTTTTCATCCATGAAATGGAAGTTAAATAACGCTTGACCGAAGTAGACAAAACAAGAAGATACCTAGACTAACTGGAAACATCGAGATTTGAAAATTACCTGATAGGAAAAGGGAGGGGAGGGGGATCAAAGACGTCCCAGGGAATGAAAAATTCCTTCACAGCGCTTCCTGTTCTCTCTGTTATGCTAACCAAGGTAGGATTAGGTTTCAGCTGCCAAAAGAAATAACATTTGTAGATTTTTTTTGGTCTGGGGAAGTGGGATAGAAAGATTTAAGACAGCTTTTTCCAAACTATTTGCTTTTTGTCAAGCAGTCAAGTCTAGTTATTGTTATTAATTTGTATTACAGAACTACCAAACCGAGACTGGATTTCCATTGTATTAGGTGCTGTACAAATATCCAGTTAGAGACTGGTCTTACCTCAAAGAGCCCATAGTCTAAATAGACCAGACAGACAAAGGGCATTTTGCCCTAAGTTGTATAGCTGCTCAGCAGTTGAGCTAGGAATTACACTCGTCTCTCCTGAGTCATAGCCTAGTACCTCAGCTACTGAAGTACAGGTCTGGAGAACAGAGCAGTCGTAAAAAGAAATGAGCCTGCCTTCTTGTATCCAAACACAAGATAGGGTGAGATTGATTCAGCAAACCCAGGATTGATGTGAGTCAGCAGAACTGACTCCCGTTGATGGCTGGCTGTGTGGGCTGGAGAAACCTCATGGCACCTTGCACCAAGTCATTCCACTGTTAAGTCCTTACGGTTTGCTGATGGTTTGGTTTTGTAACAGGTTCATTTCATATATAAGGTACAGAAACGGTCAGGGTCTGTGTGCGGGGATTGCAGGCTGGTCTGCTCCTGACCTTGCATCCTAAATTCATCTTTAAGTGCCTACATTCATCTTCAAGTGCCTAAATGAGTAACCTGAACATAATGTACTGAAAAGTGAAAAGCAGTAGCTAATACACTTTCTGAAAGGTCCCGAAGCAGCAGAGGTTCTGAGTAGGGACGAAGGCTGCACTCCACCCTCACCTTTCTCCAGGTACCTGCCTAACAGGAATGGCACGTAATGCTACCTGCTCTGTGACTCCGATAGAAAAGGAGATCACACTTGTGTAGACTGGAAGCCTTTACCTTAGCCTCATGCTACTATAGAAACAAAAGGCTTTCTGTAGAAAAAAAAAAATCTGAATAAATAAAATAGAATGTAAGTATAAACTTGAACCTGTTTATTCTAAAGTGGTATATCAGTGAGTAATTCCAAATTCAATCCCATGTGTAAATATTTGAAGTGCCATTTGAATTGTGAAGAGCTTTTCTTACATGGGAGAATTTCCTGCTTCTCGTTTTTCAAATCCTAGCCTAGATGTGCACAGGTGACTTCAGCTTTCTGCTGTGTGCGTCTGAGCTGCAGACAGGGAAGTAGCTGGGCAAGCAGATCTTGGCTGTCGCCTGTTTCTCAAGATGTCAGCAGTTAGCAAAGCAGACCCTCTGAGTTTGCTCACAAGAACAAACTGGAGTAAATGTTTAACTTGAGTCTTTGAGTCTAGGGCTTGTACCTTTCTTTATTATTAACCCAACCCCTGTTTTTCTTTACAGTTGCAGAACTGCTGGCACACAAGAAACAAAGGACCCTTGAAATAACTTCCTCATGGAGGCATGAACAAAGGTAAAGTACCTTTTGTATTGTTTCCATACCTGTACATGGGAAAGCAGTTGCACGTTTCTGTGTTCTGTATTTCTGTTAGGGCAGAACAACCTGTCAATAGCAAGCATGGTTTAATTGTATCTTTTTAAAACTAAATCACTAGATAGATCCAGCTAATTTCATTCTAATTGGACACAAACTGAAAAAGGTATCAATATACATAGTGTAAGAGTATATGGTGAATTTGTTCAGACATTCACATACTTGCCAGTACACACACACTGTTTTCCATTGCTCTTTTCTTCACACCAATAGCCTCATCCTTATAACTATTGTTTTCCTCTTAATTGTTTTCTGTACTGCTCAAGTCTGAAAAGGTCTGCCTCTTCTCCCTGTGGAGAGGCATGACTGTGCTATGAAGATCTGAATTTACCTCAGTCCTTTTGCTAAGCTCACGCTAACAAGCTGTACCATTTGTTTTGCATTCATCTTGCACCCTTGATTTTTTTCCTCTGCTCTTGGGTAACGTGTGAATTCTAGAAAAAAGCTTTTCAGTGCAGCAGGCACCCATCAGCACAGTACAAAAATGACTGGGACACTTGTCTCACAGTTGTTCTGGTTACTATGTCAATACGGTGCGAATACTTGTTTGAAAATCATGTTAAATATCTGTGTATGCTATGTGGTAGCTCAAAAATGGTTTGCAGGGAGAAGGATTCACTTGTTCGAATCTTCTTTATTTGCTGTGACATAAATTTACATGGAAAATGATATAATTGAACTCTAGCTAAAGTAATGCATTGAAGGAAATTTGAGTGAAGATCAACAGTGGAAATCAAAACAAGTACTGAAAGATTAAAAAAGTAGCTGTTCATTGTGTTGTATAATTATAGATTAGATAAATATTACACATTTCACATTTTTCAAAACAATAACATTTTAATAGAAATAGGTTTTACAAACTTCAGTAAAAGAAGAACCTAATTGTTCCTGTTTCCAGCTGCTCAGAGTACCATTTTACTTCGTGAGTAAATCCTGTAAGTCAGGTGTGACCTTCATCTAAGCAGACAACGTCTCAGCCCCAATACCTTCTTTAAGAAGACCCAGGTGCAATCTCCTCTCTGTACTTCTGCGTGTGTGCTGCCTTGTGAGGATGAAGATGTCCAAAACTATTGAGTGCCACTGGAAAGGAGATTTCTAAAGGCACTGCAGCTACACTGTTTGCATTTTGATTTATTTTTACAGCAGCATTTGCAACATGGTACATGCTGCCCTCAGAGCAAAACAGTTCTTTTACATTATCTTTTGCCTATATTGGTGATCAAAGTATTTGGCCTGTAAATACGTAGGAATCTGTGAGCAAAGGTTTGCAGACACCTAATGAAATGTGAAAGTGGCATGATCACCAAGCACATCATCTTCATAGTTCCTGTAAAGAAACTATACATAGGTGTTTGGGAATAGTTCACACATCTCTGATTCTTGTAAGCCTCTTACATTAGGAAAAAGACTGCTATTCCCTGTTTTGATCAGATCCATCTGTTTGTTTAGCCCTAAAGATCACTGGCACCATAAGCAAGGGATGATGCAGGGATGATATTGTGGCTAACAGATACTTCTAAAACATCTATCATGAATAGCAAGATCCTGTCACTTTACTTCTGCTGAAGAATACTGAAATGAATGAGAGTATTGGTGGAATAAATTAGTATCTATTGGAAGGATGTCGCAATACAGGCCCAAGTGACAAGGAAAATCTGAATCATAAGACAGAAAAAGTAAATGAGGACTTGCATGAATTTCAAGAGACTGGCACCTTGGTTGTGAAGTAAGTGGGAAGTCAGTTGTGAAGCTTTGAACCTGTTTCTACAGTGGCCAAATTCAGATTTTGCTACTTAGTCAAAGATTAAGAGATAAACAAGCAAAGAAAACATAAAAAACCACAAGCCCGTTCTCTAAAAGAATGGGAGAATTGGCAAGTTGATAAAGAACCTTGTGTCTGTTCAAAGGTGACCTAGGTCAGCAGAGGATGAATTCGCCTTCTTTTTTTTTCTGTCACGAGTTTAATGTTTGTTAAGGGTCCATGGATTTCTCCATTTCCTGAGCACTTTTTTTCCAATCTGGCAATTCTACAAAGCATATATTGGACTTTAAACATATTTGTCTAGCTTGTTCTGGGTGCTACGAAATGCAAATAAAGACGCTGGCATCAAAAGGGGATGGAGTGCTTTGAAGATGAAGGGCTTGACAAGGAGCCAAGGAGCCAATGGACCAGTGAGAACTGGAATTCTCATAGGACTTAAAGGACACTATGCCTGTTGGTAAAAGCAAACATTCTGGTGATACTAAGGGATAGGATACGTAGGATGCCACCTTGTTGTGCTTCAGAAACATAAGAACGGGAAGCAGAAAAGCATCATTTTCCAGCACCACTGCCCCATCCAGGCTCAATGGCATTATTCTGGCAATAAATAGATCAGGCTTTCTTGGGGAAAAAGGTGCAAAGCAGTAACTGCTTTTTGTGCCTCACTCCAAGATGCTTCTCCTGTGTTAACTGCACAGCAAGAGACTCAATTGGCTACCAGCAATGTGTGGTGTCAAGTGTTAAAAATGCAGTGGTAATCACAGAAATAACTATAACACTATCCCATGATATGATCAGGGTTTCTTTTTCAGAATCTAATGATGTTAAAATAAATGGAATTATATTGCTTTTCAGTTTTTTAAGTCAGTAAATTCCAAAAGAGGATTTGCCCTATTTCTACAATGTGCTTAAGGACTTAAAGTGCACGATCAAATACAGATTTATTAGGGGCATGAGGGGTTGGCATACGGCATTCTCTGCTTAAAGCTGCTCAGTGCCTTTTCGTTCTGGTCAAGGAGGATTTTTTTTCATCTTAATCATTTTTTGTGAGACCATATGTGGCCTTGCATTTTCCAGAACTTTTTTTTTTATTGGACAGAAAAAGTGGTGAACACTCTTTACTCTAAACAGAAGGAAAACTGGGGTTATGGATAGGACCTAGAAATGTGAATTGGAGAAAATATCACACAACTGTCTCTAGCGGAAGGTTTTTCCTTCTTTTTATTGACATGGTCAGTGAGAATAGTTCCACTGACTTCAGTGGATGTTAGATCAAATCACAATGTCTCTCTAACGCTCCCCCTCTGCTGGCAATTCTGTTCTTGCTGTGCTGTCAGAGCTGCACAGGATCTCTGAGCTTTGCAAAAAAATCTTTTAAGAAGTCTTATAGTAGCACTCCTCATTTGAGTCAAAGGATGCAGCATCTAAGAAAACTCTGGGGCGGTGGGAAAGCAGGAAAAGTAGTAAATGCTAGGGAAGGAGAGGTAGATTCTGCAATCTGAACTGTATCTGTTTACTTTTTATAACAATTAGAAGCAAGCACACAGACTGTGATTGATAACACCTGGTCAAGAAGATAGTGTTTCTGGTTCAGACACAAGGAGCAAGCATTCAGTAAGGGCACCTTAGACTTTTGCCATACTTCACTTGATAACCCAAATCAAGCTCCACCATTAAGCCAACAAAGCATTATATTATTCTTATATTTTGAAACACAAAATAAATAACATACAAACCAGTGACTGCAGATAAGATTATTTCACACGCTTTTGAAAGCCACTGCTGTTTACAGAATGTACAACACTGGTGCAGTCCATGCTGCGCAGTATCGTACATTACAGATCTGCAAAATTATGCTTTGTAATGTGCAGGAAGATTGGATGGTTGTACCTGAAATGTTTCGCTTGTCTGTGTACCTGATGTGAGTGATTTGTCTGACAAGAATATTTTCCTACTCCTGTTTCACAGCCCTTCTTGATGCAGACCGTTTTTTTTCATTCTTAATCTGCTCTGCACAATCCTTTGCTTTGTTCAGCACAGAGGCATGAAAGTTGCCAAATGTAAATGACAAACTCTATTGGAGGAAGAGAAATCCAGTCCTCTAAGTAAACTTTTCCACCAGTGTTTAGAAATTTCCTCTCTCAATAGAAGCAAAAGCATTTCTTTTCAATGTTTCTTCTGGCCAGTATGCTTTAAGTGTATAGCACAGAAAACTGGGATACTGTGGAGGTCCTGATTTTGAACAGAAAGTTGAAATTCTCTGTCTTTGATGGAAAAATTCTTGCCTGAAAGTAAGTGTACCAAATATTTTTGGAGGCAATTAAATTCCCAGGTATTTGCTCAGTTCTAAAGACAGCTGTTTCCTTCCTCAAGACCCAGTTTGAAGTATGAACAAGCCTGCAATGAACTAAGTTTATTTACTTTGTAGGCAGATTATTTTGCAACACTGGAGTGTGAAACAGTCTCAGTTGAAAACGAAGTTAATAACATTCAAGAGAATGGCAAAGATGCATGTCTTAGACAAATGAAGTTCTAACCTTCATTAACCCAAATGATAGTCTCATCTAAATTGCATGATTGCTTAGTTTTCTTCTGGCGTAATTCAATGTACAGAAACATTTTTTGAGAGAGGAGAAAGCACAGTCAATATTTTACTGAAAATAGTTCTTAGATAATATTTTCTGTTAACTTGGGGAGAAAAAGCATCTTTTCTTTTAGTGCTGATGAAAGCTCTTAGTAAGACAACACTCAGAAAAAGGATTTACTAGTTTTGGACTTTGGCACATTTTCAAAATTCAGACACTTTCACCGTGTCTTTTGTTTCTAGCTCAAATTCAGAAAATCCTCTTAGGTTAATTTATTTTCCAGTGCAAAATGATATGAAACCTAAAACGAGAGAAAGGCATTTTCTTCTGTTCTTTCCTCTCTGCCACAGAAAAATGAGATAATCCCGCTCAGGATGAGCGGAGCAGCGTACGGCAGATCCCCGCTTCGGGCGGCGCTCTCAGGGTGAAGGTTTGAGATTTCGAAGCTGGTAACTAACACCGTCTAGGAGGCCGGGAAGATTGCCGAGTACCCTTCTCGGTAGTTTCCCATCCGTCCCGCTCAAGGCTGTGCCCTTCCCCGGTAGAGGGAGACGACCCCCAACTCCCCCCCCCCTTCCCCGCCTCCAATGGAAAAAAAAAAAAAAGGAGGAGAGGAGGAGGTGTCAAAGTGCTTCTGCGGCACTTTCTGGAAGAAAAGTTGTTCAAAACAGTGTTCCTGCCCCAAAGCTTACTTTACTATAGAATCATTGAGTCCAACCGTAAACCTAACACTGCCAAGTCCACCACTAAACTGTGTCCCTAAGCACCACATCTACACATCTTTTAAATGCTTCCGGGGGTGGTGACTAAACCACCTCCCTGGGCAGCCTGTTCCAGTGCTTGGTAACCCTTTCAGTGAAGAAATTTTTCCTAATACCCAATTTAAACCTCCCCTGGCGCAACTTGAGGCCGTTTCCTCTAGTCCTATCACTTGTTACTTGGGAAAAGAGACTGACCCCCACCTTGCTACACCCTCCTTTCAGCCGGTTGTAGAAAGCAATAAGGTTTCCCCTCAGCCACCTCTTCTCCAGGCTAAACAACCCCTTATGCTCCTCATAAGACTTGCTCTCTGGACTCTTTGCCACCTTTGTTGCTCTTCTTTGGACATGCTCCAGCACCTCAATGTCTATGGACAATGTCCACTATGCTCTGTGGAACGTAATTTCTCCTCCCCAGTAACAATTACTGAGATTTTAAATATTACAGTAGTACTTAATGCCCCCAGTAATGGTCTGTTGTGCTACTTTACCAACACAGAGCAAAGAATTGGTCTCCAGCCTGAATTGCCTTCATGTTAATTGAGTATGACACACATTACTTCTTGTGCTAAACTGCTGCAGGGGGATGTTGTGTGTTGTTAAACAGCTGCTGGATTCTGCCCGAGAGGGAAATCTATTTATGGGTTGTATTTTGAGTTGTAAAGTTTGCAACTATGCTTAGGAAACAGCAAAGCTATAGAACCGTGCTAAATTATTAGGAACGTTCAGTCACACAGAACAATAACCATAAAACAAGGGGTCAGACACTGGCTGGCCTCATGTGGGTGGTGTAAAGGGACGGAAAGCATAGGTCATCCTGAGTGCAAGGGCTACTGCTGAGTAGCAATACCTAAGCGGTCAGAGACCATTAACAATTACCCTCTGGCCTGTGGAACTGGCTGGATCCAGACAGCTCAAAAATAATGTAACCCCACCAGAGAGACTATGCTTATGCAATGGGAAGTTCTGGGGGAGCTTTCCTGAATCACTAAGGAATCTGGAACCTGGAAGTACAAATATTAGTGAAATTTAAGACTTTTTCTTCTTCAAGTACTTTGGAAAAAGATGACTTCCTGATTCTCAGTAACATCTTAAGACCAAGGGGTTAGCTATGCAGTTGGCCAAGGCCTGGGCTATTTCTATTTATCAAGTATCCCATTTGAATTCTGCTGCCAAGAACTGAATATTTAGGATTTCCATGGCAACATATTTCTGAGCCCATATTACAGTCAGACTGACGCGTGTCAACTGATACAGGGATGCAGGAGGTAGTGGCTGAATTTATTCAAGCAATCACATTCTCTTTTCCAAGGCTAATGCACATGAATACTGAGTTAGCAAACTGAATTGACAGGGATTCCATCTCAATGAACATGTATAATGTTCCAGCCCAGGAGAGTAGCATTTAATTGATGAGTGGGATTATATTTACATAGCAATTATAACAAAGTCAAGGTTGGCTTTATGTGAAAGACTATTTGCTGTAATATCTTGCTCTTTGGTTGTCCAGGAAAGCTGTTCCTTTATGGGCAAGGAAAAAAAAAAAAAAAAGAAAAAACAGAACAGATGCACTCAGCTTTTACATGTGCTTCTTTTCATATTCTGCAAATATTCACTTCATGAAGCCAACTCAGTAGTCACATTGTGGTTGCCTTAGATACATACATTAATTTACTCCATTATAACTGAGATGCTGATTGTTAAACCGCACAAATATTAATAGTTATTCACTGCTATCCTCAAATGGCTGTTTGGTGGTTAATGTAAAATGAATAAGGGCTCATTCTATATCCCATATAAATCAATGGGCATCTTTCTCCTCATTTCATTCAGAGCTGGAATTAGCTATCCCCGTTGCAGTGCCCCCAAATATTAATTTTTTGTCCTCAAGACACCTTTGCAAGGTAAGGTAATGCTACTGACTCAGTTTCACAGATGGGAAGCTGAGGCCAGAAAGGTTACCTCAGAATCATTCAGCAAATACACAGACGTCCTTGCATTCATTATCCTTTCAGTCTGGATTTCTTTCCATGGATAGTGGGATGTGGAGAGAGGAAAGGTGAACGCCTGAGTTTTGTTCCAACATGGAGTTGGATTCAGGGAGAGGGAAGCAGCTGGACCTTGAAGCTAGGAGGGAATTTCATGTCTTGTAGTTCTGTGTAGTCAGAGAGACAAACAGCTGTATTCAGGTGTCTTCTTATGGGGCCTGGTATGGAGTTAAGTTCTACTGATGGCTCTGGAAACAAGAGGGTGGTGAGGAACTCAACCCATCTATTATCTGTGGCATGGCAAGGAGAAAGATGCATGACAGCTGTGTTAGTGATCGAGTACCTCTAGACACTGAGAAGAAGGAAGGGTTGTACTCAGAAGCCTAACACAAATGCCATACTCATCTTTCTTTGTTGACTCATACAGGGAGCCAGGTCCTGGGATCCCTGAATTCCCAAATGGTCAGAAGTGATCATCCATCTCTTGACCTTGAGGGCAACAGGCATTGTGGTTTAGGTCCATGTTTGCTACTACACTAGGAGGATATCCCAAAGTGGCTTACCTAAGGGTATACTGTGCTAGAGACAGGGAAATAAGTTTAGATGTCTTGAGACTTTTACCACAAAAAGAGTTTTCTTCTCTTAATCTAAGCTTTCACCGCTCTCAGTCTTATTGCCATGGAAATAGTCTCCATAGCTGGTATTAGAATTGCCTTGTTGACATCATTAGTAAAGCATATAATAGATAGCTGAACTGCTCTGATATTTATCTGTAGGTCAACAGCTATTGAGACTCCAGAGGAAAATTAGAAAAAAGCATAGACTTTATTAGCAGAACTTAATTTAACTGTATTTAAACTTCATTAAGGAGTAAGAAAAAATGACCTTTCTTAATGCACTCTTTCTTTATAAAGTATGAAATAAGGATATTAGATTAGTTTGATCCTGGTTCCTATTATGCACACACAGTAGATGAGAATGCAAAAATTCCCTCATTCACTTAGGTACTCTTGGATGTCAAATCAAAGACCAGGTGCTCCACAAGCCCATTTCCTTTCTTCAGTGTTTTATGTTTCCTAGCCCTGTAATTCCCCCCAGGAAACCAGAAGAAATCTTAATTTCTTACCCCCTTCCCCCCCATTAAAGTAACAGCTCTGGTCATTTAAACAATCAAGCACATGTTCTTACACTGTCTGCACCTCATGCTATCCATAAATGGTGATGTGGTAAGAAAAACCATGGAGGAAAGGAAAGGAAATGACATTAACCTTTTCCATCTGATAAATAAGGGCTCTATTCAGCTGCAATAATCCACATCCTTCCCTAGAGATCCAGTTAATGTAATACCTAAGGGCTCAGTTCATTTAAAATTATTTCCACACTGGCCAGCTGATTTCTTGCTGAATTATTCAGTCCCCAGACTGAAATATTCTCCCTGTGCAATAGCACATGTAGAAGGGCTAGAGACCTTCTGTAGCTCGCAATAGTCTGAATGTTCTCCCAGAGGTGCCAGAGGGTCTGTGACACCCACGTGGTTTATCTGCGCCCTCTGAGTTAACAGGAACTATTTGTGCTGATTTTCATGGGACCACCAATCTGTAAGCACTGAAGATAGCATACCTTCTCCCATTTGCTGCTCTTCTCTGCAGTGGGCTTCTCACCTTCCTATCAAACTTTAAGCACCTGCAGTTTATAGGTAGTAAAAAGAGAGTTTAAAATTTGAATGGGTGGAAATTTAGAGCAACAGACTCAGACAGTTCAAAAAAGGCAGCCTGGATTATGCCTGGATTATGCTGGGGTTTGAGGTAATAGCTGTGGATCAGTGACCACTGCAAGGGTTGCTCGAGTGATCCCCACTCCCAAAGGCTAAAAGCTGGGAATTGAAATGTGGGTTTATTTTTCCTTTTTCCCCTTTGTAATACACAGGTGGCTCCAGTGTGGTTGGTGTCTCCTCAGATGTACCCACCCATGCAAAGACAAGGGACTGTTTGTACGCATTGAGGCAGATGTTTTCAAAGCAGGGCTGGGGAGTAGGGCATACAGAACGTGACTGCAAATCAATGGGAAACACTAGTCTAACGTCAGTAGCAATACTTGAAAATCCCAGATTTATATTAGTTGTATTGATCCATAGCCTATTGAAAGCCATGGGAATCTTGTCATTGGCATCAAGACATTTTGGATTAAGTTCCTACGGTAGGAGACATGTTCTGTCCTCTTCTTTTTTTTTCTTAAAGGGAGTGTAGCTAATTTAGTATAATAAACCAAAGTTGTATGCAATTTTGCAACGTTTCTGATGCTGTAATAAGCTGTGCTCTGAGGGTTCATTATTAGACGGTCTTGAAACTTGCTAGTTAAACAGGAAAAACAAGAAATCTGACCTCACTGTAGTGCTTAATTGAAGCGCATTTATTGACTGATTTTAAGCTCTTGTAGCAACTCTGTTTGCTAAGAACTGTGGGCCAGCTCTTGGCTTGTATGGACCCTTAGCTCCTGGAGTGGACGTAAACACATGTCACGCTCCAGGCTTGCGTCACAGGGTTGGATTGGGACTGAGCAGGAAGCAATAGCTGGAGATTGGCACATTCCCCTTGTTGCAATGCTGTTCAGCTTCTCTCCTCCTCCAGGAGCCCCCAGGCTGGCCAGCCCATGTAGGGTCAATATGGCAGAGGTAAAGCAGAAGTGTGGAACTGGGCATGCTTTAGTTCCTGGCTCTTTGGAGTTGGGTCAGTAGAGAGAATAAACCCCTTTGGATCTACCCTGCTCCTTAAGAATTCTGCAAGGTGCAAATCTTTAGAAGGATCTGGGTCTCCCGCCTTATAATGCTGAGGAGGGAGGACTGAGAAGACTGTTACATATCAGTGCCAAAGCAAGCTACAGCTGGATCTCTCTGCTAGTAAATCTACCTTTGATACTGTAATGCTGAGACTGGCACGCACTTAATGCTAATGCATTCTTATCCCCATCCCATCTGTATTAGAAATTAAGGCAGAAACATGAAGACTGTTACCATGCTGTAACCTTAAGAACAGTTTCTCACTTCATAGAGGCACTCAGCAGGCACTGGTGCATTCAGCCATCATTCATTATCACTGAACTTTGGTGCTGGCCTTGGCCAGTTTTGTCTGGATTCAGTTAACTTGTTCCACTGGCAGGAAAGATTGCTGAGCATTTTGCTATCTCTCTGGAAATCTTAAGTAGGGAGCTGAACACGATTGAGAACAGTTGCCTGATAGAAGAGACAGAAAGAAAATGCATTCCCCAGGAGACTAGAGAGGAATGGAAGTTGGTCCTGGAGTAGACGGACATGGCCCTCCCCTGGTATAAGAGAAAAAGCTGAGCTAGCAAGAGGTGGAACTGGACATTATTGTACATGGTGTCATACTGACTTTGTGTGATATCGATTAAATTCACCTCTAATCTATTTCACCATAATGTTAATTTTTTTTTTTTTTTTCGCCAAAAAGTTTTGGAACAGTTATGGCTTTGCGGAGCTGTTGCTTATCAGCATACTGAATACTTTAATGCCAGCTGTAGTGACGCAGGTAAATGAAATCTCTGAAACTTCATTGTTATATACCAGCTGCAAATCTGACCCAGAGGAGATATGGATTCTATTCAAGAAGTCTGTGATGCAAATTTATGCAGATGACTGTCATTAGTCTACTGTATGGTTGCTTGAAAGAGCAGAGTAAGAAAGAGACAGCTACTCTGCAGAGAACAGGCGACAGAAATTGCAGATTTGTGCCCAAACTGCCATCTGAGCACAAGAGACTTGCCTCTCAATTCTTTTGATAGATTGCAGGAAAGTGGGAGTGCAGAAGCTATTTCATCACTAGCCACCAACCTCTTGGTTCTTCTTTCTCGGCATTTATGAACAAATATTTCTGCCCATGAGTCCCCAGAAGCAAAGCTCCGTGGCTAGGTGGGCATGGGCACAAGGAGCAGTGGTGCACGGAAGTAGGAGCGGGCAGAGTTCATTTGACACAGCCCTAAGCTGAAGACCCTATTGATAGGCTCAGGGTAGGATCACTGTCTGCGTCTTGTGTGTAACACTCTCTAATGGGCTGAGTTAAAAAACTTTGTAGTAGCAGGAGTTTCCAGGACTGTGTTTTGTCCAGGTGAGCCAGAACACCGGGGAAGGCCTGTGGAAGCACACGACTGATAGCATTGCTCTGTACTGTGTATGCCTCTTTTTACACTGACCTCATTTCTGTGGCCAGTGTGGCCTCCTAAAGATCTCTCCCAGCTCTCTGGGATTACTATCACATTTCAAGTGACAGTGACAGAAGGTGAGCCTGGGGTCTATGCAACCAAGTCAGCGGATGGAGGAGAACAGGAGTATAAAATAATCTGATTTCTGCTGCCAGTGCAGGCAGGTTAGCAGCAGCAGAGGGTTCTGGGTGAAAAATGAGGACTTCAGACATCTATTGGTGACTTTTATTATACATAGTGGTGGTGGGATGCAAGGATAAAATCCAAGGCCCAAAATATTTGTGCTGCATGCACAAAGCCCTTTCCACTTTTACAAAAATCCTCTTGTCAAGGCTGCCTTAAAGGAGCTATAATTATCTGTTGGATCAGTTATCAGAGAAATGGGAAAGGTTTGGGGTCGAATTAGTTCCTGGTGTAAATCCTCTGGTTTCTTCATACTTATTGCAAAGTAGACCTCAAGCCTTTTTGAGAAAAAAAAAAATCGGAAAACTGCTGGGCTCCCAAAGGTAGCATATTTCTCATCAGTTCTAATGTGCTGAAAGGATGGGATTTTCTGTGAACTTTTCCCAAACAGTCTTGCATTTTTTTCTCTCTTTGAAAGGGGAGGAGTTGTGCCTAAAAAAACAAACCCAACCTGTCGTTCTCAGCTCTGCCAACCTGTCAGTCGAGCCATGCAAGAGAGGGAGAGAGACAGAGAAAAAGAAAGGAGGGAGTGAAGCAGAGATTCTTTCAGATCTCAGCAGGCATTAAGGTAAAGCCCATTTCTCACTTCCTTAATTGTGCTTGTATCTGTGTGTGTACATGTAAACAGAAATTCTGTTACCTTAGAGAGTTTTAAACTAACTAAACAACCTGTATGGGAATAAACTGTTTATCTTGTTCAACTGGAAGCATGTTTTGCATGTAACCTGGCAGCTTGTTAGTTGTTTGGAAACACAATTTCTCTCTCTGAATTTCAGAAGGAGAGTTCGTGTTCATTTGAATATTAAAAAAGAGGCAGAGCCTGTGTGCTTGTGTGAATACGTTTGGGAAGGATATTAAGCTGTGTAATTTCAGGGCTGAAGTCAGCCTCTAATTACTGAAGATCAGGATAAGAACTTGTTAGAGGAGGGAATTTCTTCCAAAGCTGCCTATTGCAGGGCTCTTACACCTTCTCCTGGAGCATTTGGTATGAGCACATGGCACTGGTGGAGACAGGATACGAGACTAGACAGACTGTGGGTCTGATCCAGTTTGGCAGTTCCTACATTCCTCTGTTCCTGTCTGTCCATTTCTGGTGGGGTTTATCCAACTTGTCATTACCAGAGGAGGAACAAAGCTAAGGTGCAGCAAAACTACCCGCATGAATTCTTGAGTTAGGAGGGCAGACCAGCAGAGGCACTTTCAGCTCATACCAGAGGAAATTGAAGGTTACAGACTGTGAGAAATGTTGGCTGAAATGAGTGTGAGTCAGAAGAATCATTCTGCCCCAGAGCTTGTCTTATGAGTCTGCTCTGGGCAACCAGTTTGTTGGAATGCTTGTAGTAGAGGGGGCCTCGTACTGAAGGCCTGAATTACAAGAATGGACACAATTTTGTTTGATCTGAGTGTCTATGCGTGAGGACCTGTGTGAATATATACCAGTGCACAATATATATGTGTAAGGAATCTGCTGAGAGATTCTGACCATTCTATGCCATGAAAATCCACCAGCAAAGGTAAGAAAGGAAGAATTATGTTCTTCCACCTTAGGGGTACCCCTATTTCTATATTTCTAAATCCTGAACAAACATTTTAAACCGTTCTGAAAACTCTGTAGTATGTTTCTAAGTAGGCCAAGGCTCTGGGAAGGTCATACAGAAGGCACACTGGTGGACAGGATTTCCTTTCCTTGCCATATATTTAAGGTTTTCACTCCTCCTGCCAAGGTGTGCCTACTGAAAATAACCTGTCTAGTAGTACTAACCCAACAAAGCAAGTTGAAAGATGGCAGAGAAAGACAATACAATCGTCATGTTACTCACTGCATGGGTTGCAATGCCCTTGTCAGGGCTTTGGCTACATAATACTGGCTTCTGCATCTTCCTTGTTGTTACATTTCCTCGAATACTTGCTCCTGTGCCGTAGTTTCAGATTGAAGCTCTCCTCCTGTGGCGGTGGCCACAACAGAGCTGTGAGCCTGGGAAGAAGGCGGAGGTGATCCAGATTAGAGAGGGGTGGTCTGTGAGGTGGTCTGTCCATATGACCGTTCCTACAGAAAAGCTTGCCGTGTCCTTGTGTTACATCCCTTTCCTTTCTTCCGGTAGCATGGTTTCCTGGGAACTTTGAGCTGGTGTTTCATATTAACCCTGACTCATTCCATGTGGGGGTGGTGATACAGAGTGAGAGTATAAGCTTTTATTACACAAAAGAAATTCTTTTATAGATAGTGGTTTTTGTAGTATTATTATAAGCTTTCCTGCCAGAGCCAGAATGGAGAGGGAAGTGCTTTTTCAAGTGAAGTGACTGTAGGAGATGGAGAAGAGGAAGTGAATGCTTCAGTTTTGGTGGCGATAAACATTCCTACTGCTAGTTACGGTAACAGAAATTAGTCACTGAAAGAAGGAAAGGAGGAAAATTCCTTAGCTTTCATGATCTGCAAAGACTTTACTAACTAGTCTCACAGCACTTCATCTTTTTGCTCTTCTCTTCTCTTCTCTTCTCTTCTCTTCTCTTCTCTTCTCTTCTCTTCTCTTCTCCTCTCCTCTCCTCTCCTCTCCTCTCCTCTCCTCTCCTCTCCTCTCTTGTTTCCTTTACATGATTGAAAGCAATGCATAGAAGTCTTGGGACATCTACGTAACACATTCTACAATGCTGACAGGCATTTTTGAAATGGGGGCAAAGATTCTGATGCACTTGTTTCATTACTGCTTTTGAAGGGGTGTGAATTTACTGTTGTAACACAATTGGGGCTACTAAGTCAGCCAAGCTCCCTAGAGATCAGACAATTAATCTATGTACTGTCAAACACAAGATGATAGTACGTGTTGATAAACGGTTTAGCACCGCTTAGCAAATGTCAGTTGATCAATCAGAGTTAACCAGCTGCAAACTCACTAAATTCAGGCAAGGTCCAGGCAATCCATAATTTAGATGGGCTTCATTAGTGTAGCTGTACCAACTCAGTACTACAACAGAAGGGAAGAAATGTCAGAAATACAAGTCAAGTTCTTACCAAGATTTCTATATGTGTCATTCTGGAGGCAGAAAGAGCAGGGACTGATGTACCGGTCATTTGTTCAGGAAACTGTTTCAAAAGAAACAAACTTTTGCAAAGGAAGTGTTACCAGACAAAAAGGTTGAAATCTGAGAAACCTTTGTGCCAGGAGAGGTTTGGAATAGCTCTTGGAAAGATCAGTTGGAAAACACTTCATACTTTCTGCCTTTCAGCAGAACACTGCTAATTTACCTTGCTCAGTATTCTCAGGCATGACTAAGATCCTCTAGATTGGCTGATGCCTTGCCCTTCTTCTTTTATTAGTTACCTTTCTTGCCCAATATTCTCACCATGAGCTTTTGGTGAGAATATTTGGTAACAGAACATCCGTTTCCAGTAACCTATTGTGCAATTAAAATGCCATATGATAAATACAAACAAGCCAAACGAACAAAAACAACCTCAGATTTCTTTTCTGTTTGCCTTTTAAATTGGGATAAGAGCTTGATTTGATTCTTCATCTTTTCATCTTTTATTGTAAAAGCAGACTAGTTGTCCGTCCTGTCTGGCAGGAAGCAATGCTGTAACCCAAGAAGCCATTGTGTTGCTTTTCACAAGGAACTGTTCATTTTCTGCAGTTTGCAGTCATGATAGTAGCACTGGTTTCTCTTTTTAAAGCAGTTAAATTCATGTTTTGAGAGTGCGGACAGGGGAGAATATGCTTCAACTACTCAAATGTTATTTGTGGTGACACGCTGGATTGGAGAATTGGAAGAGTGGAGAGCGTTTCAGCCCTTAATTTCCTGTGGAAGGATTCAGCTGAGGAAGCATTGAATTTTTGGTTTCTCTTTGCTGTCAACATGGTAGGAGACAGTAGGTCAATACTAGCCTGAGAAGATCTAAGAATTGACATTTGATAAACATCAACAGTCTGGGAAACAAACTGAATAGAGGCAATTTCAATGAACAACCTTGTTTTTCAGACAAGTTTTCCTGTGCCCCAAAGGAAAACCAAGGCAGGGATTCACTAGGCAGTGTGAAAGGAAGACTCATCTGGATAAAAGAGTAAAACTAGCTGGAAATTTTCCATGTATAAGAACTAAAGGCATCTCCATTCCTGAGCCAACTTTGAACACAAAGGATCTCCAGTTCTTTTTCAAATGTTCTCTCTCAAACTCTTTTCAAATTGGCACCTAATTTTGTGTACATCACTGTCAAGGCATTGATTCTGTGTTGCAGTACCAGCATCCCCTCGTCGTTTCTCTGCCAGCCTGCGTCCTGGCAGTGGTCAGACCTGAACTGACTTTACTGACCGGATTTCTGACATGGCCCGATGGCCCATTTTGCTGTCCAAGAAATGCTGATCCTTAGCAGCTATGGGAGAACACGCGCATTTTCTAACTGGCATTCTCCCACTCAAAGATAGCTCAAAGGAAGACAAATCTGAACAACTGAGATATTCACTTAATACATATAAAAGTAGATGCCATAAAACACAGCCTACTTTCCACCAGAAATCTCAGTGGGGAAATTCAAGCAAGTCTATTTCCCCTCACAAGCCTTAACCAGCTGTTTGACTATTAATGAGAATCCTTCTAGTTTTCCAAAACTGAGTGAGAACTCTTTCCAGGAGTGGCCTGTGTTGAGATATCTAGTGCACTTGTGCTTTGGATAGACTAAGAATATTAATCTTTTCATGGCATTTTGTCGCCACAGCTAGCTGTTCCCCAAAGAAATGAGGCAATTGGTGCCTAATGCAAAAACACCCCAAACAAGTAACCCTCAAATAACTTCTATAAGTTTCTGTTATTCAGGTCTCAGAAAGATTTGATTTGGACTTTTTCAATGGGAATAAGTAATTAGTGCTTTGCTTTATCTACATGAGTCTGTTCAAATCGAGTTAAGTGATTGGTGCGGCAGAGTTTTGGATTGAGGTGCAGTTTCCCTGGTAACAATCGAGAGTGAAATCAGAACCTTTTGAACAGCCAGTGGAATGTGGTTCTACTTGGATGACAATAGGTTGAAGCATTTTAATGGGTAAAAACGTAATCCAGTACAATAGGATTTATTGCCACTATGTCATCAGATTGACACTATTCCTGCAAATTCTTTAGCTTCTGACAGACTTCAACTGAAATCTGTTTAGTGGAAAAACTTGTAAAATGCCATTAATCATTTTGTTTTCCAAATCAACCAAAGAGTCTGCGTGTCTCAGGGGGTTAGAAAAAATATCTTCCAAGTGAGTGAAATTCAACCTCTCTGCACAAAGCCCTAATGAATGACTGTTCTGGACACAATAAATGGTTCTAGGAACTAAAGGCTCATTTCTGCAGGGTGCTGAGTACTCTGGTCCAAGTCTACTGGAGAACTTCCGCACTTGCTTAATTTTACACTAACAAAATAGTTTCCAGTGACTTCTAGGACGGTTATTCATGCTCTTAAACCTGATTGTATTTGCTGACAGACAAGACCTTGCAGGATTAAGTCCTAAACCAACACTGGAAGAAAAGATTCCCTGTTCAGTATGGCAAGGGTATGGGGCAATATTTCATCCCTTCTGCTGACATTTTTCCAACTTCTGCAATAACGATCTTTTTATTCTGAAAGATCCCAGAGTGCTGTCTAAACTAATACAATGCAGCCACAGCTCGGAGCAACAATGCATGAGGTCAGGACAGGAGAATACATTGCCTGCAGCTTTAAGGAAATGTCAGGGTTGGGTGCCAAAGTCTGCCCCTCTACCCTGAAGCCAAAAGCGTAAAAGCCTCAGCTTGTCGTCCTTTGGGATGTCAGTAGGGGACCTCTGTCACATATAGACATCTAGAGCCATATGTTTTGGTGACAAGATAGCAGAAATGGCCCTTAACATTCATTGTAAGTGGGTACCCCAGTGAACCTTCTACCGATTTTCCTTTCAAATAGATGGATGTCATTCTCATTCATTTTCCTTTAATATGAAAAGCAGATTCTCGTCCATCATGTGTCTGGTACCATGCGTATCCTTTCATTGTTGATATGAGGCTTTACAACAATAAAACTTCAAGCTAGTAAGTATTCCTCTCTTCGGAATTATTATGTAGTTATGAAGAACAATTGAGCCAGACAATGACACAACCTGTTTCTTGTCTTCCTCAATGGGAAATGGGCTTTGAGTTTTGTGAGGATGTTCATAAACAGCCAAGGGTGTGTAAGGCGAAGAATGACCTCAAAGCTGAGTTTTACACAGAAGAACAAAGAGATCTGAAGTCCTGATTTGAAAAACACCCGAAGACCAAATCAATGGCATAATATCATAATTATCAACACGCGTCATAATGTTGCTGGAACCCACTCGCCGCTTCTGCCTTTAAACACAAGTAAACATAAGCTCCTCTCCTAATTGCTCTGCAGCTGTCAAGCTTCGTAAATGATGTTTGTGCTGGCAGTAGCTGGGAGATAACTTCATCTATCTAGCATTCATATGGACTGGAGATTCATCCTCGCTTCTTTCCGCGGGATGTTTTGTGACATTATTGTTTTCAGATTGCTTTCCCTTTGTTACAGTACTTCTGGCTTCCTTCCAGAACCTTTTAGGTTACTTTTTAGTCTCCTTAATCTGCACTTTCTCTCCTGAGCGTAATCAGCATTGCAGTTGCTCCCAGACTAAGACACCCAAGTGGCGTGGCTTGCTTTTTCTGTGGGAAACACCACTTTATGTTTTTCACAGACTTCGTTCCCTGAAGACCTTTTCATTATGAAGTGAATACAGCTTAGCACTATACAAAATGTTCCTGAGGAAGAATGCCACCAATCCAAGCTCATGTGATTTGGAGCTTGTCAGGCCTTGATAGCGATTTGAGGTTTAATTAATCACCTACGGATTTGTGTGACTTTTGAGTGACTCTGGCTTTGCAGCAGGAGAAAGTGATGCTTTTACTCAGTTTTACTCAGTGAAAACACAAATAAAAACGACCTAGAGAGAATACAGGATAAAGCATCCCCCACTTAGGCTGGGTATATCAATCTTGAATTTAATTTTGTTCACCCATTTATCCAACTCCCAACTAATTTGGAGTGGGTCGGGGGAAAGTGAAAATAAATGTCAAACCAGAGACTGAAATTCTCTTCAGGCATGCTGCTGCCTCTGATGACAGCACCCCTGTAAAGTTAACGTGTGATAAACGAGAGAGACATTTGTTTCACAGGTCCGTAGCACCTATGAAGAAAAACAGAAAAGTTGTTTCTCAGAACAATCTTTGGAAATTGCTTTGGCAATAAAATCAACTCTACTGTAGTTTAGATATCTTTTTTTGTGAGTGTTGACATTTGTAATATAACAGATTTTTATTTGATGTATTTTTGTTAACATCGTCTTGATAAGATCTGCTCGCTTGTTCACAGTGTTTGCCTTTGAGAAGTAAAACAGGAAAAACACATGGCTGGCTGAACAGGTTCCTGACAAACATCTTGAAATAAGCTGAACCTCCTCTAAGTAGCTCATGCAGTCAGTGGTACTGCTGAGTGAAAATCTTCAACGCAAAGGTCAGCCATAGAGGCACAGACTACGGGCACTGTGGAAGGCATAGTCAGCCTCTATGCAAATCACTGGAAGACACAAATCCTATCAAAAGAAAGCCTAAATCACTTTTTAAATTATTTTATTTTTTAAATAAGCACTGTCACTTTTGGAAACAATTTTGTATTTTAACAGAAAATAGTATAATAACTTTCCCTGAGACAGCTGGGGGATTTGCTGATTCATTATGCTGGGACTAAGAAACCAGTTTGTTGCATTCCTCCAGTGGTTCATTGTAAAGCCTTCAACAAGTATTTTATCTCTCGGGCTCCAGTCTCAGGAAGATTTGAAGCAGGCTTATGTTCACTCTCATTATGAGCTTATAGTTAAGCATATGCTTGAATGTTTTTCTTAGTTTTAAAACCAATACCTTAGCTCTTAGATTGTCCTTCTCCCACATGCCTGACCTGGGATTGCTCTCAAGCCCTTCAAGAGCTGAAGAAACTGCCTACGATTGAAGGGTCCATTCCTTGGGTAACCCATGGAAGAAGTCATTGGGATTTACTCACAAACCAGTTTGGCAAGTGCAGGTTTCACATGATTGAAACATGGGTACAAAATTAAAGAAGAAAATATTTAGGAAATTACATTGAAAATGTTAGTAATAGTCAACACTAATCAAGTAAAGAATAAAACAAGGTCAAGATTTAAGGTTTTCACCATCACAAAAAGTATCTTTTTAAACTGTGCGAGGCGGATTGTGAAAGCCGTTTTCAGTGCCCGTTGCAATGCATGCCACATGCACAGAGTATGAGGCAAAAAAGAGCCCAACAAGGAAGAAAAGCTCAACAACCTTTGAGAACTCAGAATATTCCCAAAAGACAACTCTAAGAAGCAGGACAGTGAGAAGACATGAAAAAGAGGAGGATTAGATCTGAGAATACCGATACAGAAGTGATAGATTAATCCAAAAGGACTGGATATTGATAGGGGTTATGACTCGTCAGGGTGTCTTAGTTAGCGTTGGTGCAAATATTGAAAAGGATCTTAAGAATTAAGCACTAAATCTGTCTGCTACACATGGTTTTGGATGGATTGGAGAGGAGAAACTTTGTATGTGAAGTCATAAATGATGAATAAAGTTTGCCCCATTAAATATTTGATGTGGACCACCATTAAAGAGTGGGCACTGGTGTAAATGAAACTCAGCTCTGATTGAGGATGAATGTTCCCATCTTTAGAGGAATGAGTAACTTAACTAATGATGTTTCAGAGGTGGGGGAGAAGAGACGGGGTTTAAGAGGAGATTCTGCTTTTCTTCATATTTCTTAAAATACTAGTCACTGTGTCCAGAAACTCACTGAGGTGGTCAGGAATAAGCTGTGCGATAGCTTCAAGAGACCGAAAAGGAAGTTATGCAACCCGCACACTGAGGTAAAAATAAAACTCTTAAATGTAGGTTCCAAACACACACACACACACACACACACGTGATTTTCCAGTTCCACATTATTTTAATTATCTGACTTGCAAAACACCAACATACTGTAAATTAGACCGCTGAACTTGGGAAGAGAATGACAGTTGAAAACAAGGGTGGCCAACGTCATGCTGAGTGTAAGTTTTGAAAAAACAACTACTGAGTTTGCGAGTAACCTGCCTTTCCAGACCCCATGCAGCCGTGCTGAGACTGAGGCTCACGAGGATGGATACACAGAGGTTCAGCCATCTCCTCTACAAGGTGTTGAAAGTCATCTCTGAACGAAGCATCCCATTCCCAAATTTCCTATAGACCACAGTGGAGTTAAGTAACAGTATGGAAAGACAACTTTCTGCCAAAGTCTGTGAACCAAAGAAAATGAAGGTTTAAAAAAGCCCTTGTTCCTTAGAAAGTGCTGCTGTAATTCCAGCAAGCCAAGCCAATTCTGAAGGGCAAGGATGGATACTGCCTGTGGTGATACTAAGAAACGCAACAGCTAGATCTGATCCAAAAGAAGAAATCAAAGACAACCCCTTTGCTGACTTCAGTAGGATTTGGTTCAGGCCTCTGATCTCTGAAACCATTTAATATATTTCACAGGCTTTTAAAAAGTGGTGACATATATAGCCCAACGAATGTGGAAGTGTGTTTTGGTTTGGATGAAGAACCTGAAACTCGGGATGCCATGTAGGACTATGGGCCTTGGCTGAGCAGCTTCAGTCATAGGAGCTAAATGATATCCTCTACCAGACTCGAGAGAAAATCATATTTAGGAATATCAGAGGTGGACTTGTGCTGTATCTATGTTCACAAATGAAAGGAGAGTCATACAAAGCTGCTCAGAAAAGCAAGTAGTCCTAAGCAGTCATTCTTGACCCTAGTATTGATTGATAAGTTGACTTCTTGAAGCATAATATTTGGTTGCCTGGTTTATCTGACTGCATGTGTTAATGTCAGTCATGGAATTTTCTGCTGCTTTTCCTAGAAAAAAAAAAAAAGCAGATACATTGTTTGACTTGATCCTTAGCTAATACTTATCTCAACCTCTTCGATATGGGAATCAGTGTAGAAAGCTGAGACAACAGGTTTTTTTCATGGTATTTCCTAAAAAATTAGGTCATAGGGGATGTGTTTCATTTTATTTACATGTTTTATTTTTATTTTTTTTCCTTCTCCCGTCCATTTCCTCAAAGAAGTAACAGAAAATGATATTTTCACTGTTAGACCCTACTTTAGTTTTGAAAATGTAAAGGCATTGGTGATTTAGTTGGCATTTGAGATATAAGGTGGGATGAGAGAGTTTCTGAGTATTATAGTGGAATTCCTGC